>NC_051178.1:188559880-188646456 GCF_013339695.2 Rhipicephalus sanguineus
TCACGTCACTCACTCACTCCTCACTCACATCACATCACTCACTCACTCACTCACTCACTCACTCACTCACTCACTCCCTCACTCCTCACTCACTCACTCACTCACTCACTCACTCACTCACTCCCATCACTCACTCACTCACTCACTCACTCACTCACCTCACTCCACTCACTCACTCACCTCACTCACTCACGCATCACCACTCACCACTCACTCACTCACTCACTCACCACCTCACTCCACTCACTCACTCACTCACACTCACTCACATCACTCACTTCACTCCACTCACTCACGTCATCACTCACCTCACTCATCACTCTCACTCACTTCACTCACTCACTCCATCACTCACTCACTTCACGTCCACTCACCTCACCACTCACTCACTCACCTCACTCACCACATCACTCACTCACTCACTTCACTCACTCACTCACTCACTCACTCACTCACTCACTCACTTTTCGAAGATACTTCGGGAAACCACTTCTCTCAGTACTTCCTGTTTCTCGAAGATACTTCGTTCAAACCAAAAGCCCACCTCACCAGGGACCGGTGCCGAATGCAGACAAACATCTACCCACACTTTACAGAATTTTTCCCGTGCAGCACGGTGACCAATGTCCGTGGTGCGACTACACCCCGACATTTGACACTCGGTGCTCGCAGTGTCTGGCAGATGCCGTCTCGCCGCTACTCCAGACACACGCATGGGAGGCGCTACTCTCCGCGTTTAGCCTTGATCAGGCCGTGCGAGCCGCAAAAACTCACAGGGTCCCTTATGCATTTGCCTAAGATGACTCGAAGGTGAAAGCCATCGTGCTTTCCTTCTCATTCGATTGCATTGATCAGCCCGCCACCGAAGGCTTTCGCACCTAGCGTGGTTTGGCGCTGCCTCCGTGATAGGAGGCACTGAAAGCTTTTCTGCACCTCACGTGCTACTGGCATCGGCCCACCCATGATCAAGCGACGATGCCACGCGATGACGTTACCATGTAACAAATTTTTGCGATCTGTGCGATTTTT
Organism: Rhipicephalus sanguineus; assembly: GCF_013339695.2. Taxonomy (NCBI): domain Eukaryota; kingdom Metazoa; phylum Arthropoda; class Arachnida; order Ixodida; family Ixodidae; genus Rhipicephalus; species Rhipicephalus sanguineus. The sequence goes on from NC_051178.1 coordinate 188,560,910, forward strand.
GCGACGTCACAAAATTTTGCGATCTGTCAAGTCGTGATGACGTCACAGGGGACGTCATCACATGGTGATTTGTTGCCTCACTCGTGTCAACGCCGACGGTCAATTTTCGTGTTTGATGACGCATTTAAGGCCTTAATAGCCAGGCGGCAAAGCTTGGTTTTTCGCATCAACGCCGTTTACAGACCATACTCCGAGACATGCTTTGCACGTCATCTCATAATGTCCTTCTTTTTTTCCCCCTCCACTATCCCTTTATATTAATTTTATTGTTAATGTACATAACAATAATTGGCGGGGTTTTACGTCCCAAAACCACGATATGATTATGAGGAACGCCGTGGTGACCGGCTCCGGAAATTTCGGCCACCTGGGGTTTTTTACGTACTAGGCCTCTAGCATTTCGCCTCCATCGAAATGAGGCCGCCACGGCCGGTATTCGATCCCGCGACGTTCGGGTTCCGCGACCACCGTTAACCACTAGACCACCGTGGCGGGTACATTAAATGTTCGCGTGGTTCGACGGCTCTGTAATCTGCGCGTCTGTAAAACTGGAATGATAAAAAGCACACATCTTCCCCCTCCGACATCTAAAACGGCTCCTACGCATGCATGTTAAGTACTTGCACTGAACGAAGAGTCACTGTCCCACCGGAGCTATAGGAGTTTGTGACGCATGCTTAGAAAACAAATCTCAGTCAAAACATGTCTTTGTAGACGAACGTCAATCGGGACGCTCCCACCCGTAACCCACTCGCAGCGCCGAACCCGGAAATGGCCGTGTAAACAGCCTTGAGCGCTCGTGGAGCGATTGGCAGCATCCAGATTGATTGGGCGACGTGGCTTGCGCGGTTATTTCCATTAGCGACGTCATTTCGGGCGGCATCAAAGAAACGGTTGAACGCTGCTTGCTGAATCGGATGATCCGCAGCTGTAACGAGCCACGTCGTGGGTTCGACGTTTGTTTGTGTGTTCGTTTGCTTGTTTTTTTGTGTAATCACATTGAAGGAGCTGTTGCAGAGGTGACACTACAAATTAAGAACCATCGTATAGGTAAGAGATACTAAAAGAGAACATTAAAATACAGGAATTCAACCTTCAGCTGTATTTGTGAAATAGCGTTCCGCAATGAAAAAACCTCGCACTTCCCGTGTTCAATGGATTGGCAAGCAAGAAAAGACACCTGTACAAAAGAAGTACGTGCGCAAGTGGCAACGCCACTTTGAAGTAGCCGCACCTGCTCCGCGTGGCGTCATATATTCTTACGGCGCATGTTGCCAGACGTCGTTGCCTTTTCGCAAGTCTCATAAGCGCTAAAGTATATTTTATAAACGTTCCCAACACATGGCGTTTCAAAAACTTTGCTCACGTTGGTCACGTTTCCCCGTTTTAGAATTGGATGCGCGAAGCTTCGCGTTAGCGTTTTTTGTCGCCATTGCGCATGCGTCATACGCTAGCCTCTGGGGTACGTACGTTACATTGCGAAAATAGCTTACGCAACCTCTACTAACCCCATTCTAAAACTCTATTGTCGCGCTATGAACTTAACGACATTGCATAACACACATAAAATGAACGGATCTTGTTAACGTTCAACTTCACTGTTCAAATGTCGTGGTGTCTATATCACAGCTATATAATCGCCGCCGTCATGACTCATTGGTACGTTGTTTTAACTCGCCAGTGATGAATGTCCTATCAGAAAAGCCGCATCAGGCGTTGGTTCTAGTGACGTTAAGTTGTAGAGCGTGACGTCACATTTAGGGAGGGCAGAAAGAAAAGAAAATTGAGAGGAGCAGTAAAGGGCAGAAAAAAATTGGCCGCGTATCTGCGTGCTTCGCTGCAAATGTCGTCTAAAGACGATAGAAGAGCGCTGCATGAGATATGGACGCCATCTGGCAATACGTCGGCAAACATGAGTGCTGTGTTGCGGGCTGGTAGTCCCGGCGCAGCGGCAGGCGAAGACCGGCGGGGACGCCGGCCAGCCCAAACACGCTGTTTGGCGCGATGCGCCGAAGGAGAAGAAACGTCCGCACTCAACGAGTACTCTCCACAAACTCTCTTATTTACACGTCGCCTGGGTAAAACAGGAATGCCAGAGCGGCGCCCCCTGTCATTCGTACAATGCAATACTGAACCGAAACCGAAACACAACATGAGCTTGTGCAGGGGGCACGGAGGAAGACAAGTTTCAGCGCAGTCGCATTTTCAGCGCGCCTTAAGAAACTAGGGTTGTAACATGGTAGGGCGAGTAGGGCCAGAAGGACCGTCACGACGAAAACCTGCCTCCTCAGTCGTATTCGCCTGGAACGTTGGTGTGGCTTCGCGTTCCCTCCTCCGCTCCTGGCCTTTCCACAAAGCTACTGCCTAAGTACGAAGGCCCCTACCGCGTCCTACGTCAAGCATCCCCAGGTAACTATATTATTGAGCCTGTTCAATCATCTACGGACCGCCGTCGTCGCGGCCGCCAGACTGTTCACGTCGATCGACTGAAGCCGCATTATGACCCACCAGTTGTACCTGTTCCTTAGGTCGCCAGGATGGCTCCTTTTCCGCGGGGGAGTGATTTGTAACATGGTAGGGCGCAGACAAGAACGCCTGCGAAAGAAGAAGACGAAGACGGTTGTTGTTGGCGCTCGCGCTTGCTCGGCTTGGACCGCTGATCGCTTCAGCTGTGACAATCTTTTAATAAACGCGTTACTGTCTCAACGTTAAACGCATACCATCAATGTCTTTAAAATTGCGTATCTATGTATTTTCTATTAAAGGAACACACCACCTAATACTTACCTAATGAGGTATTAATTGGCATGGGTATAATTAGCAACATACTAATTAACGTGGTCATATTTATCATTGTGTTAATTAGCGCGCTCTTAATTAGCAAGACCCTCTCTCTGTTCCGTTCTCTTTCTCTCTTTCATTCTTTCCTATCTCTTCCGTTTATCTGTACTGTGCTTCTCTCTCGTTTTCTTCAGAACACACTCATAGAAGAAATGGCTACATCGCACATCCATCGTGTCAACCTCAGTGGGTGTGCTGCAGCCACAGGACTTATTATCCACCAAATTACTAGGTGATACAGAAAAAATCTACTATAGCTGTCCTTATTGCTCGAATGTATACGTCGCCAAGAGCAAACTATCTTACAGCCAATCCTATAGTATGAAGAAGAGGACGAAGAGAGCAGTTCTCTGGTCACGCGAACCGGCGGAACGGAGAGCTTAGACAAATCCGCTGTTTGTAAATAAATTGACAACTCAATCATTGGATTGAGGTTGAATTAAATTAATGTTGTCATTATAATAGCGGATTGCCAACACAGCCTACGTTAACCGTCATATTAGCTAACACCAGAAGGTGCAAACCAGTGCGGGTAGTATGCGAATAAATATGGTAGCTGAATTCGGTCAGAAGTTATCGTCGTCGACATTGCTGCGGATGACATTAAGAAATTAGATGGGAGGGGCTCAGGGAGACATGGTGTTTGAAAGATGTGACTTCGAACGAAGCATGGACAGTGATCCGGCAGCGTTTCGCGTTGTGCTTGAACTATGTGCTTGAACTTAAGTTGCAAAAAAAAAAAAAAAAATCTTTATTTCAGAAAACCGTCTGTTTCCTATGAGGAGATGGCTGTCAGACGGTGCCTGTCACCACTTCCTCTTTGCGTTTGATGGCCCAGAGTTGGACGTGCAGGCTTGCGTTCGTTAGGATTCTCTCCCGCGGCTTCACTCGACAGTGACTGTCCTAACAGGTGTATGGTGGGAGAGAGTCCTTGCATCCGCAGACGATGTCGTCCAGGGTGCCGGTCTGTTTTTTGTACATCGCACCTGATTGGTGCACGGGATGATATATATTATATACAGACGCGGCGCAGTGTGGAAATAAAATGCGAACGTTCTTGCCTTCTCTTTTCACTCTGTCGTATTTGTTTACTGGCATAAAGCTGGCACTCGGGACTCGCTCCCGCTTCCAAACACGCGTCTCCTCCTTTCCTATATCCATCATCGTCCGACAAAGACAGGGCATTTGTCGTCGTGCACTTGCGGTTGTCGTTGCGATTGGGTCCCAATTAACATCGTGTTCGAGTAGTTCAGCTTATTTTTCCACATTAATATAATTCGGTCGCTCTGCCCTAAGTTCGATACTGTTTATACACTGAACTCCGACTGTGTCACGTACACGATATAGGAGCGCTATCAAGTGCCTTGGCGCCCGCCTTCTCGCCCTCTATCTTGTACTACGTTTAACGATTTTTACCTATTTCGATGTGGCCCCCACCGTCGTCGCCTCCTTTTTTTCTGGGCCACCGCCGCGGCTTCGCGTATAAATGCGCCGCTTTGTTGCTCTCGCTCTCGGAATGAGAGGGAGAGGTGCAAGCGACACACACACGCGGAGATTATATAGTTTCAGGTTTCGCTTGTAGGTCGTCGTCGTCAATTCCTGCGCAAAGCCGCCGCAGAGCCGTCCGTATTCTTCTTCTTTTAGTCCGATCTGTTGGCTGGAAGGGCCGTTTCGTGCTCTCCTCTCCCTTCGCCAAAGAGCGAGTTCTCTCAAGGGTCATTGCGTATGCCGAAGACGTGCCCTCCCCGTACTGTTGTACTTGCCTTCTTTTTTTTTTCTTTGTTCGTTCGGAATCGTACGGAATCTGGGGCCAATTTCTATCGTTTACCGCTCGGGTCGTGTGTGGAGCCCGTGCGGAACGCATTCCCTCCTCCGTTTCTCTCCTTCCCACCTAATCTTCGGCGTCTGGCGACATCGTCGTCTTCTTGTTCGTTTGTCGCCGCCGACGTCGTCTGGGCAGAGGAGTATGTGCATATAGTAGGTTAGTAGGGTGGCGGGAGGACGACGCGCAGCAGATTTCTCTGCCCCCCAGCAAAGAAGTGTCGAGGGCTTGCAGTGTGTACACCTCTTGCTTGTGTGGGCGACGCGAAGACGCCGTTGAGTGGTCGTGTGGTCGCCGTTCTTCTCCGAGGCGTTGGTCGTCGGTGCTCTCCGCCGCTTTGGATGTGTATGTGCGTCGCACAGTGTGTGTGGGTGCGCGCGTGCCGGCTGGATTGAGTGTGCGCAGCAGGTGGCGCCTCGCTGAGGAGTGTTTTGGGTGGCAGGTGGGTGCTATCGCTTTCTCGTTTTCCTTTTTTAGTTATGCAAAACTTTCTTCGGTTTTTCCATCACCTTACGCAAGCCGCATGCTCCCATGACTAGCGTGAAGGTGAAATAAAGGGGGGGGGGGGGGGGAAGGGGGATCTATCTAGCGACGTTGAAAGAGGCCCCTCAAGCACACAGGATAGCGATCGTCCTGTGTGCATCTTTCTTCCATGTCTTATTCTCGCTGTTAAAATGTATTCAAGTCCTTCAGGACTTCAGGACTTTCTGACGCTGTAAACCAAAGGTGGTGACTTGGTATCTGATAGTATAGAGGCAGCGTAGCGTCGCCGCAACGACACAAAAGCATGTGCATACGTATGGCTAACTTGACAGCTATGTGTGTCCCCGCAGCATCCTATCTCAATAGATCTGCTGGGAAACAGGCTATCTGGCATTGCAGAGTGCACCGTCGCGGTCACCGCGTCGCAATATACAGTAGAACTCCTCTGCAACAAAGTAAGAAGTTAACTTTACGTACTGGCTATATTGCGAACTTTACGGTGTTCGACCATTACAACGAAGTGGTCTGTATAACAAACTATAGTGAAGTTGCCGAGTTCTTTGTTATGAAGAAATTTGACTACTCTGCATGTAAACAAGAAACCCTTTTATCGCGCATTCGTTAGAACAACTGGCTTCGGTACCAGAGGTTCAGAGTTTAGAACCCGCCTTCGGGTCATCTTTATTAATTTAATGCTTATCTGGTACACATATGCGCCGACCCGACTTCACTCGCATGAATGGGCGCGCGCACATTCACATGTGTGTGTGTGTGTGTTGCGAATCACTGAAGTGTCTACAACGTGTTCGTAAGGCATTACGTGCAATTAATCATCTGCACACTCTGTTGATGCTGTTGCTGCTGCTGATGATTAATTATGCCCGAGCGCTTTGTAATGGATGGACCTTTAAACCATCCATTCGTTGTGCGATTCGGATGGTGCGACGTCCGGTGCGATGTAACACTTCTGCCACGCAATTTTCCATGTGTTAACGCGAATGCTCGCACTACATGACACATACAAAGTTTTTTTTTTCTCGAAAACAGTTTCAAACACTGTGCTCTGTGGTAACACCCGCTTGCCACGCAGAAGACGTGGATTCCGGCTCGGAGCCGTGATTTTTATTATTTGCTTCTTTTTGCGATTTTTCGCCGATTTTTTGCTCACAACTAAAGACACCGACGCCGCAATTTTTTGCGAAACGAGCTCTTTAATTAACGCTCTCGCGTTAATAAATCAGAGACTTGTGTTGATTCTAAAAATGTGCATAGCAAGTATCCAGTGTGCAGAACGGCTGTTTGACGGGATTAATTGACCGCCCAAAAAGTATATAGTGCGAAGAGGTGGTCGCTCGCTCGCTCCTTCTCAAAGGAAGGAGCGACCGTCTACAGACCAGCCGTGACACAACCATGAAATGTAACACAGAGAAAGAGGGCGAGCAATATCCAAAACCTTTTGTGTATTCTATAGCTTAGCACATGGGCTATATAGAGTTCATCGAGGAGTCTAGCTTATCGTATTTCCTCTTCCAAGTGGTACTGCTCGCAAGAATAAACGTTCGGCTCTATCTATATATTCAAGGAAGGCTGATGTCTGGTGCAGATACGAATGCCTCCGAGTTTAAGTTAAAAAAAGAATAATAATAACGCAACGCACGCTGTACCGTGAGCTGCCGTACAATCTAACCTATAGCTGGATCGAGGCCGTATGTGTGCGGTAATCTTTTATATGGTTGGCTCGCGAACAAAGGGGACGCGATTCTCAGTCGTCTAGTTAGGTTGCGTTTTTATCTCCCGGGTCACGCTCGCGCTTTTAATTTGATCCGGTTTAGGTCGCTGGTGTCGAGGCACCACTCAGTCGGCTGCTTCTTATTATTTTTTCTTTCGTCGCTGATTTCGCTAAGTGCTCGACTGTCGGAGCAGTTGCAAGAGTAATCTAACGACCATCAGCTTGTAATTGTTCGACAGTGAGAAAAGATAGATGAACTTGTGGGCACGTCGTTCCAGAGAACGTTTAGGCGCCTGCTTACGCTCAGTGGCTGAGCACTTTGTGTCGATTTTCGAAAGGAGTCGATAACCTGCAGAGCGAAGTATTTGGGCTAAGTGCTTCGGTGCCCCAAATTATAAGAAGAAAAATCAAACCAAGAAGCGTAAATCGGATGACACGTAACACGGTGTGCATCACATTTGCTCACGTTACACTCAAAAAGAAAAAAAAAGAGTCACTGCAGTTTGTCTCTCTTCAGCGCTCCTTTAGACCTTTCTGAAAAGGCAGAATCAGTAACTAAGTCAACTTTTCTGCATGTTGACTCCGAATGGCTCTCGAAGAGTCGTGAAAGATCGGCACTCCTGTGCAGTGACGCCGTGTGGAGCACTCATCCGCGCAAGTTTTGTTTGTTTGTTTTTTGACCAGGTCACCATTTGACGTTGGTGCTGTTTGTTCATCACGTATAAAGCATATGTCATTGTAATTTGTATAAGCGGTCGCATCTACCGCGTTTCTCTGTAGCTTATTCTCTTTCCTTGAGATCTTTTGCGACTGCTGGGATTTGAATATGTTTCAGCTCGTACCAGAAACTGAGAAAATCGTGGCGCTATGTACAAATAAGGCGCGACTTGGCCTCGAGACAAGTGGGTGCATGCGGCAGTCTGTCGCAAAACCTTTCTCTCGTCCGTAATAGCGCTTTCCGTGTGAAGGCATGTGCGATTCAAGTGCTGTTTCAAGATCATCGTGTACGACAAAATGAAATTAAGTGAGGTACATTTACGCAGTTAAACCTTTAGATAATAACAAAGTCGGTAAAATCGGCAATTTACTTCTCTATATATCAAAACTTCGTTAAATTGAAGTTCGACCTTTTAAGCAACCTACACTGTAAACCACTTTGCACCCTTAAGGGGGTTTCAAGCAAGCAAAACACCCTTTTGCCTAACCAAAATTTGCAAAAATTAGGATGTAAGGGTGCTTTCCTTCCCCAGAACAGCCTTTAGGGGGTAATGCTCTAACTAAACACCCTTTAGGAGTTAAGGGTGTTATGTGTTATCGAGACACCCATGGCCCATACCACAGCGTGCCAGATGATAACTGGGACTCGCTGATTAAAATGTCGTTGGATCGTCGGCGAGTTTAGATTGAAAGATATGTCTCTTTTAGGGCTATCTACAAGCTTACCATAAATTTACGCCTATTCTCTTAATGTTTATTGTTCATTTATACGGAACAGAAATATCTCCACCGGCACTGAACGGCGGCTTAAGATACTATGGCTATATATACCAGATGGTCAGTGTAAGGCTGTGTAGCACAAGCGCTCCGTCCATGTGGTATTTTACAACTCTTTGTTGTGTGTGCGGTGTAGCGCGTGCGTACACCTTCTATGCTGATGTCATCTATAATTGCATGTTCTCTGACTGGTAGATTTTTTTTTTCACATTTTTCAGTTATAAGGGTGTTTAGGCCATTGGAAACACCCTATGGTATGGGTGTTTTGATACGTGAAAACACCCTTTTCCTAGGGTGTAAGGGTGTTAGTTATAGACACGGCAAAACACCCTTAAGGGTGTAAAGTGGTTTACTGTGTATAGTCGTCAAAGGTGTGCTTTTTTTTTTTAAGCCGGGAAGTGCCGGAAGAATGTTTCAATAATACGGACTTTTGATGCTGCGCCAGCGAAGAAGTCCTCTTCGGCCGAACGTCACGCGTGAACCCGAAAAAGAAAATACATGTCCAACGCACTCTGGTAATATAGGATAAGCGTTCTCGAAAAATTGCTTGCAACTCAATTCCATATGAACAATTGCCCCAGCAGAAGTCGAAATTTATCACCTGAGTCTTTCTCTGGGGCAGCACTGAAATTTCGTTACATTGAAATCAGGGTAAATATGCTTCGATATACTGAGGTTCAGAATACGCCGGCTCTGTGGACATGAAGTTGTGAAATGTGAAATACTTTGTTATCTCGAGGGTTTCGTTGTATTGAATTTCGTTATGTCGAGGCTTAACTGTACACGAAATACTGTTTCGCACTGGAAGTGCGGCTCAGACATCATGCGGTTGAGATAAAGGATGCGCTGTAGTTTTCTGCGAAATGACAAGTGTGTGTGCCTCCATGCGTTCTCCCATTGTCGCTGTCATCGCTTAATTTTGTTTTGTTTTTTTCTCTCTCGTTATCTCTCCCCAACAGTGCCCTGCTCGAGTACTGCAAACCTGGCCTGTTCCCGCACTGGAGGACGCTGGGTACATCGGCCAGGTGAGTTCCCATCGTCATGTGCGTGTCGTATTACGTGACGTAATATACTGTTCTTATCAATTCGAGCTTCGCTGTGCTGTTATAGAGCTACCATATAATAGGTTTAACGGCAGTTCCGATTAATCCGCTGTGTTTTAGTGAATGTGATAATAGAAGCGAGTGGACTCTGTGGATGCCGCGCTGTATATATATCGTATAGGTGCGCCATGCACGGCCGTTCGATAAAGTGGCTTTCACGGCGTTGGGGAAAAGCGGATATGGGATTTCAACAATTTGACAGTCAGCGATATTGAAAGATGGCGCGATCGCATTAATATGGTATGTTCCAGTGACGTGCGTGCTAATAGCGCAATTGCCTGTGCAAGGAGCATCGCTGTTTCATCTTTGCCCCTTCATTAATGTCTCGAAGCACTCCGTCAACTGCATACGCTATAGCGCTAAAGCATGAGGGTGGCATAGTGATTGCTTGAACGGAAGGTGTGCGTAAATTCTGCCTTATATATAGTTGGCTGATTAGCAAAGTTTTCACGCTTGTCTGTTGTTTGTTTCTTCAACGTGGAATATTAGCCGCTTTATGCTAGTGAAACGGCTGTCGTGGTTATTTTAATATATAACAGTATAGTCTGTCTGTATAAAAAGAGTTGTGAAGTAGCGATCGTGCGTATTAAATATTTAGAAGCATTGACGAGGTCTTGCTTACAAATTTCTTTCTTAGCTATATCTGAGCGGCGTTTTACAAGACTGTGACCGACTCTTCTTCTCCTTTCTTATGTCCATATCACAAACGAACTACGACAAAAACTAAAGTTTATGATCATTCGACATCAAAAGCGAACTATAAAGGTTAAGGGCGCACAGGTGCATATAGCGTGTTCACCCCATGACACTTTTCACAACACCCTCGTACAATGCTGGCCGTAAGGCAGGCTTCTTGCAGAAATTTAACGGAATTTACAATTACGATTGTTGAACTGCTCCCTACGGTGACGTAATCTTACCGGCCGAGTTGTGACAGGAATTTCCAACGTGAGACCCAGCTAACCGAACCCAAAAACAAAGGTGCGTTCGTCGCGCACTAAATGAGCCGGTAAGGGAATTTTCGCGATACAACGTGCTGTGGCGTGCGCACAGTTATGTGCGCCGCGTCGCACGCCATTAGTGGCGAACGGGACAGTCGGCCCATTCTTCTGCGCCGATCCTATGAGCTGATACCCAGCAGCCGCTTCGCGGCTCGGTTCTTTTGTGATGCGTGGGGGCCCTGTCGGTGAAACAAAAGGTTCGTCGCGCGGTGCGGAAGCACCCGAGAGCGAAAATAGTGCGACGAGTGAGAGCTTGTTCTTTCGTCGCTTGACAAGAAGCACACGGCCGTGTGTTCCCGCGCATTCGCTTTCGGTGGTCTCGCTTTCAGCGTCAATATGGCCTGTGCAACAGCGGAAGCGGAAGTGGCTTAAGAAATGTCGGGTTGAGAACGCTTCCCCGCGTCGTTCGAACACGGTCAGAGTCCTGTGTATCCTTAGCGTTCAGCGCAGAGACTCGTGTACACGGGACAAGAAGGGATCGAGATACGCCGCGTTAACTCTCAACAATCTACGCCAAACGCTAAGGATATATGTCTTACCGACAATGCCAGAGCTCAACCCTTGCCAAGTCCCCTGTATGCCTCTTCACGCCGCATGCAGTAGAATGATGTTCTTGACCACCGTCACGTTTCACAGCGAATTCGAACTCCGCCCCGCTTGTGTTTCCAAGCGAATCCTATATAGACAACGTGGCGGTATTTCACAGCGTCCACAATAGCACCGCAGGACAGATTCTCTGGTGTTTAGGTTTAATGATCAATCAATCAATCAATCAATCAATCAATCAATCAATCAATCAATCAATCAATCAATCAATCAATCAATCAATCAATCAATTCTTTGTTTCGGTTTTTCCGTACAAGAACCTAGCGATAGGGAGGACCCGTATACAACGACCGCCCATATACTTGCTGACAGAACGCACATCATTGTCGTGTAACATTCAGTGTTACTTTCTGCGCCGCATAATGTGACATATATTGTACTGTATTGAGAAGAATTTATGAATGGCGCGAAAATAATACACCGCGTCTGATCGCCCACATAACTGTATAGCATGCCCAACCGCGGCTTGCGCTATGAGTGATCTGGATGCTCTGTACGCTCTAACTATTCTTCCCAAAGAGACTTTACCAGAATCACCTAATCGAGGATAGTCTTTATGCAAAAGAAATTATTGAAGAATTTACACCGAAGCGACATAACGAAGACTGATCAGGGGTCCTTCAGACTTTTGTGCATTGTGCATTAAAACGGTGCCATAACGTATTAATAAATTATACAGTATTATTCAATTATGCATGTGCCATAACAATACGGCCACTCAGTCTTACCGTGGGAAGTAGCCAGAACATTAGAAAACGAAAGGCACATGACGATGGTCGAGGTGGCCCTGGCGTTCCCGCACCGTGCAGCTCGTCGTTGTCGTTAATATTGACAGCGCCTGCACTCGCGTCCATAGTTAATTGGCGGTTGATGAAGAAGGATCGTGCGCAGCCAGGAGAACTGCCGGGTGGCCATGGAGAAGGCGCGCGAGGAGTTCGGCGTCCCGCTCATCCTGACGCCCGAGGACCTGGCGAGCTCCAACTTGGACGAGCTGTCCGGCATGACCTACCTCTCCTACTTCATCAACGAGGACAGCCCCGGGTACAAGGCCACGCTGCGGTGGATCCAGACGAGGCTGCCGCACCTCCGCATCTCAAACTTCACCGTACGTCGTCGCTTCTCAATCATTATCCTGCGGACGTTTGTTCGTGTATTACTGTATCCCCACAAATCCCAACGTTCGGTACATTGATTGCCCGTGCCTCAGAAGGGCTATCGAAGAAGCTGGAAACGTTGCGCAAGTAGTCTTTTGACACTCTGGGGCGCGAAATAAACACGGATAAAGGAACACAATGAGGAGGGCATTCCTTCGTCCGTGTTCAGTTTGCGCGAAAAAGCTTTATTGAAGTGTGTATGAACCTTCACCAACTAGCTCAAACCAAGATACTGTGGGTAGCTGTGTAGCCAAATTATTAATCAATCACTGCAATAAGTAAGCTTAAACTTTATTTTAATAGTTCCTATATAGGGAAGGGGTACAATCTCATTTGGTGCAAAAAAAAAAAGTGCTTAGGCTTTGTAGATGATATAAGTAAGTCAAATTGTCGGCTGAGACCGTGGAGAAGTTGTAAAAAGCTCCTTGGTTAACTCATTGTACTACTCTCAGTGGACATTCACGCCGGTTTCTGGAAAACAGTAAAACTTCAACGAGAGCACGGAGAGCGAGTTTATTTGGATCAGTTTTGTTACGTTTCCGTAATAAGTGTAAATAAGTGTACTATCGCATGGGCCATGATACACATGTCAGAGTACAAGCACATGCTGCCACGTGATAATATTGCCAAATCGGCGACGTCACATTAACGTCATTAATATCGAATTTCACGCGCCAAATTCGAAAGGCATAAATGTAGCCTGCGTATTGCTTACTCATGTACAGCCGTCATTTTTATGAAAGGGAACACGCGAGCGCATGGCAAATAGCCTCGTACGAGTCGTACCGCACATGTGGCGCGCCGCAGTGGCGAAATGTGAAAATAAAAGGAGAGAGCGGAGCCATTCCTTCTATTGCCTGCACCCCTTCTTGCAGTTTTCCTTCTTTTTTATCTCTTTATTTTGATGTTGTAGCAAGGATCCGAAGCTGTTATAACAAGAATCTTTATCGAAAACAATATTTGTTCACTGAAATACCTCAACAGAAGATGGATATCGAAAAGAAAACGTAAAATAAAGACAAACACATTCATGACGGGAAGTCTAAGGTTTGATGAAAACTCGTCTGGCGAGGAAAAATCATGGTTGAAGAAAACGTACACTCGCCAACTAAAATAGAACACAGAAGTACAGTATTGACGTTTCGGCGCCCAATACAGGTGAATTGTTCACAATACAATACAGGCCTAATATAAGTGCCTTGTTGTGGACAAGGTACCTGTATTGGGCGCCGAAACGTCAATACTGTTGTTTCGTGTTCTATTTTAGTTGGCGAGTGTACGTTATCTTCAACCATTCGTGACGAGAGTGACGGAAGGAACGACACCACTCCCTCCTTTTATTTTCACGTTTCGCCACTGCGCCGCGCCGCATGTGCGGTACGAGGCTATCTGCCACGCGCTCGCGTGTTCCCTTTCATAAAAATGACGGCTGTACAACGGCACTTTCTTTTAGGAACGCGGATACATATCTGTATGCGGTTTTCGTGTGTTTCCGAATTTATTTGAATTGTTATGATCGGCCTGCCTGGCTTGGCGCCGCTTTGACGCATGAGACGTTGCGGCTAAGACTACCCTGATTTCTTCCGGGTCAGCTGTTCCAGAGATGCCCCGAGAGCGGCGACAACACGAAGGTCGTTCGTCTATTATTCTCAGGTTGTCTGCGCCCCTCGTAAAACCCTTTGGGCACGCCTGACCGACTGACGGATTGGGAAGAGTTGTTGGCCGTCGAGGCGGCTTGCTTTGTCGTCAAGGTGCCCCGGACAAAGGACGCAGCGTCTGGGAACCGTCTGCGGATGCATTTCCCACGTTCTCCGTGGCGCCTTGTTGCCGCTGTTTCCAGAATTCGTGGTCTGCCTCGCGCATACCCATCATTGCAACAGACTACGAAATTGACTTCCACGTAAGACTCAACGTCTTCGTGCTGTGCCGTGTGTGCGCGGTGGGCAGTGTTTTTCCCTCGCCATGGGACGAACTGGACGTGCCTCTTTCTCCTTTCGTGGGTTGGGAAGGAGGCGGCGTTTCACCTTCCCCTTTTGGGGGCGGAGGTGAAGATGGAAATTTTCATTGGACTGTCCTGGCCTCCATTGTTTTTTCCTACAGGGAACCCTGGGAAGACCAGGACATAAAATGCGAGCGCCGATGCGCTCCCGACAAGCTCTCACAAGTTTTCTCAAGCTGTCACAAGCTACGAGAAGCTCCCCTCGAGAGCTTCCATGATGCTAACCCCATCATGTAGCAACACGCTACCTGTAAATATGTAATAAACGTTACTGTTAACAGCTCCGGGCTCCTCTCCTCGACATCTCCCCGGGACTCTGGCTGGCTCCGGTCATCTGGGCAGAACCCCGACTACATCAGAATACTATATGTAGATAGCTTTCCCAGCTACATCGGAATTTAAGTGCATGCAGGATTTCAGTGGAAATGGTACGGTAAACCTGGCTATCTCGCGATCTGCTTTGGAAAATATGTACATTCAATTTCGCGGAAAATCAATTCTGCGGAATCCCGCAAAGTGGAGAGGAAGGGTTATGTGAAATGGAACATGCTTAAAATATTGTGCCAAAACAATAATGCTTGCTTCTTTGCTTCTTTTTACGCTTACTTTCATAATTCCTCGATGAAACACTGCGTATTTGTCGTTCCGCCAGGGGCGTAGCCAGAAATTTTTTTCGGGGGGGTTCAACCATATACTTTATGTATGTTCGTGCGTGCTTTGTATGTGCGCCTGTATATATACGCAAGCAGAACTGAAAAATTTCAGGAGTGCTGTTTCTTGGGCGAGTTGGAAATTCATACTTGGAAGGGTAGCGCTAGTAGACACGGACTAGAGGAAGACACACGGACACACAGACGGAAGCGCTCTAGCAACTCTAGTCCGTGTCTACTAGCGCTACCCTTCCAAGTATGAAAAATTTCGGAGGGGGGGGGGGGGGTTGAACCCCCCCCCCCCCCTGGCTACGCCCCTGCGTTCCGCCTACGCTGGCCACGTGGGTGTTCTATTTCACGCACCCGTGCGCGCACAGAATCGCGTCTATACGGAAACAGTCGTGGGCGCGCTACTGTGCGCTCGCTGTGATAGTTATATTGTTTGCTCGGTTTGATTCTTTGTTCAAAGCAAACGCGGCTGTTCAATTGTGCCAACAAAAAATTTGCGGGGATCAGCTTTTTTCATCGGGATTCGCGCCGAACAAAAACCTCCATATGTATTGGCTGAACGCTCAAACAGCGAGCTACGTTGGCCGCACCCTGCGCATCTGCTCCGATGAAAGCAGAGACGTGGTTGTGTTTGTTTTTCGCATCACGTGCATAGAGCGCTTTCCGTTGCATGCCCGCGACATTGCTTTGTCTTTTTAATCAAACTCGATGCGAATGGAATATTACAGCACCAATTGCAGTTCGGTGCAGTGTGGCGAAACATACGGGTCGCAGAGTTTATCTGTGATACTGCATCGCAGTTGTGTGAACGGATGTCGGGCTGGTTTAACACAGCCCATCGGGTGAGAACCATTTTAAATGCATGTATATGTGTCCGTGGCTCTTGACCTTGGATGGCACATGGCGACCAGTCACATTCATTGCAAGATAAGCGCTGTCCTGCCTTGACCACGGATGTTTATAAAGGCGTCATGAACCAACCCTCGTGCTTGGTGAAAAAAAAAAAAAACACATCCTGCCGAAAGCAGACACTGGACAGATCTGCCAAATCTTGCAGTCGTGCGCGGCAAGGAGAGTAATCACAGGCGGAGCACGAAGTTGCCATTTTCTCAGCCGCCCTCTTTTCATACAGAGGCCCGTGTTCACGTGGAGTTGCCGGCGCCTGCTGTTTGACGTCAAACAACCGATAGCGTGTTATTGGCCAATTAAGAGCGGCGTTTGGATCATATACGCTTCTTGCCACGGGTACCAGCTCGTGCCGGAGCCGCGCTCCATAGTCTGCTAACATTACACAGTAGCCACACTAGCGCGCACACGAATCACAACGGGAGGAAGCGATCGCGATCACGCGCGCTGACTCAAGTTCTTTTCCCCGTGGCATCCCTCCCTCATCCAGCCCATTCGTAGGGACGAGATGAAAGAGAAAGCGTTTAAGGCGTGTGACAAATCCCTGTAACACCGCTTGCTCTTGACGGATTCGAGAAATTTTTGCGGCAATAAGTGATTCGTGAGGCAATAAAATCCGGTCATTCGATGATTGCTTGGAAAAGTGGTTCATATATCCCCTTTAAAAAAATTCTAGAGTGGAAGCTCTCGCAACGGCTCACCGGCAAAAGTGCCGCGACATATTGAGGCTTCGTACGGAAACCAGTAACACAAAGACATACGTTGAGCAGTGTCTGTCAGGAAAAGTTTTCCATATTAAACTAACGTATATTAAACTAACCGCGCTAACGTTTTATCGTGCCCCTCCTAAAATGGCGGGGAAATTTTGTTCTTGACATGTGGCATATAACGCTGCATTTAGTTCTAGATACGTAGTATATAATGCTGGCCGGAATGAGCCTCGCATATACACAAACTTTCAAATTTCGATCACAACAATGATATATTGTGGGGTACGTCTCTCGCGCTCAAGTAACAAAGGACACGGTTCACTGTAGTGCAAACCAACCCAGGTGAAAATTTCCTGCTGGTTTTCTGCTGGTTTGTGCTGGTTTCTGGTGGAACCAGCAGGACAGCTGCTGGTTTCCTGCTGGTTGTACTGGTTCCAGCAGGATGCTTACTGGTCCTCTGCTGGTTCCAGCAGGGTGCTTGCTGGTTTTATGCTGGTCCCAGCAAGCATCCTGCTGACTGTACTGGTTCCAGCAGGATGCCTACTGGTTTCGTGTACTGGTTCCAGCAAGATACTGGTTTTCTCCTAGGATGCTGCTGGAACCATCAGGTAACCTGCTGGTTTTCAGTTGGCTTGAACTGGTTCTAGCAATGCACGTGAAATCGGTGTGAATTAACAGCTGCAAATCCCCTTTCAAGCATCGTTTTCAGCTAGAAATCGCTCTGGCTTGGAATTTTTCATTCCAAGCTGGCTGGAAATAAGAACCATTCCTAGCTTGAAAGGGCATTTTCAGAGTCGGGAAGTCATATTTTCATCTGGAAATTTTTCCAGTTTCATTTGGGAAATAATGTGCTAGCAGAAAATTTTCCTCTCTTGAAGTACAAAAACAACTCCAGCTGCATAACAGTGCGCTATAAACAAGTGACGTACATATCATGGTGTGCATTCATAAGATCGTAATCTTCATCACACTGTACAGAGTGCACATTTTACAACAGAGATCTAAAGTGCCCCGTACGACAGGGTTACAAAAAATATCGCCGGAAAAAAAAAAACGCACTTTTATTCGACCTTTCCTGTAGATGTGCGTCCGACCGACACGGCTCATCTTGCTAATGTAAACGCCCAACTAAAGTTTGGTCATACTTAACCGTTGCGCAAACAGGTAGTGTTCACGGCGCAGCGGTTACTTCCCTACGAAAAGGAGCTTCTTGTTATGAACATTCACCATTCTCAGCTGCCACGATCGGACAGCAGCGAACTGAAGCGAACACTGCCGTAAAGAACGCGGCATTGCTAAGTGAGGTCTTTTTTGTTGACATCTCAGTAGCATTAGTCTCGTATCTTTTCTTGATGTTTTTCGACGCTATTGCTAAATAGTGACCAACTTTATAATATAAATACTACGTTCTGAAAAGGTTGTATTTTTTATTTACGTGTAACAGCATTACAATGGTGGCCAATACACCGTATAAATTATCATGACATCGCGTAGCGCCGTAGCTTCGTACAGCACATGACGGCTAGTCGTGATAAACGTTGGTCGTGATGCCTTCTTTGCATGTGTGTGCTCGCTAGTGCAGCGAAGTAGCGAGTTTACTAGCAGAACCTGTGCGGCATTAATTAACATGTAATAGTTTTTGTTCAGTTTCATCTGTGGAAAGTGTAACGAGTCAATAGCAGCATATCTGAGTGGTTTTTTGGTGCTGTACTATGCGGCGTCTTGACAGTGCCGATCGAGGGACACCGATTTCCTCAGCTCTCATTCTTCCATTTGTCGGTAAGTGTTGCACTTATATATTTCAAATATGTAGCGAACGTTTGTCCCGACCGCTTCTTCATTGCACCTTGATGTAGTACGCGATGTATATATGCGCGAAGCACACATACCGGTTTGTGTAAGGAGTCTTTGTCTGCGTGCAACAAAAATAATTAACATTGTTGCGCATATGGACGAAAACAACGAAGACCAGTGATCGTGCGTGCCGCTCCGAGCCGGCTGCTCCTGAGCTCACCTTCACGACGTAACAAACGGCCCCTTCTATCCTTAACGGCCGCAAGCGTAACAATATGTTTAAATCTACTTTGTTGAGGGAATTAATGGCTATGCAAAAGTTAGATGTCTGCAGTCGTGATCTGCATGGGCAATCAAACCTTTTATTTTGTTACAGATTGCCTGCGCGTCACTCGGGTGCCTTCAACAACACAAACACCACTGCTGTGGATCAAGGCCTCCTGCGGATCTCTGTCCAAAAAGATTCAAAATGTCAATCGCAAACTGAAGCCGGCAAAATGAACTATTTCAAGTGTATACAAAGATTTTTCAGATGAAATATATTACTTCAAATAGACCTTTTTGTGTTATACGTGTTCTTAATGGGATTTTGAAAAAGCTACATCAATGGAACTACAAGCTCTTGAGGGGAGCCAACTGCGCTGGAACCAGCAGCTACTGGTTCCGTGGCCTGCTGGTTCCATCACCTACTGGTTCCATCGCCTGCTGGTTCCATCGCCTACTGGTTCCATCACCTACTGGTTCCATCACCTACTGGTTCCATCACCTACTGGTTCCAGCAGCTGCTGGGAATGTGCTAATAAACCATCACTACTGGAACCAGTAGCGAACCAGCAGGAAAATTTCACCTGGGAACAAAAGAACACTTATTTGCATCTTTTAAGATAGTAAGCCCTCTAGCCGAATTATAAAAATTAATATGGCATGCCAATGTAGCACACTGCGGAATCGACGATGCTCGACTACCACGACGACAGGATATTGAGCGGCTAAAGTTCGCCCGGTCAGGTCTCACGAACGCAGGTGCATTCACGAGAACGGGAAAGAGTCGGCGGGATCGTCCTAGCCAATGTCTTAGCCAGAAATTTACATCGGGGGAGGGGAGTGGTCCGACTCCCATTTAGGTATGTTCGTGAAAAATGTAAAGATGTCGGGGGGGGGGGGTGTTCGAACCCCCCCATAACCCACTTCCTGGCTGCACCAGTGGTCCCAGCGGAGCTCCTCAACGCGCGCGCCAGAGTCGACCGCGCTCAACCCGCTCCAAGGTCCCAAGGGTACAGTGTCTGGAATATAAAAGAGGAATGAGAGCCGTCCCTCATGACCCCGCGCGCATCCTCGCCGTCAGGTAGCGCCACCGCAGAAACACTGCCCGTGTCCCGCGGGAAAGTCCGCCTACAGGACACGTGAAACCCACGAGGTGAAAACACCTTACCAGGAGATGCGAGCATTAATCACAAGATTTATGTTGTGTACCTCACTCTTGATGCACACAGTTAGACCTGCTTGACTCTTCCCCCAGTCATATAGCGAGAAACCCATGCCTCTCCTTAATTCTTTGAGAGTACATATTTAAAATCATTTCATTCCACATCATACTCTACTTTTTATGGGTATAGCTGTCCATGGTGTCATATTAGCTTCCATTGTTATAACTACTGCTTGCTTCTCATGGCCTCATATGGGCTTTTTAATTCCCTTGCAACTTTTCTATTTTAGAGTGACTGGAATGATGGACTGGCCTTGTGCTCCTTAGTGCATTCACTTGGTGCTTCTGTAGAGGATTTTGAGCACCTGAGCAGGGATCGATCACAGTGGGAGTCAAACTTGCAAAAGGGTAAGTTTGTATTGCACGTTCATATATCGCACTTGCTAACAATAATAGCGAAAGTTGGGCTAGTTGGTGGTTCATGCTTGGGATGTAAAAACAGCGCAAAACAGCGCGGTGTCATCTCTTCCTCTGTCCTTGTCTATATCTTGCGCTGTTTTTACATCCCAAGCACTTGCTAACATCCGTGTTTTTTTTTTCCACAACAGTTTACTTAATGTGGAGGCTAAATACAATGCCTGAAGAGCCACATCATAAGACCGAATCAGTTTCAGACTTTATTAATGATGTTCAAACTCATCATGTTGTCAGTTTGAAAGATCCATAGCATGACGTCTAGAAAGGAGTCACTGTCTCATTGTTATTTTTTGTTATTTCATGCACCCCCTAGCCCTCGAGAATAAGGCACCTTGTAAGGCTGTAGTGCTATTTGCAAACCACAGTCGCTTGTATTTTACAGCAAATTTGCTGTCTATGCCTATGTGAACTCCTAATCTGTATGTGCCACAGAAATTGGGCAAGATCTACTACTCACCACTGGTCCACTAAAAATGAAGAAATCATTATTGCCTCTTTGGCGCTTGCTGTTTGGCCAGATTAGTCCTTGCACCATTACGCCACATATCATCATATTATTAGTTTTCAGCATAGTTCGGCAAAAGTTTTGGAACTCACTCAGACTCACTCAAGGAATATATTTTGCTGTGAGAGCTCACTCGGACTCAGATTCACTGAAATTTTCCTCAATCAAACTCACTCGGACTCAGACTCACTAAACGTTTTCTCAACCGGACTCACTCAGACTAAAACTCACCAACATTTTGCTCAGCCGGACTCACTCAGACTCATGGCTTGACTTGAGCCTGAGTGAGCCTGAGTGAGTCGACTCATGAGTCCGCTGGCATTAAGTGAGCTATTCCGATCATGGTGTAAATGCTCTTGAATGCCAATATCTCAAATAATGGGTGCTCTACGATACACCTTTGGGTCTTGCATGCGCACCTTCAAATACTAGATTTCAGGGGTTTCAATCTAGTAAGAACGTTTTAGATGCGAAGCATCTTTTAGCTGAGCTCGAACTGATGGTGGTGTGCGGCGTGACCACCCTTACTGCGCATGCGCAAACCCTCTCTACACACCTCCTCCCCTTCCCACTTCCCCTCTCCCCTCCCCCTCCCCCTCTGAAACGCGGGCTCGACATGCCGAAACGCTGCTTCGCATCGCCCCTCTCCTGCACAACGCCGCGATGAGCACCAGCGCATATGCGTCCCCTCCCCCTCTCTTTCCTCTCCTATGCTCCCCCCCTCGCGCGCCTGACGACCGCATTCCCCGCTCGCCCTGTGAGAATTAACGGCAATGCTAGAGGGAAGACACGACGCGCGTAGCGTTCCTCTTCGCGTTCCACGACGCGAGGTCGGTAGCATGCCCAACGGCCAATGGAACGTGATCGTGCAAGTGCTCCGGCTTCGCATCGCCTCATGGTCCCATTTAGCGGGAGATGGTGTAATTTTTTTATGAAATATGCGACTCACACGACATATTTCTATTAAGAAAGTCCCGTGAAAGAGTTGGGAGGTCATGGCACCTCCTCCCCCCCCCCCCCCCCCCACTCACTCAGGCCTCTGATCATATAAACATTGAGGTGGTGCATGAACGCTCGTGCGTTGAGGTGTGTACGTGGGAATAGATCTGAGTATAAACGTAAGCCGACATAAGGCTGATAGTAATGCAGATAGCTGAATGGATAGGATCATAGGTCGGCAATTGATGGCGGAGCTCACTCAGACTCACTCATGAAATATATTTTGCGTTTAGGGCTTACTCAGACTCACACTCGCCAATATTTTCCTCAACCGGACTCACTCGGGCCCACACTCAGCAAAATATTACTCACCTGGACTCACTCTGACTCAGACTCACAGCTTGATCTGAGTCTGAGTGAGTGTGAGTGAGTCGACTCATGAGTGAGTTTGCCGACCTATGGTTTCCAGGCAGCTTACTTTAGATTTCGCTGCCATGGCTACAAGCCAATACTTCTGCCTACGTGGCTACTCAATATGTGAATTCCTTTTTATCCAATAAGGTGATATGTTTTTGGTATCAATATTAGTGCCCTCTTCATGCCATGCATTTAGCAATACGGGATGTAAAGGTAGACACTCCTTGAAATGTGCGTTTTTCATGTCTAGAATTTGATGCAACCAAGCTAGAAGTTCTGGGTAAGATATGGTGGGCTGGAGTGGGATGAGAAGTCATCAAACATGGAATGTCACTGGAGCTAATGTTTTAACAGGGCGACCTGTCTTCATCTCAAGCAGCAACTGCTTTCCTTAGCAGCATTCTTGCGCTTGCCTAGCTCACTCTTTCCCATCCTCAACGGGGGGAGAAACAGGAGGAGGAGGAGAAGGTAGTGCACAGAGAAGAATAACTGTCGTCTTGGTCCTTAACAAGCTTAATCTTCTCTTCCTCCACTATTAAGGATGAGGAAAAGGTGGGCTACAAATGAAAACCAGTCTCATCAAAATTTTGGCTTTTGTGATATTCATTGTTTGGTGACACTTCATCACTAAAATTTGATGGAAATTCTTCTAAATACTTCTGCAAGCATACTTAATAGTGTATCTTAGAAACCCAAGTCATATTTTGTTGCACACATATGCACTTTCTCAAAACAGTAGACTCTAATAAATGGAAGCTGAAGAGGCCAGGAAAATATGTTCTGTTTAACAGGAGTGCCATTTACTGAGAGGTGAACAGAGGTGCAGAATTCAACTACAGTACCAATCATATTAGAGGTAGTTGTTTCAATTAAGCAACAATTCTGTTTAAGAGATGTCCGTTTACTGAGAATCTACTGTACTTACATTGTGCACACAATACATGCACTTATTGAACAGTTGCAAATGTGTGACAGAAGCTTGTGCCGACACTGTGCTTTTACTTTTGAGCACATGCTAGCAATAAGCTAGCATGCACCGATGGTGCACAGGCTTTCGCAAAATGTTTATACATAGAAATGTATGAACATTTCAACAAGGAAGGATTATAAGAAGGTTTATACAAATGTTTGCATGGGGGCCAGTTTTTAGTAAAAATTCGACTTTCTTCTTATATACTGGATGCATCATGCAATGTAGCACCATGTGACATTTTCATGTGTTATTACGATTTGCTGATGTGAGGAACATAAATGAGATGCAAAATAGTGCAGACTTCTTTAAGATAAATGAGAAGAAATCTCTACCCTCTCTTCGTCTTGTTGTAAGTTTGTTTCACAAGTTTGTGTTGTAGGTGCACATCGAAAACTAAAGTACCTAAACAGTTCAACTTACTTGAAAGGTTAGCTTAACAGAGTTTATGCAGAAGGAGCCTTCTGGATCACTGAAAATATTGCGCTAATAACTAACAAGATCCTGCGGGCTACACTGAGACCTTTTTCTGCGGCCATGGACTTTGGCCTTTTCTATCCAAACTGACTGAACACATTCCCTGCACACAGGTATCAATGGCGGCAAGTACCTAGGCGTGGATCCCCTACTGACAGCCAAGGAGCTAGCAGACCCTGAAGTACAGCCATTAGGTGTCATGGCATACGTAGCTAGGTTCCAAGGCATCTCACCAAAAAGGAGGCCCCGGGATAAGCTCACCGTCACGGGCACCGACCTGAATAATGTTCACGTCAACAAACCGGTCAGTACTGTACACATTCGAAGACTTGCATTGAAATCATTTATTATAACACCTAGGAGGAGTACTAATAGGCAAGAGAGTGCCTCAGGTTGTTTACCATACCAACTTCTCTATGAACCAGTTTCAGTTTCATTTTCAATCAGGTGTACTTGTAGTTTAGCCGCAACTCAAAAAGTCGTCGCGTAGGAGCAGGCAATGTGACATTTTGGCACTCGCTCTGGTCATTTGATACGTTGCTACTCGTCACTTAGGGTATTTGAGATTTTCAAGTAATCTTTCAATGGTTTAAAGGTTCAAAACATTCACAGAGCTGTAAAGTGAAAAGTAAAGAATGTCATGTTAATTGTCTTTTACTAATCTAACAATTGTATTTTGGTGATCCAGCTGCACAAATCATTTATCTCCTTAATTATTTCTGAATAAAAAGAAGTTCCCAAATTACCGATTTTTCTTTAGATGTCTATGCATTCTAAACAATGTTTTGTTGGAGAGCATATTGAAAAAATTTTAAGTTTTTAGCAGAAAGTTGGTTTCCCTGCATGGCCTGCACTGCACTTTGCCTTTGTTATTGCAGTTGTAAATAGCATTGTTGTATTGTAGCACTTGCTCAGGTCACCTTTGTCAAAAGAAATTTGGACATTTTGCCGTGGATAGCATAAGCTGTAGTCCATGCTGGTGGGCACGTGAAATGTACGGATGTGCTGAGCTCATCTATGTGAGGTAACAGGATCATGTAACGTCTACTCATGCAGGCTCACTTCAAGGTGCACATAAAGGAAGGCAAAGTGGACCTGAGGCAAGTTCGAGCCGAAGTTCGAGGTCCGTCACTCACTCCCGTCGAGTGCAAGCTTCAACTGAACCAGAACGGGGGTTCGGGCACATTTGTTCCTGTTGAAATAGGAATGCATGCAGTGAGTACAGTTATTTTATTTGTATTGTGTTTCTGCAAGATCCCAACTTGGTCATGTGCTTTCTCCTAAGCAAGGTTGCACTTTGCTTTAGGGATGTTCATGCAAGCTACATTTTTACAATGTCACTCTTTGAAATTTGCAAGCAGTTAATGTTGCTTGATTTAAGGTCTTTCAGAACCTAGTGACGTCAAACTTATTTTCGACATAGCGTACAGGAGGTATCGTTAGGAGCTTGTTCTGTAGCGTCTGAAATATATAGCAACATCGGACAATTAAATCCTGGTCATCATTGCACAAGTTATTGTCTCACAAATCTTGGTGGTTCAGGTGCAATGGATTTTTGTGTGCTGAACAGTCAGCTAAGGGAATTATGCTTTTAATCTGATCCGACTTTTTTTCCTCCTGTTCTTTCTCTGGCCATTCAACAGCTAAGTGTGTACTGTGAAGGAGAACTGGTAACTGGCTGCCCTATGCACGTCCGTGTTCATCCGGATATCTCACGGATTCTCTTCTCTGGCATCGACCCTTGCGCCCTTGGATCTTTGGTTGAAGTACTGGTGAGTGATGCTCCCGAGCATATTTTAAGTTGATTACAAACATCTTTGTTATTTTTATCAGCTGTGTTCAGCTTTTATTTCAGCGCTCTCAAGGAGTTCCTTGCACTGCCTGAATGAATCATGATTCTTGTTATCAAACTGCAGCTTTTGTCTCCTAATTAGCATTGCAGCCATGTCTGCATTCATCTGTCGAGGGCTGTTGCATCTTAGACCACAGTTTTTTCTGTGGATACGATTGTTCTGTATAATGAATTTCTTATGCTGATCAAGACAATATCTGCGGCCAGGCCTTGTGTGTGGGTAGGTTTATGACTTGGGCATTTCATATATGGGCAATGCACTCAGTTATTGACTGGCTGAACATATTGATTGCACCAAGCTCCACAAGCTTCCGGAAAGAAAATGCCTGGTGATAGGTATCAGAATTTTCTTTTTTTTCCCAAAAGAGAAACTATGGGTTTTGTTTGACATTTCATTCGCTCAGTACGAAAGAACCAAACGTTGGGCAACTTGATATTCCATATTTGCAGAAGCAGTGCAAACAACTAAGATAAAGAGAGGAGCAGACCGGCACTGCTGTCTTCGTCTTGTTTGCGCTGTTTTTGCAAACATGAAAAACTCAGATATCGTAGGACCTGTGCAGGAACCTTATTCTGCACGACCATCAATCGAAAGGCCCAGATTATGTGAAATAGTTTACTTGATGTTCCACAAAATGCCAGGAAAATCCGACTTTTTATTGTAACTGCAATATTAGACTGCTGGCATTAACATTACATTTCTTTGCATACTTGAGTAGCTGCTAGAGAGAACTTTGCCATACTGCATTAAACATCTGAAAATGTAATGAGCACCTTTGTGACTGATTTCTGTGGTTTTTCTCACCAAATAGATTAGCTCCAACGGGGCTGGAACTGGCAATATCCATGTAGAGGCTGTGGCACCAAGTGGCAAGACTATGGAATGCACTGTCAAGGAAACTGATGGTGTTTTCACGTCTACGTTTATGCCAAACGAAATTGGTGAGCTTGAATGAAGTTACGCTGGTGTCACTTGGTTTTTTTTTTTCAGCTTGCAGCGCACTAATCTTGCCTGTGATATTTAAGAGGACTCATTGTGCTAAGGATTGTTATGTAGCATTGTTGAATATCGGTGAAATATATATAGATATCACACAGGCCTCTTGAGAAATTCTTATGTGTCTGTATATATATGTCCAGTTAGTCCCTATGCTATCCCTAGTTAAAATGGTATGCGTAAAATTCATGGAGCATTACACAACAAAGTCAAAGTGAAATAATTGTTAATTACTGAAACGACATTTGAAATATCTTTTGTAACTTGTGTGTTTGGTCATTGTAAGCTCCAACGTTGCAGTTGCGCAAAATTCACAATATAAGCTACCAGGGTTTTACTAAATACAGCAAATGCACCGTAGACATTAGACATGAGAGAGCGCCCGCATTTGGCAATAAATTAAAAGGAACACCTGTCATTTGATAAATTCTCGAGTATTCAGTGTGCCATCTGAAAGTAGCCGGAACAGTAAGGTGTCACTTGGAGGGCTGTAGCCATCTGTCAGAGGAGGCTAGCCTGCAGGCGCACACTTTCAAGCAAGCTGCGATGTGTTACTTGGCTCATCCTTACTGAAGACTGCTCAAGAATTTGTCAGTTTAATCAACAATTACAGTCAGCATAATCGTGAGTATGAAACCACTTCAAGTGCACTAAGCAAAAATTGTTCAGTCCTATAGCTTTTTTCAAGGTGGTGGGCTTACTGTTGCTAAAATAGAGCGTGTGCAAGTTTGGTTATGTGTCTTTTGCACTTGTTCAAGTGAAAGGAATCGAGACTGAACTGCACTGGTTCTTCGCTTCTTGTCATTTATTTCAGCTATGTTAACGCCTAAATGAAATTTCGTGCAATGTTCATAGTCTGTCCCATGCCTGTTCTCTAGCTACATTTCTATCCACATTTCTCAGAATTTCACGCAGCACATCTTCAGCGGGCCTTTAATTCTTGCAGATGCATTGACTTTATAAAGTGTTTCACATGCTCATCTTTTTTTTTTATCATCTTGTCCTCCAGGTGAATGGAAAATTGATGTCACTTATTCTGGTGAGCACATCCAAGGCAGCCCCTTCACATGTTATGTTTATGACCCAACGCAAGTCACAGTGAGTATTTTGTACGCCAGTATAATTAAACGAACATATACATTACATGTGTACTGGCTACATTTAAGTTAAATCACTTTCTCTGCTGGTTGAAAGGAACAATTGATAAATTGTGCTTAGATGTATCGAAGCTTTGTGAACTTTTTCTTGATATTTACTCTTGGTTTGTGATAATCTTGACCATATAATATGCATTGGTGATGATAGGCTGTCTCAGGATGACAACAAACTTGCTTTTGTAGCACCATACATTTTGCACCAAAGAACATAGATACATTTTGCACCAAAGAACATGGTCTTTGTAAGATATTTGTGATGGTTAGCTGTACTCGTTATCAGTTATGCAGTTAAACAAAGGGATACTGCCCTTCTTCAACAACATATTTGTGCCACTGTTCTATCCTGTTTTTGTCATGACTAAATAACTATTTAATTTGAGCTCCAGTATTGCAAGAATAATATCGCACTTACCGTTTTATGTTGAAGACACTGTTTTTATGTTGTTCACAGATCAATGGCCCCAGTGCTGTGCAGATGGGTAAAGAAGTGGTTTTTGAGTGCGATGCCAGTCGTGCTGGTTGGGGCAAGGTTCAGCTGGAGGTACAAATCGATGGCCACAATGTTCCAGTCAGCATAGATGAGAGAGGCGATGGCATCTACGTAGTCTCATTCTTACCTTCAAGAGAAGGCCACTACAAGATTTTTGCCACATTCAACAACGTTGATGTACATGGTAAGCTTCTTGACACAAAGTGCATTGGCTTTCCTGACTTCTTAGTTGAAAGTACTCTGGAACAAAAGCCAGAAATGTCTTCATTGCTTGGTAAAGATAAAAAAAAATTGATGTGCGTCTGAGCTTAGCTTGTGACAGCAAGCCATATATGTAATGTTTTATGATCTGATTTTGAGGGCCTGTTATAATGACAACTTATTAGCATAGAAAAAAATGAGCTACACATGGACCAAAAAAAGAAAAGTGGTAGAGGACGTACACAGTATGTGCATCATGTGAATCCCTTCCTTTTTTTTTTGTCTGCATTATCTAGCACAACTTTTTCTATGTCCATAACCAACTTGCCCAAATTGCATGCACTTTGATTAACGTATTGTTATGGAGCTGTGTTGTTATTAGTATTTTGCTTGCATGTTCGTGGATGTGATTAGTGTTTTGTGGCAATACTATATTAAGCTAAAGCAAATTCTGTAGATTGCGGCTTAGCTCGTTTAATTCTATCCTCTCGCAGGCTCTCCATTCACAATAGTCTCCACTGCTGACGAACCAGAATCTCCAAGTTCGCTCAACGATGCCTTCTTCACTCGCACGCTAACACCAAGCGGAGATCGTGTGTCCAGCTCCGCGTCATCTTTCTTCCCTTCCTCCCTGGCGTCGTCTCGGGTCACATCCCCAACAAAGACGGATCCCGACGGTCGCGTGTCGCGCAACGCTGTCGAGTTCCTTCAGTCCCGCATCGAGACGACGACGACCACACGACAAGAGACAAGCGTCACCCACGCAACGAGAACAAACGTGGAAAGTGCGGGAAGCAGAACCGTTTCGACGCCACCTCGAGGTGCCACGCCTGAGCGGCCCTCGTCACGACACATGAGCAAGGCGCCACCACCTCCTACACCGAGAAAGCCTGCGCCAGCTGTCCCCTCACCATCTGTTCGAAACCAGAGCCGTGCACTGTCCGAGGAGCGGAATGGGAACAGGGAAGAGCAGTTTTCAAGCTCAAGGAACTCCTCAACACTGGAGCGGCGTAAAAGTCCGGAGATGAGGCAGATGACTCCACCAGTAGTGGCCCAGCGCCAGGTATGGAAAGAGCCTCCAGTGTTGAATTAAGTATGACTGGTAGTTTTCAGAACATGCCACTTGGGTATTCTTAATTAGTACTACACATCATGAGTTGCTTTTTAGTGTGAAATCTTGGTTATCAAAAATGGGCTATGCCAGGAACATTTTAAATTAAAGGAGCAAATTTTAGATTGCACTATAATGTAACAGCGGTGTAACTACAGAATGTGACTATGGTGAACATGGATATAGATCTGTCTCACATATGGAAGCATATCCTAATCAGATAACCATAGTTGGGAGTGTGGGCTTGGTAAGCATAACTGTAAAGAATGTGAAACATTCTTTACAGTTATGCTGTAAAGAATAACAACTTTATACCGCAGCGGTGGCTACATGGTTGAGCATTCGCTTCCAATGTGGGAGGTACCGGGTTCGATTCCCAGTGCCGACCGGGAACCCACTGGTTTTTCTAAAGGGGTAGAGGAGTACACCTACCTGGCGCTCGGTTGTTAATGGGTACTCATCTTGAAAGGTCGCCCCATAAGGTTCTGTAAAGGCCCCTGGGTGCACCTTAACCCACCACAGCCTTGGTGAAATAGTTGAGCATCTGCCGCTGCTGTGGGATGCAGAGATTTGCTGCCACCGGGTAGCTACCGGTAAAATAGGGACAAGTGCACTTCCGGCCTGGTGCTCGGCAGAACGAAGTTCATAGTCGCTTGGGAAGGCACCCACCCTGTGGGAAATTGGCGGCATGGGACCGCCAGACCTAAAAATAAGGTAATCCTTTTAACACGAAAGTGTTTTATACTGGTGTCCACCAAGACTTCAGTGACTTATTTCCGTCACGGAAATGACGTCGAAAAAATATACACGATCAGATGGCAAAGAAAAAAAGGTCCGTCAACGGGCATCGAACCCACGACCGCTCAGTCCGCAACAACAGCTGCCGGGCACGCTATCCACTGCGCCAGGGTCACAGACTCTAGAGACTTTACAAACGCACCTTTTATATCTACCACTCTCACGGTCGGCGGGGTGGTGTTGCCCTCCGGGAGCGGTAAAGTAAAGTAATTCGTCATTACTGTGGCCTCCGCAATTGGCACCTGCACCGCGTTCCACGTCCGTCCCATTTGGCGCGTCTTCAATAGAAGTTCAATTTTGTCAATGCCTTAACTCACCACGAGGTGGCGACCTTAGTCCAAGCGTCGTAAAAGCGTCGGCCTCGCTCGTAGCATCACACTAATCCAAAACAAAAATAGCTCTGCGACGCACGCCTGCCTCACCTGGCTGTAAGAACGCGTTCCCTGCTCACGCGCTCGCCCCGAGAAAAATCGCGGCCTGGCTGCCGGGCGGCACGACGCCCTTTGCGTTTCCCTCTAGTCCGGCCGTGGCGTTCAATCACATTTAATAGGCAGGCCGCGGGATGGGACCAAGTTCTGCGTCCGATATGCGACACTCTTCTGGCTATCACACCTCATCCTCTCATTGCACTTTCACTGTTAACTACTGCAGCGACCACAAGGGTTTGTTTAATAATTTAACATCGACGTTAGTCGTCTGGATGGAGATGTACCACCAATCATCAAAGTGGGTGCATCCACGTCAAACGGTGCTATAGCTGCCAGAAATCAATATACATTGTGCAAACTCTCTTATATCTATGTACAGTAAACATTCAGTTACTTCTGTAAGGGCACGCTTTACTACTTTCGTGTTATTCCGATTCCTATGACAGAGGGATCAACCATTTTTTTTTATGCTTTCATGTTATGTTATGAAACATAACATGCAATTTGATAGCAATTACTAACTAGTGAGATTGTTTCTGTAATAGCTGTTTGTCTTTGGATACCATTAATGGCTTTGTTATTAATATTGTCCAGCTTCATATCTGTGACATTGTTTATGACTAGTTTATGAAAAAATTCTCGCATGTAGGCATTTGCCAAAACAAGGTTTTTTTTTTTGCATTAGTTCCAGAGCTTCAGCATCATAACAGTTAATTAGTGGTGCAGCTAGCTTCCGTTAATTTAACCTCAGGTGCGCTTGAAAAATTGCTCTGAATTATTCAATGTTCAAATTAGGAAGAGTGTAGGAGGCAGGTGTTCCTTAGGACTTGTGAACACATAACATAAATTTAAAAGCACATTGAACTCACTGATAATGAATTAAGAGACACCAGCTGCATCAGTAGTGGGTGAATTTTCAGGAACCTTAATTGTTTTGTTGCTCTCGGGCTTCACATCCGTTTCCTTCACCATGTCTATTGTCTTACGACAATCATGCATGCAGATAACAAAAGAAGAGCACCGCTTGGACAGCCGCCAAGAGACGCATCACCATATCGAGCACCAGAGAATTCGGACAAGTGAGACGAGCAGTGAAGCCAAGACAGTGCAAGGGACAAGGCAGGCAGGGCCTCCCCCTGTTGCTCCCAGAGGAGGAGGTGACATTGCTCAAGTGAAAATATCGGGTGAGGCTCTCAAGCTTGTGCCTGTCAAGCAACCTGCAACATTCCGCATCAGTGCTCCTGACTTTGACCGAGACGACTTCCAGGTGACAATCGCTGGTAGGTGAATTAGTAGTTCACCTGAAGGATCTAATCACCACCCCTTTCCTTTCTCTGACTTTTCCTTCACATTACCCCGACGATGAGCGGCCGTGTCGAAAGCACCTGCTCAGGTTGATCTCCCAGCTTTTAAAATAATGTTTAGACATCCAAAATCTTTTTTAACTAGTCACTCTAGCATGAAAATGTATAAGTACGTTGCCTTTTGTATGTGTTACGCTATTCTATGTTTATGTGCTTTTAAGTGTAGTAGGTAGCTTTAGGAATTGTACAGAACAGGGGTCGTAAACGTACCTGAGCCAGAGGGCCCCAGTCACTAAATGCAGTCCTGCAATGGGTGGGGCAGTGAAGAAGTTTGAAGCGGGAGGGGGGTGGGGGCGAACAAGATGTCAGCTAACATTGCCATTTGAAAGAAGGCTTTTGCCAAATCTCATTTATGGGTAATTTCTGAAGGTGATTTAGAGTGAGAATTCGAGAAACCTCAATACCGATCTCCAGAATGACTGAAATCTGGCACTGGTTCTGAAATATAGAGTACTTCATCCACTTTTGTGGCTCAACACAGTCTGACAGCATGGGGTGCCTCACGAAAAGAATGCTCAAGACCAGAGACCGGTCATGTCTGTGTAGCTTGTGAACATACTTAATAAGAAAACTTTTTTAAAAATTATGGGACGAAGACAATGATGCCCGGGCCAGGCCGTTAGAGAAAGAGATGCATGCGGCCCGCGTGTTTGAGACTCCTGACATAAAAGTTCATGATGTTATGCTTGTTCGAAGAACTGCTTGAGAAATTTAGCATGAAGGAATTGTGAGTACTCTAAATATCACTATTGTGAGCATCTGCTAATTAATAGAGAGTTTGAGAATTGGGGCCCCAAGGAGCTTGGGGACCCAAGAAGCTTGCGAGCCACCAGGGCGCATGTGCAGAACCCAAGGCACTCTTCAACTCTTGCGCTCGCGTTGGCCCAAGACGCAAAAATCGAAAACTAGCGTGGGTCCCCAAGCGTCTTGGGTCACCAACGAGACGACACAGACGCAGTGTGCGCCACGGCGCAGTATGAACCGCGTCTCGCATGATTTCAATTTCGCCACGTGTGGCATTCCGTGTGCTTGACCCAATGCAGCCTGCGTTCAGCCCAATTCTCAAACTCTGCTGATCATCCGAACACAAGAGCAGGCTGCCCAACGCAGCTTGGGGACCCAGCGTCTTGGGTCCCCAATTCTCAAACTCTCTAATATAAAGTGGTCTCTTAATCCAGTGCCTGTGCCTGACTGGGTGCTTGCATCCTTGTTTTGTCTAATTAGCGCCCACTGGACGAGAGTTCCCTGTGCACATGGATGTGCCACATCCTGGAGAGATAGACGTCGAGTTTATCACATCTGAAGTTGGCGAGCACGTCATTGAAGTGAAGCTGCAGGGACGGCCACTGCCAGGTAGCCCCTTCCGAAGTCATGCCTTTGACGCCACCAAGATAAAAGTGGGAGACGTTCCCAATGGAGTGGTCGGACATCCCGTGGAGTTTGAGAGTAAGTGTACTTGCAGTGTTTTCTGTGACTGCGAGACCGCTCGATATTTTGAGCATTCATTTGACATCTTTTGTTGCTTAGTTTGCACACCATTTCATAATTTGATGTCTGACTTCTTTGCGTTACTTTGTTTGTGACAATTTGCCAGCTTTCTGGTTTCTTTTTGTGCAGTTGTGTTTGTTAGCCTGACTATACATTTAGTCAGTTTACTTAATACATATACAGTAAGCTTGTTTGGAATTGTCATCGGTTCACTAATACTTTCTTTTCATTGATTATCATTTCATGCTTTTATCTACTTATGCATTAGTGCACAGCTCCTATGCTATCAACAAGACTGGCTGTATTGAAAATATGCAGATGTGGAAGAGTGTTTTTGTTGCACCAGGCATCGTTATTGAACAGAAGCAGTGATGAGTGAACAATTATCATTAATAGTGATTTTTTTTTTCATGTGTAGAATGAATGCCTTTATTGTAAGCTCTAGAGCACTGCACTATGGCTTTAGGGGCTTTGCAGCTGTATGAAGGCACTGAATGTGCCCTGAAGCCTGCACATTTATTATTGAATTGAATTGAATTGAGTTGATTTGCAACAAGGCTGCGAGGATGACCAGGCAAAAAAGTTAAATTGAGAAGCTTTTGGGGAACCTGCCCACCTCATACACTGGGCAGCTTCACAGCGATCAAACAGAAGCACATGGTATACATACTACACGAACTAAATGAGTGAACAACAACGGTCGGAATTAATAAACAAGGTTACCGTGGAAACATTTTGCACAGTTGAAGCACCATTGCATGCACAGTTATCACTGTGTATGCACTGTAAATTTTTTTCTCTTTCGTGTAGCTAACTACACTTCCACTACCTACATTTTGTGGCTACTTTATGCATGCATTCAACTGCATCCAGTTCTTTTGTCCTGTAATTGCGAATGCTATTATATTAGTACACATATTGTAGTGGTCTCTCTCTTGTTGTCCACTTACAATGTTGTTAAGTTACATGCATTTTCAATGCCCTCCACGTACATTTAGCAGTCTGTGATGTGTGTTATATACACCTATTTAGCTGTCTTTACTACGTAGTTTACAGCAGAAATAAATAAATTTGTGCTGTGTAGTTTGATATTTGAAGCTGGGTTCCTTTATGTAGGGCTTGCTGACTTGCTTCATGGTAGTATATGTTCTCCTTGTTGCAATGTCTTCAAAGCCTAGTCTTTACTTTATATAGCACATTCCGTAAGATCCATGTTAGATTGGCCCTACTGAATTCATGTCCAATTTGGTATGAAGGTTTTGTACTAATGTGTACCCTTGTTTATAACTGTCCACAGTTGGATCATTTCTTCATTTTGTTCTCATTGTGTAGTACAAGAGTGTCCATATACATCAATGTAATTATTTTGCTTTACAGTTGATGGTGCTGAAGCTGGCTCGGGCAACCTAGAGATCATGGTGAATGGCGACCATGTCACAAGCCACGTCAAACCGCTTGGTGGCCACCGCTTCCTTGCCTCATTTGTTCCTCGCACAGCCACTGTGCACACAGTCGAGATGAAATTCAATGGCGAGAAGGTTCCAGGTGAACTTATTTTCCTTTTTTTTGTCTTTTCCCAGATATTTTTGAAAAAAATAGAACAGTTATTAATATTGCAAGCAACATTTTCTAATGATTCCGTTATGTTGCACAATTTATGGGCAATTTGCATACTCTATAGGTCTTGTAGTAAGACAACACTAATTAAAAAGCATTCCTTAGTATCCTTGTGTAGAGCATTTGGACTTGATGCCTTTACATGGTGCCCACCCAAATTCATTTCACAAGAAGTTATAGCTTTCTTGAAACTGGGTTTAGTGCATCCTTATTCTCTTTTTTGCACCAATTACGATTGCATTGCCCTGTTTGTGCAGGTTCCCCATGGAAGTGCGAGGTTCGAGATGTGCCTAAACGGGGCCCAGTGTCGGCAAGGGGCCAGACCTTGCAGACATTCAGCTGTGGCAAGACTGCCAGCTTTGAAGTGCACGCCCCAGGCTGCAGTAAAGACGACATAAAAGTCAACATCAAAGGTGTGCCCTTAGCTGCAACTACTATACTTGCCTTGTCATCGTCACATTTATCCTTATCATTACTGATCAGATTAGGTCCAGTGCAGAACAAATGCCCTTCCACATTCACCATTCTCTAATGATTGACAAGTGCCAATTACAACTATCCTTACTTGTGCATTTCCCTATTCCCCCTGTTTGTCTGATCTCCCGCAGCCCCTCACTGTTTTCCTTTTTCCGTGATGTATTTATTAATTGCCATACCATTAGCTATCCCTTCTCTGCATGGCATACATTGGGCACATCTTTCCTTCTTTCAGTTAGTTTTAGCTTGAATGACTTGAACACATGTGCTGTGCATGTAAAAACTAAGCACCCATGTCCTCAACTACAGTGATTGTCAAAAGAAGTGAAAAGGTTTTTGTGTTGCAAGGTGTGATGTTTGCAGCTCTATATAGTACCCTCTTCTGTCATTAGGACCTGGGAAATCGAGGATACAACCTGTTGTCGTGGAGCGCCCAGACTGCCATGTCGTGGAGTTCACAGCCTTGGAAGCTGGTGAGGCAAAGATAAATGAATGAATGAATGATAACTTTATTAAAGTGTTTACTCACTGCATGCAGTTACGTTTCAGAAATGTCACATATACTTCCATTTTTGTCATTAAATTTAACACCTATTGTGGTAACTGCTTTGCAGTGTCATGGAACTTCAGGCCACATTTGCAGAAAATTTCATTCACTCGTGCAGCTTCAGGAAAGTGATGTCAAGGCTTCGCCTATATAGTTTCTTTCCTTTTGTATTGCAAACGATACTGCACGAAACATTGCGAGCTTTACTAAGCATAGTAATGCACCAGCTGTCACTGCTTCGCACCTTCAACAGAACAACCGCGACTCTCTGTCTTGGTTTGCAGGTACCTACCAAATCGAAGTTACAGCTGGCGGTCAAAAGGTTCCGGGCAGTCCATTTGTGTCAAAGGCCTATGATGCTTCATGCATCACCCTTAGTGATGTGCCACAGTCCTGTGTCGTAGGCCAAACATCTCAGTTCCAAGGCAAGTAACTACACCTGCCAAACATAACTGCCATTCTCAAGTTAAGTTGTCACTTTTACGATAATTAGCAAGTAACATTTTTCATCCATTAGTGCAACTAGAAATTGCTTCCTTCGATTTTGAAAGCCTTGTTTGGTACAAAGTGCAATATTGAACTGGCATTATGAGGGCGAAGAGAATGAAGTTTCTTTGTCAACATGGTGATTAACATGGTGGTCTTGAAGTTCTTGATTACTTTCCCTTTCTTTCAGTTTTTTCTACAAGTGGCATTATGTGTGGAAAGATTAAATTTCTTGGTGTTCAAGAAGCTCTTGCAGAAGTATTCTGTTGCCACACTAAATGCCGACGAAA
Source organism: Rhipicephalus sanguineus (assembly GCF_013339695.2). Taxonomy (NCBI): domain Eukaryota; kingdom Metazoa; phylum Arthropoda; class Arachnida; order Ixodida; family Ixodidae; genus Rhipicephalus; species Rhipicephalus sanguineus. The sequence continues at coordinate 188,597,725 of NC_051178.1, forward strand.
TGAACACAGTGCTTAGATTTCATTTGAAGTTACGCTTTACTTTACATTTATGCACATTCGGCTGCACTGACGTACACAGCACTGTCATATTAAGAGGGTACTAATAAACATTGAAGTACCTAAATGCACCATGCTATCAACTCATTGCTCGTCTGTCTTTTTTTAAAAAGACTAGACGTAACATATGTGATGGCATGAGCATAGAAGCTTTGCGCTTCTTGTAATTTGCTTTGAGTTGACACGGTTAATGCCTACGCTGCTACATGATTTTTGTTCAGCTAATATTTTGTCACCCATAATGTCCAGCAGCATACCATGTAAAAAGGTAGAGTATTCAAACAAGGATGATGGGTATGGAAGTGAACGAAATTAGTGACAGTAGGACAGTATCAAAAGCACAAAGAGCAAATATAGATTGAGCTGTTCCATTCTAAAAAGGCATAGCAGTTTGGAAAATAATAGACCACAGAATGTAACAATTAAACATGTTTCAGGAACACAAGCAAGATGCTATAAAAATATTATTCTGTAGGAGGCACTGCATGTAGTCTTGCAGAATAAGCATAACAACAGTTGCACCATCTGCGGTAGTTGATTCAGATTATGTGGTGCTGGTTAGAAATGGTCACCATTGATAGTAAGCTACTAAGTGTATCTTGAGATGGTTACACAATAAATATCTTGCCGTGCCCATTAGTTTGGCTCATATGTCCTACGAGTAAAATTGATTTTTAAACACTGAAGCAACGGCATGCAATGCTTTTACAGGAGAGAGCTCTATTGTAATAGTGAAGCACTTAGTAAACTTTCATGTTGAAAGAGTGACAGAAACACCAAAAAGTTGGTGTCGAGGTCCTTTAATATTTTTTTAAGTGTTACCCATATCATGTCAGTTGCAAACGGAACTGATTAAAACAATTTGCAGTGGATGCATCGAGAGCTGGTGAGGGGCAGCTGGAAATATCCGTGAACAATGGCGAAGTTCCCAACCAAGTGCAGGTGCTCAACAGTGGTCGGTGCCTGGTCAGCTTCAAACCTCTGCGACCTGTGCCCCATGTGGTCAGCATCATGTTCAATGGGGAGAATGTGCCAGGTAGGTAATTTGTTTTTCGAAACTGATCAGTGATTTCTTGTTTGAGACTGTATGGGTCTGAATCATTTACAGGCAATGTTAAGTGTTAGCGATTACTCTGCTATCTTTAACTTCCCACAAAGACTTAATGTTGTCTCAGTATTGCAGGCAGGAAGTACACAGCTGCCACTTTGTTACATAATCAAAAAGCATTCAAGCAATGCATGTAGTCGCAGTTTCATCTCCCATATGAATGGCACAAAGCACTTGTTTCCATCATGTGGTAAAGAAAAACACAAAAATTTTTTTTCCTATGCAACAAATTCAGACTACTGACATTATAGGCAGTACCTTGTGAACACCATTTTTTTAAATAATCTAAATTAGTACAGTTGTATTGCACAATGGATATAATCACATTTCTCAGGCAAATATTTTACATGGAAAAATACAACATGCCAAGGCATGCAAAGCATACAGCATTACAAAGCTTGAAATCATTGGACAACTGTGTATTACGTACTAGTTTAGAAAAACGCACATGCACAGGTGTGCTGTATCTATTTCCAATAATAATATATGGGTACTTCCTTGTATCATTTTACTGTTTGTGTTGGTAATAAATTTGGACATTCGTTAAGACACCAGAATGAACAGAGGTAATTCTTGAATGGCATTTATATGGTGCTGCATTGTTTGCTTCGTGCAGGTTGCCCAGTGGTGCTTCAAGTGTCTGATGTGAACCAATGCTCATTAGACCTGAGTTCTCTGGAGCTAGTGCCTGTTAATCACCCCAGCAGGTTTCATGTGTCGGGGGTGTCTGATGAAGACCAGCTGCGGGTGACCATTGTCTGTAAGTTCTGGCATTTGATTCAAAAATTGTAGCTGTGGTTGCTTACACCTGGGTCACGTAGTTTTGCGTAAGAGTAATTGCATCAGCATCCTTATTAAATAAATCCATTTCAATTTGGCACACGCCCACATATCAGGCACATCTCATTGTGGCACCTATAGCGGTATAGAAAGATTTGTCTTGAATACCTTTATTCATGAAAGTGAAAGGCAGATCGTGGGGAAAGTCGCATTATAGTAAGCATCCTTTTGCACCGAAATTGAGCGGTGATGAATGAAACCTCAAGATATCGAAAGACAAAGATCGAAAATATATTTGCATAGGAGTATTCGATAACAGCAGAAAATATTTGCTAGGGAAATCTAATCATTAAATGAACTGACGTCTTTGTAATCTACAGTAAAGAGCAAAAGAAAAAGGAACTATGCCCTGCGCTTCTTAAAAAAATTTTGCTATTGTAGTTTGCATGCAGCGCAAATCAGCCCCTACATGAAAATGTGTCCTCCTGGCAAGAAGGAAATACAAGATAATGAATGAATAAAAGGGCTTTTAAATAAATGTCCTCACACCAGCCATTTTCTGGTCTTACTACTATTTCTTTTTTCAGTGGGACACTGTTTAAAAGGTTGAAAGTACAGTAGACTCCTGTTAAACGAAAGCTGAAGGGACCAGGAAAATATGTTTCATTTAACAGGAGTTTCGTTTACTGAGCGATGAAAAGGGGTGCAGAATTCAAGCACAAAACCAATCATGTTAGAGGCACTTGTTCCATTTAAGCAGCAATTTTATTTAAGAGAGTTTCGTTTATTGAGAGTCTACTGTAAATGGAAAGCTACACGATAATTTCTGCCTTGTATTATTTTCTTGTAGCTCCGCACGACAAAAAGATTCCTGCCAAAGTAAGCCGCAGTTCAAGAGGAGGACTGAATGTCGAGTTTGTCCCTGACGAAGTTGGTAAGTGTCATTATAGTACGACTGTTTTTGGTACGTGCTTGCTCTGCGAAAACGAAATGTACATGAAGTAATGACATAACCGCTCTTTCATATTTCCCTTACTTTTTAAATGTGGCTTCATTGCAACAGTACACTCATCATTTCAACTAGGTACATCTGCTTCCCAATTTTGCAGCTTAGTTCTGAGGTTTTTAGTTCGTCTGGGATCATTAAAAAGGAAACTGCTTAAATAACTAAACTATCACGTAAAATTATGCTTGTTAATGCATGCCCTGTATGAAACTCAGCCTGTACAAATAATCTGAGACAATTGCGATCTAGCACAGAAAGAACCTCATATCTAACCCCTACATTTCTTAAAATCTAGAAGGTACATTGTAGCAGCTTTCAATGTTCTTATTTAGAAGTTGCATAACTTGAAGAAAAAATTTTGTGTTTGATATCCCAAATTTTGACCTCACTTCGAGTAAAGGGGGGGAATTAGAGGGTGTAACAAGATGCAGCGACTGTTTTAAGGTATAAAAACTCTGTAGCATTAATAAAATACACGGCTTATATCTGAATAATTATCAGGTGTGTGAGCATTCTCAAGCATGAAAATTGAGTTTAGGAGCTCACAAATAATTTAAGTGGAACACAAATGCCAATGTGAGAGAAAATGGCTGTACATGGTGATGCTACCATGGCTATTGTTACGTGCACACTAGCACAAATGTATTATTTATATCGTCCATTAACTATTCCAAGAGGCAGTGCTACTACAGCCTATTGGGATAGTGACCGTGCTGGTTTTTGTTGTAGTGCCACAATATAATTGGATTTGCATGTGCCATTCACTATGTATATGGATTCTGAGGCTCTGAGTACCGATGTAGTCAGTACAAATCGGCTCTCAATGCAAGTGTGGATATGTGCTCAGCACAAGAAGTGATCTGGATGCAAATCTGTATTTGGAGACGCAGTGAAAATACAGTCATTGAAGGTTGTGTTGGTACAGTTTGCCATAATGAGCAACAGTTATCTACATAGCACAACTCAGGTAACAAGCTAAGGACGACATTTCAGAAAAAGAAAAGTCTGTAACAGAGGGACTCGAAGGAGGAGCACTCCTTCGAGCGAACTGGTGCAAGTTGTATGTGCAGCTTGTGCAGTTGTTCAGTGCAGCTTGGACAAAGATGCAATGACAATGACAATCATTGTCTCTATGCATGGCTTTGTCTTTGGCACACCGAAGTTAACATTTCATACAACTCGTTATTGCACTGAAGCTAACATTTCATGCCCACTCTGTGCTGGGTGAGTGGAAGAGGGCCAGAGGTAGTTACTTCAGAATTTGTTGCAGGGTTAAGTGATACCATCACTTTTGTGCTGGCTTGCAGGACCATACATGGTGCAGGTGGAGCATGCTGGGAAGCTGCTTGCAGGCACGCCGGCGACCGTAAAAGCTTACAGTGCCCATAAGGTGGATGTGAGTGCTGTATCGCAAGGCACACTAGGAAAACCAGTCCAGTTTACAGGTGAGCATCTGAGCGAAAGTGGTCTCTTGCTTACGGGAGATGGCATTTGTGTTAGCACATACACCAACAGTACACACCTACATTTTTTCAGTCTGCATCAAGGCTAACCCCTTGTAATGCCCTTGCATTTGTAATGGCATAGACAGACTGGGGTGTAAGCCGTGCCTTTAGGTCTGGCAACAAGGAATGTTGCCTGGCTGAATTTCTTGTGCATGACATTCTTCTTTCTTGAAACCTCTTTGCAGTTGATGTGGGGTGCGCTGGTGAAGGCAACCTTGCCATCTCGGTGACCTCTCGCAACCGCGATGTCCCCACTGTGGTCCACCCCATGGGTGGGGCCAAGTTCGCTGTTTCCTTTGTGCCTAATGATGGGTCAGATCACATCATCAGCATCAGCTTCAACAAGGAACCTGTGCCAGGTACTGACAGCTTTTCATGAGTGGCCTTCCTATGCATTTTGAGGCCTGCTTTCTCTCGCTTTCCTTCTTTTTTTTATGACGGCATGCTGCAGAAAAAAATTTTTTATGCACTTTTGATAAGGTCTCGTTTGTTCTTGAATTCAAGTGTTTGTGCGCACTATGACATTAGGCTCAATAAAAAAAATTCTTTGTCATTTTATGTCAAGTCATCCTTTCATGTGTAGTGTTCTATGACTTACACCACAGCAAGCAATTTGATGTGGGAAGCCATTGTCGAAAATGAAAGAAAATAAGAAAGGAAAAAGAATTCTCATTCTCAGAATAAAAATAATGCAACACATAAATTTAAATGTGAAGCTGTTAAAACATTTATACAAGTTTGTAATGTAACTTGATCATATCCTCTGTATGTGGTTCTTATCTTTCATCAGAAAACAGTGGTTACATTTGCAAATGTAACCATATTCATAAAATAAATTTTGTGTTATAAACCGCATGTACACCTATATTCTGCAGGAAGTCCCTTCAAGGTAAAAGTTCACGATGGTGGAAAGATTACAGCCATGGACGTCTCCACGTTGGCTGCTGCTTCGGTGAACAAAGTGGTTGGCTTTGTTGTCCAGAATGCTGCAGGAAAAGAGCAGGATCTGACTGTCAAAGTCGAAGGTAAGCGATGTTGTTTGAGCTGTTGCCACTTTTTCCTAGCTTACATGAATTAAACTTCACACATTTCATGCTTTTCATTTCCTTGTATGCCTATGTGTTTAAAATGTAAATGTACTTCAACTGATTGTGCTGTGAAAAACACTCTTATTGGCCAGTTGGTTTACATTAATTGTGCGTGAGGATAACGTATCCTTTGATTTGTGTTCTTCCATTCGCACGGTCTACTTTGCCCTCTGAAAATAAATGGCCATAATCAGGAAGTTTTCTTAGCATCTGTGCTTTTGAAGTTCTTTGATATGTGTACAGGAAACACTTGCATGCAGATTGTTGGGATTTTGGTCTCTCACAAGAGCTCAGTCACCTTTAATTGAAGCAGATGACTTGGGTTTGGCAGTTCTGACTCCTTTCGACACATCTGTGCATTACTTCACAGACACTGTTTCCATAGCCACTTGCAATTAGGGTGTCAGCAATACGAGCGGTGTACATTTGAGCATTTCCTTTAACAGTGGACCATACTGTACACCAATTACTTGGTAGCCACTGCGAACCTAAGTAAACTTGAAAGAGTTTTTGTATGGCTCAAGAGGCCCGTAATATGAAAACCTGCATACTTTTGACAAGTGTTGATGCGTGCAGGTCCCGACAGTTCTCCACTGCCTTGTTCACTCAAGGACGCTGGAGACAGAAATCTCAAGGTTGAATTCTCACCCACCAAGGCTGGTAAGTGTTTCTGCAAGGATTATAATTGTTTGTTTTCACCCCTGTTCATTCATTGTAAGGTACATTCTCAGCTGCTCTGCATTTTCACATCAAACCAGAGCATATACCCTATTTTTAATGAACAAGGTTTTGCTCGTTCACTAGCTTCACCACTGAGTGATTGTCTATACTGAGATGGCACAACACCCAGAGGAGAAACTTAAAGGGGTCGTGAAGAGTTTTTTGAAAATTTTCAACTACCTGTGTATTCGGAATCCTGGCCGTCCATTCAATACTATACCTCGACTCGTTTCATTGTCCGGGTTCATTTAATGACTATAAAATCACATTGCAATTTCCCAGCTCACGTTCCCCTCAACTGTACAGCTGATGTCACTTTAGGTCAGGCAATGGAAAGTCTCTGTCGACGACAAAACATGGCGACGCAGTGATGTTTGCTGAGCCATAGTTGGCCGAGATTCGTAGCATCATACCGTCTCAATTGTGAGGCTGCCAGCTTGTGAAAGCGAACGTTGTTTCCACTTTGATAAGTTTTACGGCAATATCTGACGACGCACACGGTCTGCATAGCGAGGACTAAGCCATTCAGAACATGCCGTAAAACACAACTTAACGCAACCAGAAAGAAAAATTGGCCGTGTATATGCGTGCTCCGCTGCAAATGCCACATAAAGACGATAGATGAGGCGCTGCATGAGATATGGACGCCATCTGGCAATACGTCAGGAAACATGAGCTTGTGCAGAGGGTTTCCTTCCTCCGTGGCAGAGGGCGTTCGTCGGCGCGCATATGGCATTTTCAACGCAGCTTAAGAAACTAGGGTCTTTAGAATTACGTATCTTTGTACTTTCTATTAAAGGAACACATCGCGTAATACTTACCTAGTGATGTTGCGCCTCAGGTATGCGTAATATTTACTTTTTGATCGACAGCGTTCACAAGTATGAACAGCCGTACCAGTTCAAGATGGGTTGGCGGTAAGCAAGTGGTTCAACTTTGGCCGGGTCGCTGAATCGGGTGACAGACAAACAGACAGACAGACAGACAGACAGACCAAAATTTCTGCGTTTAAGTTCCCCAAGAAAGACTATCGTCTCTAAAAAACTGGGACACTGCACCGTGTGAGTGAAGGCAAGAATACACACATGACGGAGCCCGGATGTACTTGAAAGCGGAAGCAAGCAGATCAAGTGCTGTACTTGCACAGTGTACAACTCAGAGTGCAAAAGTTGCTGTGTTATTTGTTTCTTTTCTAGGTTCCTATAAATATATTATTTTAGAGCAAAAGAAAGCTAACGCTGTGTTTATAACTTCCCTTAGCATGACGTAACACGTTAGTGCCTATGGCGGCCAGTAGGGCCGCATAGTTGTTTAGGAGCCCAAGAAAACTGCGATTTCAAACGGGCGTCATTAATTATAGACTGAATAGAGCGCCGAAATATTTCGGAATCTGCATATCTAATCCTTGTTGAAGCAGGGAAAATTAGATCCGGGCAGCTTCATTTTCTTTTCACTACCCCTGTAAAAGGGCAGGGGAAGTTCAGGTGGATCGGGGGGAGTGGCAACAAAGTCAACTAATATTGTATGTTGGGCTTGTCAATGAGTCATACTAACTGCCACTGGCATAGCGCATCCAAGATGGAACAGACAACTGCATCTGTGTGTCTCTGTATCGCACTGTGTCCCGTCACTAAAGTAAACCATGGTGTTTTTAATGCTTGTCTAAAGAACTAGATACTGAGGATGCATGTATTCACTGCATGTCAAAATTTATAGCACTATATCAAGGGTCTTCTACTGCAGGGGAACACAAGATTCACGTGTCCCACCAAGGATCTCCGATCGCAGGCAGCCCGTTTGTCTGCAAAGTGTTTGATGCTCATCAAATCAAAGTTCGTGAGGTGCCCAGAGGGTTTGTTGGGAAACCTGTCACCTTCCTTGGTAGGTACACTATTAAAGGTTTTATTAGCATTTATTTGCAGTAAAACATTTATTACCTTAGCTGCTTCACGTATGCAAAATGTGAGCTGAACGAATGTCATGAAAGATACAGGTGATTGTGCTGTACAACTTCATGTATAGTACATGACTTGCTGTTTCCTAAACACACCACCTCGGCAGTGGTACTAGCTTTATTTGTTTGGGCTTCTTGGTTCATGTTCTCATGTACAGCGTTCACATTTCAGTGGAAACAGCTCATGCGGGTCCTGGAAATCTCGAGGTCATGGTGAACAACGGCAGAGTCCCCACAACTCCCCAGGCTCAGTCAACCACGCAGTATGCCATTACATTCACACCGACCGATGACCGGCCACATGTAATTGACGTTCGCTTTAATGGAGACCATGTACCAGGTGTGCCTTCTTGCGTCTTTCTTTCCTGGATAGTTCATCTTCACATTTGTAATGTGCATAAGTTGGTACTGCTAGGATTACCTCAGTGTTGCAATGAGCTAGATAGTATGTGCACTGTCGTCCTTTATGAAAAAGAAAACACGAGCGCGTGGCCGGTGCTTTGCGGCGGCTGCCTACAGCACCGTCAACCGACAGCTAATGAAAGCATGCCCGCTTTTGGCGTCATCTATTTGCAAGCGCAATAATGAGTCATGGCCAGTGTACAAGCGCTGTTAGGTTACGCTGCCTCTCCGCTCGCGCAACAGGCGAAGTCTGCAACTCGTGCTGTGCTGGTGCACGACGCTCGATTTGTTGCCACCAGACAACGTGCTGCAGGCATCGCCGCTTACTTGAGTGGAGAGGCAGCGTAATCTAACAGTGCTTGTCCACCCAACGTTTCTAGTTCTATAAACGTTGCGTCCACCGCCCTTGACCCGTTATTTTGATTGCCAATAGGTGACGTTAAAAGCGGGCGCGCTTTCTTTAGCTGTCGGTTGATGGCAATGTAGGCAGCCACCGCATAGCGCAGGCCACACGCACGCGTGTTCCCTTTCATAAAGGACAACAGGGTACACTGTGCTGTTTTATTTACACGTTCTCCCCAGTAACAAATACAGTACAGAACTCATCATTTGATTGTGTGACAGCATGTAAAATGCTGAATATGTTGATACATTTTGATAACACCTGAGTCGAATTTGTTGACCATGAAGTGCACAGGTGGAATTCTTCCAGCCTTTATGTTAATTAGATGGGTGCTTGATAGATGGGTGATGGGTGCTGATGAGATGAGTAAACTGCTGTAAGCTGACGACGAGTTATTTCTCATATGTGACTTGCAGGCAGCCCATTCGAGTGCCAAGTGGTGGATTTGTCCAAAATAAAGGTTGTGGGAGAAGGCATCGAACGAGTGGCTATCAACCGGCCTGCTGCATTTGTTGTCGACACTCATGGACAAGACGTTGGGCAGTTGTCAGCTTCAGTGATGGGTAAGCATGCTCACTTTAAGACATGGTGGACTCTCCACGAGACAAACCCTGTTAAGCTTATACATCTTTATAGTATTGAATTTTTTTTAAATGCTCAGTTTTTCACGTGCGCATTGTTGTTAAATAAATGTACACAATCCTACTTCGTTAATGAACTGCACATATTACCTGTGGAGCTTATAGTTTATTATTAACTGTTCATAGTCCGTGGGCTTGTGTATCCCTATTCTAGCACCATTAAGCACTTTTTATCTTGCAGCCTTCATTGCTGGATGCAACCACCGCGCATGACATGTGTCTTTCATACAGTTGCCCATAGATTTAATGCACACCTGTTAATCTGGACATCTGATAAAATAAACAGACTTCCATGGTCCTTTTATGCTTGCTCTAAAGATAGTCTGTTGTTATTATTTCCTAGTTGTTAAAAACGAAACTGTTAAGCTTGAATGATTAATAAAACTTCTCGTCCAGGAGATAATGTGGTATTTATGAAGTGTGGAAGATGGACATCCTGTAAAATGTCAAAAAAATTTAAAAGCAGGTGTGATTGAGAGCTTCGAGTGTTTAATCTAGCTAGCTTCGATTTCACAGACCATGGCGATGCATCACTGAACGTGGCCGATATTGAATAAAGAACTACATTTAAGTCAACTCTTCTTTTCTTCATCAAATTGAACTGGCTAACTTTGAAGACTCTTACTGCACGAAAAAGACCAAAGTCCTTGAAAATGCCACAGAATCTGCGATACCACACTCGGGTCGATATGCTGTCATAGTGCTAAAGTCATGATTATTTATTGCTGCTTATAGGTCTCTTTCTTTTATGCAAAAAAAAAAGTCCTAGCAAAATCTGAACAATAATCCAGTGAGCTGCAGCATTTAGCATTACCAAATTTTTTTGGAAACTGAATTTTGATATCTATGTTCTACTTTTAACTATTTTATGGCACTTTGTGCTGAAAATAAGTGCATGTGAAGTGGTTGTGGGAAACACGATGCTTTGTCACTGTGCACAGCACCCAAGCACCAAAATTGCTAAATGCATATTGGAATAAACAAGTCTACACAATTGACCTAATCTACATAATATATTCTTGGTGCTAATGTAAATGTATCTTCTAAGTAAGATACCGTTCTGATGTTACCTAAATTTCCATTCCTAATGTCATTTGTGCACTCTAAATGTGCATCATTAGGCTGCAAGGAACTATGTGAGGCCAGAGTTAAAATATGTTTTCCAATCCTTGTGGTCCCATCACTGCTGTGAGAGAAAAAAAGTTTAGATTTATTTTCCTCTAGTTGTACAATGTTCCGAGTACAGTCCTTCACAAAATTGACGGTGTACATTGTTAACAACTGCTACTAGCAAACATTACTAGAATGCCCCTGTGTTATAAAAGTGGGCTGGTGAGAAGGTTGTGCATTATTAGAATGCTCCGGTGCACACAAATGCAGGCATGGACGAAAGGTCACATAGCTTGCTTGCATTATATTTAAACCTTTTCGATTCGCTGCACACACTAAGCTCCGTGTTGGGCCACCAGCACAGCCCTATACAAACAGGCACCACTGCATCCTGTAACTCAGAAGCTGTTCAAACAATATAAAAAAGAAGTCATAGGAAAAGAGAAAAAAGAAACGATGAGAGATGCGAGATTCGTATAAAATGAGTTTGCTCAAGAGAACCGAGAACACGACGCAGGGTCTGGAAGGGAGCCAGGCGGAACTCTCATTGCATCTTGAAAGGGGTTCCGTCTCTTCTGCTTGAGGGGATCAGAGGAACGTGCCGCTTACGTGGGTGGCGTGTGCACAGAGGAGGTGGGATCACTCTTGCGTTTCGACACGCTTCTCGATCGCCTTGCAGCGGCCACTGCCACATGTTGCACCCTTCCCCCTCCCCCTGCAATTGTGTGTGCACTCTTGCGTGACGGCTCCCTCCTCCTTTCTTCTTCCTGCACTGCTGGAAGCTGCTGTCTTGTTGCCTTTTCTTTTCTCGCCCTCATCCATTATGCTGCTTCTCCTTTTGCTTTCTTTCCCAACTGTAATTTTTTCTTCTTTAGCTCCCCTCCGTAGTCAGTGCTTTACTCCTTCAGCCGTTCTTGCCTCTGTTATTTCGTTCCTTTATTGCACATTGTGGTGGCCGCAGCTCACAGCTATTGTTGTTCCACACACCCCTCATTCTCAGCTGCACTTTTTTCTGCCTCTTTTTTTCTTTCTACTCCCCCTTTTCCTTCTCCCCTCACCTCTACATTCTCGGTGTGAGTTGGTGGCCCCTTGGTAGCACTGTTTATCTTTCTGTGAGCGTGTCCTCGCATAGTGGTTGGCTGCTCTCTGAAGGGGAGGGCTCCGGCAGTCGTACTGTACCCAGTCCTGTCGACATGAGCCAAGAGGTAGGCTGCGCTGCTTCTTCGTGCCACGCGAGACATCTGTCTCTGTGCTCTCTCTGTTCAGTGGCTCGCTTTGTTCTGTGGTATTCCCTCCTTCTCTTCCTTTTGTCTTGCTTGTCAGTGCTCACTTCCTTACCTCATTGTCATCTGCGTGCATTAAGCTAGGTGAGAGTATCCTTTCACTTTGCCGATTGTCCATGTGCTTGGGCTTTTCAGTCATGCCTCCCAGCAGTCATGTACCTGTGTAGACACCCCTCTGTAACCGTAACACAGTGATGCAGCTTTTAAATTTTATTAATTAATTTGGGTCCTTGCTAGTTCATGCAAGCAGAGTTGTTCTCTGTTGTGAATGTCTGCATTTTCAGCTTGTAGGCATATTAGAGTAGTGTGTGGTTTTCAGCGTGTACAGGTCACTCATGATCACGTTATGCATTAGCTCTCTAATGTTTAAGAGCACATTGGATATTTTTATTTTTCCTTGTTGCTTTTTAAGCAGTGTTACTTTTTTGTTCATTATGCTTTGGTAATATGTTTCTGGATTTTTGTTCATTATGCTTTGGTAATATGTTTCGTTTCTACATAAATTAGACGTACGACTTAGAGCATGAAAATTGTTAGTTTAGTTATTGCAGTTGGCTTTTCATTGTGGTAGCGAAGTTTTCTCATAATAAAATAACATGATCTAGCACATTTCTAAACTTGGAGCTCGCTTAATTTATTAACATCGCAGTTTGTTACTCGTGCTCCTTTGGTCTATGGTTTAGTTCACAAAGTGTGAATTGGAGTAGTCTGTGCATTAAGCTAATAGTGTGAATGAATGGGTTACTTGTAGGGGTGTGCGAATAGTGAAATTTCATCTCGAATTGAATTTGAATCGAATAGTGCCAAATAGTAGCCAAAAATATTGAATATCGAATAGTACGTATATTAACACGAAGCGTGTACCGCCAGTTACGGCAAGACAAAGGAAAAATCAGGGACGCTACGGCTTGGTGGCTTGGCGCTTGTTCGGAAGGGTATTTTTCTTCTGCCTTCATGGGCGCTCACTGCACAGGCATATTGATAGAAGATACGTCACTCCAGTTAGCAGGGGCACTCCTAACCTCCTGACGGCTAAAAGGAGGGGGTATGGTAGCTAGCTTTTTTTCCCCTATGGTCGTGGAATACGGCTTCAAGTGTGCTTCATCTACGGTAGCGCAATTGTGCTTCATCTCCAGGGGTATTCGGGGCCAAATAATCTTCGGGCGTCCGTTCACAGCAGTGTTTTAACTACGCGCTGGAATGATGGGAGTTTTTGAACATGTGGTGCGGTGCGGCAGTAACGACTGCACAGCGTGAACAATTTTTAATATGTATGTCCAATCACGCAGGGTTTCGCGAGCCGAAGTCGGGATGTTTTACGGCGCCTGCTGCATACGCGACCGAACTATAACAAGAAAAGTCCGTGTCTTCGCTTCAGAGGCGAAGTTGGGAAGAGCTTGACAGTTTTCTCATGTTTTTTTTTTATGCGTGGAAATTACATAATCGCCTTTAAAGTAAACATACGCTCACTTTTGTACCAGGATATCTGTGAAGATTTTAACGAAAGGCCTACTGTACTGGTGTTAGCATTAGTTTTAGCCACCCCACCCTAGCCTAGTAGGACCATTGGCCTTTGTCGCGTTTTAGATATTCATGCTGTCGAATTATTCGAAACTTCGAACACTAGCTATTCGAAAGTCGAATCGAATTATTCGGTTAGTATTATTCGATTCGAAATCGAAACTCGAATGTTCGCACACCCCTAGTTACTTGATTTAAAAACAGGTCATGTGTATACACCACTTACTTTAAACATAGATTTCTCAATTGTCACTTGTCTTTTATAGGTCCCAACCAAGTTTCACTGAAGACTCATGTGACAGGAAATCATCACAGTGGTTATCGTGTTGAGTACACCCCAACAGAAGTTGGTGAGTTTTTCCAAACGAGGAAACTTTACAATCTATATACATATTTAAAAAATCGCATGTTAGTGTCATGTGCTAACTTTAAAAAGAATGCAAAAAAAACTTGAGGATGCTCTGACTACTATACTTGGTGAAAACCTAAGAAAGCCACTCCTCCAGCTTCTGCTGTGATTGTGCTGCGTGTTTCATTCAGGCTTGGACTTTTTTTGCTGCGCGAACGTGAATGCTAGGCTTGTTGTAAACTAACAGGCTGTTACTCCCATATAAAATGTTATCTTTGGCTGAGTACTGATATCAGAGCCTTCCCCAAAATTTGCCAGGACATTCAAGTTTTAGGCTCAAAAGTAGCGGCACATAGATATACCTGTATGGTAAAATTACCTGCCTTAAACATGCATAAGCTATTGCCATCATGTTAACAAGTGAACATAATTGGCTAATGCACCTATACAAATCCTCTTTTGATTTGACCCAGTACTCTAGTGAAACAGTTTTTTTTTATTTAATGCGGTATCAAGTATAGCAGCATTCTAGATATTATAGGTTAGCAGCATTATGTCAGTTTTTCAGCTTTTATCAAAAGGCTTTACATGCTACACTCAAACCTCATTATAACAAAATCGCATCTGGCACGAAAATAACTTCGTTATATCCGAAAATTCGTTATAAACGTTTATTTGTAACACTGTAGCTGTTACAAGACTATTCTTCATTTACTTTGTTATAACCGATAATTCGTTATATCGGTGTTCGTTATAACGAGGTTTGAGTAATTGCAAAATGATGCATGTCTATGAACTACACTGACAACTTCCTCGGCACGGTGAAATTTAGTTGTTTGCCAGCTTAGGTTATGTTCCAAGTTGAGTGGCACAAATGATATATAATTGAACACTGCGGTGGTATTTTCACTGGGAAAACAGTATGGAACATTCTCAGTAATCTCCTGATGCTCATCTTTCCAAAATAATTATGCTGTCACTAGAAGCTGTGTGATGCTCTCAGTACGGTGCACATCAGTTAGAATGTAAAAAAGTTCTTTATGGTCTTATTTTTATCTTTCTTATTAACTCAATGTCTGGTAAAACTTGATGCCCTAAGGCACAGTTCATTGGTGTTCATATCGTACCATGCAAGGTGTTTCTTTCTGTGTACTTGTGCCACAAGTGACATGCATGATATTTTTTCTACGTCGGCTGCTTGTTTTTCATTTATTATTTTGCTATGACTTTTATCAGGGGACCACACCATAGAGCTTGAGCTGGGTGGCCACTCCCTACCGGGAAGCCCTTTCATGAGCAAGGTCTACGATGCCTCCAAAGTGCGTGTGGCTGACATCGGAACTGGAGTTGTTGGACGACCTGTCTACTTCACGAGTGAGTCTCCATCAAATCATTTTTATAAGTGAATAGCTGTTATCAAATTCGTTACACTTTTGTTTTTAAATACACTCCATGCATAACTAATGTTACTACAAGCTAGATTGCACTGTATTGATGATCATTGTATCACAAAATTACTGCTCCCGTTGTGCTACTTTAATAACCTTTTTTTTTTGCAAGCAATATAAATGGAAAGGCAGTTTGTACCAAGCACCCTTATTGATGCAGCATGCGACATATACGGTCTAAGAAAAAATCGAGTATATTTGGGGAGTATTTCTGCCACACAACAATAATCGTCATCTGGCTTGCTCGCGTTTCCTTTCTTGGAAACCCGGCTCTCGTCACTTTCCTATGAAGAATGCTACGTCACGCTGACAATGCGCGTGCCTTTTGTGACCGGGACGTGCCGGGACCGCGGTGATAACGCGGGGAAAGTATGTGAGGTGGATGACGATTATTGTTGTGTGGCAGAAATACTCCCCAAATAGTCCATTTTTTCTTAGAGTGTTGATGCAGGGCTCTTGTCTGCCGAGTGTCAGAGAGTTCTTTTGGATGTGGTATTTCTCCCACAGTTTGTGCTGCACCATTGTTTTGCATCGGTTATGTAAGGCAGGCATTATTAAACACTCTCCTGTTACAAACTACTTCATCTATTCATAAATCAATCAAGGAAACACATAAGGGCACTACTTTATGTTTCAGCAAAAATACGCACAAATAAATGTCAAACTCGGTGTGTAACAACTAAAACAATTGTATGTGCACTTGTGAAAATGACGTTCTGTGGATGCTCCGAGTACCACTTGAAGCCCACTATAAACATGGAAAGTCACATTCATACCTTGCGGAAATGTGCAGGATATTTCTGGGGATAAGTTTAGGCAATTACAGCCAAAGTCACAAGCTCTGTTCAACATCAACCTTTTCAACTTGATGCGGATTAGTGCTTCTAGAGCTGTGCAACTCTCTTCAGTTTCCTTAAAAACCCTTGGAGGTCTGTCGAATAGAACTTCAGAATTACTGATTTGAGGTTCTTAGGAAACTGGCGGGCTCGTTTGCAAGACATGTCACTGTGCTTATCGATCGTGTATGCTTGCTGCAGTTGATGCCAGCCAAGCAGGAGCAGGAAATTTGGAGATTATTGTGTCGGTCGGTGGCCGCAATGTGCCTAACTACGTCCAATCTGAAGGCAATGCCAAGTTCCGTGTCAACTTTAAGCCAAGTGAACCACTGACGCACACCCTGAGTGTCAAGTTCAATGGGGAACCTGTTCCAGGTGAGGTCAAGTAAAAGCTGCTTTTATTTGTACTAACCTTGCTTCACTGAATCACTGCCCCCAGTGAAAGCATCAACATGATGTTGCATAGTTTCTGAGCTCACTGAAGAGGATAGGCACTACATTTTAACCACCACAACCAAACTTCCTATAGAACATTGCTTTGTTAGCAAAGATTTGTGTATCTCAGCCTTCGGAAATGCCGTGTAGGTAATATTTTCTGTATATGCTGTAGAGTGAAGCCTCAGTGCAGCATTTTGTGTGCAGATTAGAACCCCCCCTCAAGTGTTGAAGATTGGGCGAGTTGGTTCGTCGTACTTGAAATGGTATAGCGCATTACGGGGAAGAAGAAACGGCCTAGCAGACCGACACAAGAGGACAGTAGCGCTCTGTCCTCTTGTGTCGGTCTGCTAGGCCGTTTCTTCTTCCCCGTAATGCGCTATACCATTTCAACCCCCCCTCCCTCCTCTTAATATGTCCCTCATTTTTTTCATAGCTACAGCAGATAAGTATGACACGTAGTAGTTTCAGTGCAATCATCTTGTTGCATTTCCTGATTGCTGAGTTTATTTCCTGTGATCTGATGAAAAAAATTATTATAGGAGTTATACTTTAGATATAGAAAAAATAATGGTCAGATCAGGAAATCGGTTTGAACTAAGAAACTACCCATTAGGAATAATGGCTAAGAAAGCCCTGATTTCATTGTAGTACGGGAGTTTAGGTACTTTCAACAAGAAATTGAGTGAATTCTTACGGTCAAACCTTTTTCAGCCTGCACTACACTTTAATCTGTTCGCTGGTATTCACAGTGCTCATGCTTTTCTGCACATTTTTTTTTTCAGGAAGTCCTTTCTTTGTTAAGGTTAGCGACAGCAACCAATCAATGGTGAGTGGAGCATCGCTGAGGACATCCTCAATTGCACGGCCAGCCAAGTTTACCATCGACTCAAAGGGCTCTGAGAATACCGATTGCAAGGTTACAGTTGTGGGTAAGGAGTCGCTTGCCATCTCGACTATGCACTACCCTGTGCCTTGAATTAGTCATGCAAACGAGTATGGTCGGACAGTCTGAAGCCTACTGTGCAGCTCTAACTTGGAAAAAAATCAAACACAATATGCAGAGAAAATAATCATTCATTTTTAAGGGAATAGAAAGGAGGAAAAGTTAGAATATGACAGATGTAAAAGCAGCAGTTGAAAAAAAAAAATAGTTGGCCTAGCATGCTCGATGGTCATCTTTGTCCTCGTGTTTTCTTATGCTAGCGAAATAAGGATAAACTTGTTAATTTAGCGCTGCTTCCAGATAGCGCTGCTTCCAGAATTGTCAGCAGTTGAAATTTCACCTTTGGCTTGTGTTTATTTTTGTGATTGTTATTTGCAGTAGTAAATTTACAAACTTACACTAATGTTCTGTGGTCATTGTTCACATGGTCAAACCTGTAGTTCTGACTTCCGACTCAATTGCAGGTCCATCGAGCAAAAAGGTTCCTGTAACTGTGACGAGAACTTCAACGACAACTTTTGAAGCAGAATTTCATCCAACTGAAGTTGGCAAGTATCTTTTTTTTTAACCTTCATATCTTTGCCCCAACTTGCATTTTTGAAGGTGCCTGTATGGAACGTGTTATGATATTAACCGATCTAGAAGCTGTATTCTTCAGCTTAGATACCCAGCGAAGTTAATATTTCACATAGGGGGGGGGAAGGGGGGACATATAATCTTTTGTTTTGTTGCCTCTTGCCGCATATGCAAGCTTCTTGTTTCTTTCAGGTCCAAACCAGGTTAATGTTGTATTAGATGGAACACCAGTTCCCGGAAGTCCATTCACATGCAATGTTTATGACGTCAGCAAAGTCAGAGTCACAGGACTCAACCCTGGAGTTGTCAACAAGCCTGTTACCTTTCAAGGTATGTACATAAGCAAATCTGTGGCAAGCTTTTACAATTATATTGATGATGTACATTGTTGTTTTTGCCTTTCATCATGGGTCTATGTGTCCATTATTGAAAGCCTCTGAATGCAAGGGCACACGCATTATGTTTTTGGCTGAAAACAGTTGATTAAGTCGCTTTGTCGAGCTTTTCTCTCCACATTGCCATCATCAACTGTAACAAACGTAAATGATGTATACCTGTTGTTTCTTTGCAGTGGATGCATTGCAAGCAGGAAATGGTACACTCGAGTTGGTTGTTCGGACACGCAAGTCCTCAGTCTGTGCCGAGTTTGCCATGAAGAGTCATGGAATATATGAAGTGACCTTCGTGCCCAGAGAAAAAACACCTCACTATGTCAACATCACCTTCAATGAAGAAGACATCCCAGGTAGGTGCAAATCAAAATTGATTGCTGCTTTTCCTAATGTAACCATAACATGCAGTGGTCACTCTTGATTTTGGTTTGTGTAATAATTCTGAAGCAGCAGCAAAGTATCAGAAAAAAAAAGAATACTTCTAGTGAAATTTCTGATGCGTAAATGTATGCTAGTATATAAATGGTATTTATACCAGACTGTTATATTGTGCTGTAATTGTTTTGCACGCAGTTGGATCTGTGGCATAGATGTGCGTATTTAAATGTTGCACTTCACAAGCCTTAGCTTATCTTACTGTGGTCACTAATACTTTTTTAAAAGTTATATATCTTTAATTTCTTACTTTTGCTTTTTGTGTAAATAAAGTAAAATTTGGATCGTCTTAGCTATTGAATTCTGCATCATCACCGAAAAGCATTTACAGAGTTTTATCGGTTCTCATGGTCTTGCTCTCCAGATGCGACAGTCCTAAACATAGTAAAAAATCTTCCTACCAAGTTTGCAACTAAAAGATACTGTGCACAATGTTTTGCCTATTGAGAACAGTAATAAAGTAACTGTTTTACCAATGGCATTGGAATCCACAAGACCGTAGCCATCTAAAAAAAGCAAAAAAAAAAGACACTTCACAAGCCATGATTTCAGTCTTATGCATTGTTGAATGTTCATAATGCTGCCAGGAAGCTTGACTTGCTTATTTCGCTCACAGGCAATCCATTCAAGATAGACATCAGGGACATTCAGGCGGCCGTCGAAGCCAAGGCAGCTCCTAGGATGAGCACTTCTGCTGTGGTTGCACGTGGGGATGGTCTCAAGCAAGGACTTGTTGGATCCGCAAACTCTTTTGAGGTTGACACAAATGGTGTTGGAGGAGACATCGATATCAAGGTCACCGGTAAGGGACATCTCATGAATTGCTCTCTTATTACACTTAACTATTTTCTAGCTGTTTCTTTCCCATAATGTTTACTTATTCATACACCAACTTTCATTGTGAATCTTTTGAGGCCATCTTATATTTGGTGCATCTCAGATATGTTTTATTTGATACCGCATGCAGTAGTCATTTAATATTTAATACAGATAAAGGATGCTAGCAATGGAGATGTAGCATGTAGTTTATGCCTCTGCTTGAACCCCAAAGACTTTGCTAGAGAAAAAGACTTGCTGGTTAAACGTAGCTGCAACTTGGTTCTCAAGTTCTTATACATTGTTTGATAGATAGATAAGGCACCTTCACTTATGGAAGGTCAATGTTCATTGAATTCTTTTGTTGCCAGTCTGAAACGGGAATATGGTGAATTATTAGCTTCTTTTTTGAACAATGCGATTAGTACAGCAACATTCATTGAAGCCTTAAAGTAATGCAGTGACACTATTAAAACATTGCTTGAAAAAACCTTGCACTATTGGTTATAATATTTTTGTAAGAACATATATTACATTTGTATCATGATTTGCAGAGTAGTGCTTATGTATTGTTCAGTGGATGTATGCTTAGTCCTGTTTGGAAAGCAACATTAGTATTATACTTTTCTGATTGCCTTTCCCATTTATGGTCTGAGCCATTCTGTGCAAGTAGAATGTATATTTATTTCAATAACATGTGCTGTTTTAATTACACTCTTTTACAGCATTGAGGCTGTTGTGACAGAAATGCAGCAAACTATAATTTAAATCTCTAACCTGCATTAAGGTAACCTGCAATCTTAGAAGAATTTATTTGTAGAAGCCATGCTGAATTGAATTTTGTTTTCTTTCTATGTCGTCAAGCCACCTCTAATTATTTTACAGCGAAAGCTGTTATGAGATCATTTCACCGGCCGTTTTTGGCGCCGTAGTTGTCCGCCGCCGCCGCCGCCGCTGCCGCCGCCGCTGCCGCCGCCGCCGCCGCCGCCGGTGTCCGTAACCAGTATCGCTCGAAATAAGAAAAAAAACTATATGTGAAAAAAAATTCCAGGATGGAACGAGGTTCGAACCTGGGCCCTCTGCGTGGGAGCCCAGTATTCAACCTCTGAGCCATGCCGGTGCTTGAAACTGCTTTGCAGAAAGGTCCTATACAGGCTTCATGTCGGGAAGGAACCCCATTAGCATATGCAATATAGCGTGGAAGAAGAGTAAAATAAGCACCAAGCGTCGCACAACGCGAATTCTGTAACCAGGCATCACACGATGCGAATTGCGCAACGAGTAGGTTGTTGAATGCTTCCAACCCATTACAAAGGGCTCTGCCATAATTCTTCATCGTCATCAGGCACAGCATCAACAAAGTGCGCCTAATGCCTTACATGCGTTTAGCAGGTACCGACGCTCTCCGTAGAATGACGAAAAATGGCACAGTGCCTGCTGCTCTACTTCTCAAAAATTACAATGATTTATAGCATAGTGGGTTCCTCGCAAGTGCACTTGTATTTGTTGCCAAGGAAGCCCATAAGCGCATGATCCACTTCCTCGGGGTGTCAGTAAAATTACAATGATTTATAGCGTAGTGGGTTCCTCGCAAGTGCACTTGTATTGGTTGCCAAGGAAGCCCATAAGTGCATGATCTATTTTCTCGGGGTCTCAGTAAAGTTCTTCGCCCCCCCCCCCCCCCCCCCCCCCCCCCCCCCCCCCCGTCTCTCTCCCACGTCAACGTATGTTATACAGCATGACGGGAGAGGGAAATAGCGACCGGGCGTCACCCAATGCAAATTACACAACTCTTGGGCCGTTTAAAGATTCCAACCCATTACAAAGCGCTGAGCCATAATTCTTCATCGTCATCAGTCGTCGCGTCAACAAAGTGCACATAATGCCTTACAGACGTGTAGCTGGTGCCTCGCTTCTCCGCAGAATGACGAATAATGGCTTAGTAGGTGCTTCCCAACTTCACAAAAATTGTGATTTATGGCGTAGTGGGTACCTTTCTAGTGTACTTGTATTGTAGCCCCAAGAGAGCTTAACGGGCTCTAGAAACGCCGCTCTTCCAGCTTTCGCTGTGACTGTGCTGCGGTTTCAGCGCAGGCCTGGCATTTTTTTTCCCATGAATACATTCTTTTACCTTGCAGTTGAAGTTTGTGATCTGTCTATTAAATGCACTTCTATTTTCTGTAATTTATAAATGTAGATGTGAAAATTATGTTGCATGTCTTTCAACTATTTTTAGTACTCTTTCTACTACAGTTATGTAGAATATGGTATATGGAGCTGTAACTTATTTTTATTCTTTAGCGTGGCTATATGTGATTTGTCTTCTTTGGAATTTTATTTATTTATCTATTTAACAATACTGCCGATCTCACAAGGAGGTCATTGCAGGGAGGGCATACATATGAAACAGAAAAGAAACACGAAGCAATCATTTCTAGCATGCAAAACAACAGGTAATCAATACATGAGAATCAGTAGTAGCAATGAGCAAGGTGAGGGTACAAATCACTGCAAAACTACGAATTACAACAACTATAATGAGAAGGTGTACAATGATGCAATTTATCTTTTGTGTGGAGCTAGGTTAGACAGACTTCCACGTTTGTTTCCAGGTCCATCTGAGGCTCATCAAGTGCGAACCAACGTGCTAAAGTTGGAAAACAACATCTTCCGCGCGGAGTATCACACACGTGATGTAGGTCTCTACAGGATAGAAGTGCTGCACAATGGCGTTCCAATCTCGGGAAAGCCATTTGTTGTGGAAGTGGTTGATCCGAGCCGTGTCAAGGTCGTTGACATTGAAGATGGCATTGTCGGCCGGTCGCAGACTTTCAGGGGTAAGTAGCGTCAGTTTTAGCTCATCATTGCACCTGCCTTGCCACATATTTATTTTCTCATGTATAACCTGCACCCTCAACAAAGATCTGCGGAAAATTTTCTAAAATGATCCTTGCATTTTGCCGCGAAGGTAGCTTCTTTGAATGGCTGTGTAGCACTGCCGTGAAGCCAGCTTTGCACACTGGAATTTGCGTTTTTTTTTTTTTTCTCGACTTTAGCTCCAAATTATGCATTTTGCTGTGCGGGTTTTATGCGATAAAATATATCTCATCGGGTAGCTATGCTGTGCAACTGAGTAAAACGAAGGAATGGGCTTTTAATACTCCATAATGTTGAAGTTTATCATGCAGAAAGGGACGTCGGTGTAGAATTGACGGCAAGTTCTCGTTTGCTTGTTGGTGTGTGCTCCTTCTCTATGTCTTTCTTAGGACTGTAAACTTAAGCATTGTGGTGCAACTGAGTTTAGAGTTGCACTCACAGAATGCAAACAAATACAGGATCACGTTTTCACATCGTTCAGCTAGTTCAGCTGTTCAGCACTATATGAGTCTAGAGCCCACAACAAAGCCCTGATGGTTCGCATTCTTGTGATGATGCTTTTGCTTTTGACTTATATTTCAATGATATCAAATAACGTATGAATTTGCCATGTGTGGTGCTTTTTATGCCATTGTACAGTTAAAAGGGCTAGATCATACTAGAGGAAACATTTCTAAAATGGGGTTGATTCAGAATACAGACCTACCTGCCTCTTGTATAGCCTTGCAATTGGTCATGCTTAGTCATACTTTATTAATGCCATATGCGGTTTTGACTTTAACCTGCCCCTCCAATTCTACCCTATCACCAAATAGCTTGAGTAAATTCCAAGATGCCGTAGACTCCCAATAAATAAACAAAAAACGATCTGTTAACAATAATTCGGGCATTTTTGATGTGAGAAACAGGCATTCTTTTTTAATCACCATTGTTTAATGTGGATGCTCTTTGCAGTTTAAATAGTTTCGACCTGGTTCTAGCCATGGCATCTGCTCATACTAACGTATTGTGTTTAAAACTATGGCCTTTCATTTTCAATTCTTTGCGAACAGTTGACACCACGCGTGCTGGTCATGGAGCACTCAATGTGGTGATCATGGCCGGGGGTCGTGAGGTTCGCAACACTATTCGTGAGGCTGGTCCTGGGGTCTTCAAGGTCTCCTACACGCCAAAGTCGGATCTACCACACAAGATCGATGTATACTACAATGGCCACCAAGCACCAGGTTACACCCCATTCAGTATTGTTTATAACTGAAGATTTAGTGCTTTGAAAAAAAATTGATATAGACCTAATGCCACACATCTGTGGAAGTCTAAGGGTTCTGTTTCCAAATGTAGTAATCAGGTCAGGACAATGGACCCAAGTAGGTTATGTAATCAAGTGCGAAAGTTTGGACTGGTAACAACTGCATACAGCTCGTTCTGTAAGGCATTTTATCACTGCTTTTGACAATAAGATGTTTTACTTGATACACTATGTGTAAGTGATTTTGGGTAGTTATTTCCTGCTTCATATATAATAGTGGGTTAAAAATGTTTACATGATAGGGGATAGAAATTGGAATGTAGCATTTCGACGGTAGCAAAATGCTAGAGGCCCATGTACTATGCGATATCAGTGCACATTAAAGAACCCCATGTGGTCAAGATCATCTGAAACCCTCCACTATGGTGTTTCTCATAGCCTGAGTAGCTTTGGGATGTTAGACCCCATAAACCAACTAATCACCAAACAGAAATCGGCATGTAATACTGTAGTAGTAGATAAGAAGCACAAGTTTGCGTTATTACAGCTGATAAAGACCAAGGGGTTGGCCTTGGCATGACCTGGATCTCCAATAATTAAATCTGCAGATCATTTTAGGAAACAGAGATATTAGGAAAAGGAGAATGCATCTAACGCTACAAGAAAATCAGCTGGGGCAATGAGGTAGGAAAATTTGCAGATTGAACACAGTTAGATCAGTGCAGGGGAAAATCACAAAAAATGTCAATGTGTGTCCATGCACCTTAACGACATGGCTGTGTGTAAAGTCCGATCTTCATGTAAAGGCTTTTGAGTTATTATTTCTTCCTTCAGGCATGCCACTTTTAATGTAAATTTAGACTTGATGCACGAACATATTAACACCTTTGTCAACTTTCTATGCAGGCTGCCCCCAGATTGTGGAGGTAAGAGACCCTGGCCATGCTATCATCGCTCATGGAGCTGGCCTCAAGGCTTGTGAACTGGGAAAGACCTCTAGCTTCATCATCGAAACTGGAGGCTACGGAGATGCGAAAGACTTCGATATTCTAGTATCTGGTTGGTGTACACTTCTTTTCCCGTAAAGGACACTCATTTGTGTAATTAGTACTTAACACAAGCAGTCAGTCTCATGCTTATCTAGGAAAGTTGACTCAAAACTTCTTGAAGTTCTATTGAAGAGCTCATTCTTCGTATCAGAATTTCTCATGCAGACATTTGCTTGGCATCCAAGTCACAGAAAGAGGAGAGTAGTGTTCTTCTCCCAACAAAAACAATAAATCTGTTGAAGAAACACAGCATATAATTAGTACAGGTGCTTTTATAATAGTGTAGCGACAATTTTGTAGCTATTTCTTTAAACATGGCTTGCCTTTAACTGCACCCGCCACGGTGGTCTAGTGGTTACGGTGCTCGACTTCTGACCCGCAGGTCGCGGGATCGAATCCCGGCCGCAGCGGCCGCATTTTCGATGGAGGTGAAAATGCTCAAGGCCCGTGTACTTAGGTGCACGTTAAAGAACACCAGATGGTCAAAATTTCCAGAGCCTTCCACTACGGCGTCTCTCATAATCAAATCGTGGTTTTGGGACTTTAACTGTCTATGATGTTTAGGTGTAACTTGTAGATGTCTATTTCTGCATTTTTCAGTACGAGCTGTACATTCCTTTTCTCAAAAGTGTTTGGTGGGTCAAGCAATCCAAGCTCGATTGCTATCTGTACCATTTCATTGTTATTCTTGGTGAGCTCACTGTCATATGTTTTTTTATATTTTTCAGCTCCAAATGGTTCACCCCTTCCAGTCAAGTGCTACCAGCAAAAGGATGGTAGCCTTTTGGTGGAATGGAATGCAAACACAGCTGGTAATTTTTGTCCTTCTTTTTTTTTTGTTGTACTCTGGCTCATTGCACTTTCACTGCTCCATCTGTGCACATGTAAAGTGATGCACTAGAGCTCAGTGAGCTGGCCAGACTGAAAGTGTGGCTGCTCTCAGGCAACCAATGTTTTTACTAGGCTTGTGCGAATATTCGAACACTTCGAATATTCGAATGAATATTACAGTATTCGAATTCGCTTCGATTCGAATTTAAATTATTGGAAATTTCGAAGTATTCGAAATGAACGAATAGCCGCATATTAGTCCGCTTGTAAACCCCTGTAAAGGTGGTTTCACTGCAATAGGCGAGTGCTATGCCGTGAATTCACCTTCCCAGGGGAAATCCGCCCGGCCACGAAGTCTCACTTTAAGATAAGTAGAGTAAATTTTAAAACGTAACGTATTTCACAGGTTATCACTAGCATTCTACTGAAAGTCAAATCCTGCTACTATTCAAAGTTGCTTCCACTTCCTTTGAAACAAAAAGAATGACATTGATTTGCATATACCTTGTTTCAATTAAATAAAAATATTGTGCAGGTTAGTTGGGTCATGACAAATATGCTAATTTTTCTAATATAATATATAGTATTCGAATTCTATTCGAAATTATTCGACCAAATGACTGTTCGCTTCGAAACTAAAATTTACTATTCGCACCAGCCTAGTTTTTACACACGCTAAATAACCTCACATCCAGAGCACATAACCTATTTGACATGATGCTCACTGTCCACGCAGGAAGCCACAAGGTCGAAGTGCTTTACGAAGGAAGGCCCATCCCTGGCTCACCGTTCCTTTGCCAGATCTTCGATGCAAGTCGAGTAATCCTACAAAAAGTTCGCAGCACCACATTTGCTGTGAATGAAAAGATCTCCTTTGCCCGTCAGTATTCACTTATATTCTATATTTTTGCAAGCCTTACTTGTTTTTTCAGTAAACACTAATATATTATTTTTTTTAGAGTAGTTATGAGCAGAGGAGCTTTATAGACACTTATATTAACTTTTGATAGCAGGAGTTAAGCCGGACGCTCTTTATTTTTCAGGTTGCTTTACCGTGAATTACCGTAGTAACTAATGAGACAACAATCTGCACTGACACTCTACAACACAGTATTGCTGCGTTACAAATGAAGTTATTGCTCTGTATAGTAAGCCCGCTGTTTCTTCATAAATGAATATATCCTGTATTCTGAAAAGCATGGGAGCAAACCTTGTTTCAGTTCATTGGGATGACTATCATAAAAATGAAGAAAGGAAAAGCAAGAAAGTTGGACACATATGAATGCTGAGTTTTCACTGCTTATATGTGTTCATATGTAATAGTTGTCATGTGCAAAATTAACATAGATGTCAACACACTGTGTTCATAAATTTCTATCATGTGAAATTATGACTGAAGTCAGTACATTTGTGTTTGTTTCTTATGATTTTGCCGACAAATTGTGCTGTCTTATGCGTATGATGTGCAAAAATCACACACAGCAGCAGCACTTACTTTACTCGCTCTTATGTCTGAGCAAATGCTCATCGCCATCTGTGCTTTCTCTCTGTGGCAGTGAATCGTCGGGATGCTGGCTATTCTGAGCTTGACGTCACCGTAACCAGCCCCTTGGG
Source organism: Rhipicephalus sanguineus (assembly GCF_013339695.2). Classification (NCBI taxonomy): domain Eukaryota; kingdom Metazoa; phylum Arthropoda; class Arachnida; order Ixodida; family Ixodidae; genus Rhipicephalus; species Rhipicephalus sanguineus. The sequence continues at coordinate 188,625,156 of NC_051178.1, forward strand.
CCGCCACCTACCCATAGAGGTGAAGGGAACTGCTGATGGGGACGGTGAGCTGATTGAGTTCACCCCGACTGTTCCTGGCAAGTACCGCATCGCCATTACCTATGGTGGCATTGAAGTACCAGGTGAGCAACAGCAACTTGGCAGGAAAGCTACTCTAGTGGTATCGTTGCCACTAAACTATTTTTGCCACCTCTACTGGGCATCATGTGTCCATGTGTGTTGCAGTGTAGAAAGCGTGCTTCATACTCAAACCCATTCTCGGCACTAATGGTAGGGACAAGGCAGTGATGCATGATGCACTAAAATGGTCTTTTGTTTGCTGTGCCTTGCATGATGTACATAGTTCACTATCTGACTGTGAACATATACATGTACAACCCCCACCATATTAAACACAGACTCGTGAGATGTGCCTCTGACAGCCTTGTTTACAAGCTATAGCATAGTCTCTCATGGGCATTGTAGGCTAGTGTATTACTCGAGATAGCAAGTTGCACTACTGCACTGCAAAAGAGGAACCATCAGTACTACTTGGTGTTCCCATAGTTCTATCCCTCCCAAGGACTGGATGACTAAGTACAACGCTGCATTGCTTTGACCGATATCATGAATGTTTACAGAACTGTGGCAATGCCACAGTGTATACTAGAACAAAGCAAGCCATTACATCCCATTGTAAACCATGAAACATGTGTTAACTTTTAGACTGTGTGAATTTCTCGATAATTGAAGTGCATTGATCGATTGATGCCTCTTTATTCTGCAGGGAGCCCAATAACATTCATTGCACAAGATGGGGGAACACCAAAGGTGACTGGGAGTGGCCTGACGGTTGCCCAGAGTGGTGTCATGGCCTCCTTCAAGATTGATGCCCGTGGCATATGGGGACGACCTGATGTTAGGATCGATGGTCAGTTTCCTACTACCTAGCTGCCTCTAACATAGGAAGCCTAACCTGATATTCTATAACTGCGAGCTTTTCCCATATTTGTGTTTATTAATACTTTGCGGTATTTCCTGACATGTGATAGAAACAAAGCTTTAATTGGACAACAGTGTGAGGAAAATGTGGTTACACGAACTTTTTATGTTGTCATTTCAATATGATTCAATGTTTCTCAGGCTGCAATTGAGCGCATCATACCATGTAACATAATGTACATTACATAAGAAAACTGATAAAAATTAGGGGTGTGCGAATATTCGAAATTTCGAATATTTTTCGAATAGTGTTTGCTATTCGATTTTATTCGCACTGAAATTTTACTATTCGAACTATTCGAACTTCCCAAGAACAAATACAGTCAACGTCAGACTAAAAGTGACCCCTTCAGATTTTTAATATGCTTCACCTCATTACACTCTCGTATTGCGGCAAAGCTGCCTTTCAAGCTCCGTTACGATCGAACTTTGCCAAGACACAGTCAACGTCCGATTGAAAGTGGTCCCTAGATTTTTGATATCATCACACCCCGGTATTGCGACAAAGCTGCCTTTCAAGCTCTGTTACGGTTGAACTTTGCCAAGAGACAGTCAACGTCCGATTGGAAGTGGTCCCTAGATTTTCAATATGCTTCACCCCATCACACCCTGGTATTGCGGCAAAGCTGCCTTCATGCTCCGTTACGGTCGAACTTTGCCAAGAGACAGTCAACGTCCGATTGGAAGCAGGGTGTCCGAACGAAAGGTTTTCCGTTTCGGTTTTAGTTTCGTTCCTCCGCAAAAAGTTCCATTCCGTTTCTGTTCCGGAGCGTAAAAATAATGTTCCGTAACGGTTCGTAACGTTTTCTTTTAATGCAAAACTCTGGAGTTAAGGTAATCATAAAAAAACACTGGATTTGGGATATAGTTACTTGCCCTCCTCCTAAAAAAAGTGGGACAGTGGTAAAACAAGTTCTTCAGAGGAGCGGAAGAAACTGTACCACGAATTCCTACCAACTAGCACAAACCAGTATAGCCTCCAAAGTCGTAGTACTTATTTTCGCAAAAGTCAATTGCGATTTTTTTTTAGTAGGCTCAATGCTTTGTGTCAAGGGAGTGAGCACGATCTCGGAAGCAGCACATCATTGAGTGTACTCTCTGATGTGCGAGACCGCTGTTCTGATAAAAACATCGCCACGTTTGCGCGGAACACGCAGCACAGTCACAGCGAAAGCTGGAAGAGCGGCCTTTCCAGAGCCCGTTGTAGACTTTCTTGGGGCAACTAATACAAGTACACATGCAAGGTACCACTACGCCATAAATCATCATAATTTTTCTGAAAGAGCGAAACATACACTACGCCATTTTTCGTCATTCTTCGGAGAATCATGGTACCCGCTACACATCTGTGCGCCATTATATCCAGTTTGTGCTGTGGCTGATGACGATGAATAATTATGGCTAAGCCATTTGTAACGGGCTTGAATCATTCAACGACCGACTCGTTGCGCAATTCGCATTGTGTTGTTATTTTACTCGTCTGCCACGCTATATTACATCTGTTAACGCGATTCCTTGCCCGACATGACGCCTGTATAGAGTATTTTTGCGACGGATTTACAAGCACCAGCGTGGCACTGTGGTGGAATACTCGACTTCCACACAGAAGGCGCGGGTTAAATCCCATCCGATCCTAGAAATTTGTTTCTAATTTGATTTTTTTTTTCTTATTTCACGAGATAGCGGTTACGAACACCGGCGGCGGCGGACAACTATGGCGCTGAAATCGAATGTTGTGATCTGATGACAGCTTTCTCTGTAACAAACTTCAGCGCCGACAATGCCCTATTCACGCTGGCCTGCGTGACAGGCGTGCAAAAATCCACTAGTGTTAATATTATAATAAAAACACAGGGCAGGAAGCGTCCGAGCAGGGACAGCAAGATCTGTAACAGGCGCAGGCAGCGTTTCAGCAAACACAGGCTGGGCAGCTCCAGCTCGTGCCTCGAGCCAAGCTGGCGATGTGGCTGCAGCGCTGGGCATTCCTCTTCGCTACAATCGTCCCCCGTCGAAAAAGGAGCCATCCTGGCGACTCACGGTGAACACAGTACAAGCGGATCGTAGTAGGGCTTCAGGCGTTGTACGTGGACGGTTTCACGACCACGAAAGCGTTGGTCTGTAGCCGGTGTAACCGGTTCGACGATGTAGTTTACAGGTGACGTCTGCGCAACGACACGGTAGGGTCCCTGATATTTCGAAGCAAGCTTGGAGGAGAGGCCAGTAGGGACAGCTGGAACCCAAAGCCACACAAGGGATTCTGGAAGAAAGTGAGGATCAGGGTACAGGTGGTCATCGGCACGACGAGATTTTTGTTTCCATTGTTCTACTGTTGTAAACGAGCGGGCGAGCTGACGGCACTCCTCGGCGCGGCGGGCAACTTGAGAGATGGGCGTAGGTTCGGATGAATCGGGTCAGTATGGCAGAATGGTGTCGAGGGTGGTAGAAGGTTCGCGGCCATATAAGAGGAAAAATGGTGAAAAGCCTGTAGTCGCCTGTGGAGCCGTGTTGTAAGCGTACGTCACGAAGGGCAAAATTAGGTCCCAGTCAGAGTGATCAGAGGCAACGTATTTAGAGATCATGTCTCCGAGGGTGCGGTTGAATCTTTCTGTCAAGCCATTGGTTTGAGGATGGTAGGCGGTAGTAGTGCGATGAACGATATGGCATTCGGCAAGGAGTGCGTTTACAACTTGGAAAGGAATACACGTCCTCTGTCGCTCAGAAGTTCGCGGGGTGCGCCGTGACGGAGAATGAAGTTCCGCAGGAGGAAAGATGCTACGTCACGGGCTGTGGCAGCAGGTAGAGCGGCTGTTTCTGCGTATCGCGTCAAGTGGTCGACGGCGACGACTACCCAGCGGTTTCCGCAAGCCGTGAAGGGAAGAGGTCCATACAAGTCAATGCCAATGCGGTCGAAGGGCCTGGCCGGGCACGGTATTGGCTGGAGCGTACCAGAGACGTGCGGAGTAGGAGCTTTGCGTCGTTGGCACTGTGGGCATGACCGAATGTACTTGCGCACAAGGTGTACATGCCTCGCCAATAGAACCTCGAGGAAAGTCGGGCGTATGTTTTGAAGACGCCCGCATGTGCACACTGTGGATCAGCGTGAAAGGCTGAACATATTTGAGCCCAAAGATGTCGAGGTATCACCAGCAACCACTTGCGGCCGTCGGACATGTAGTTCCTGCGATAGAGGAGGCCATCACGGATCTCAAAGTGAGTAGCTTGACGACGCAAGGCTCTAGGAGCTGAAGGAAGAGTCGACGGGTTGGAAAGGAATCGGAGCAGAGCGCTGATCCAGGCATCCTTGCGTTGCTCCGACGCCATGTCGCAGTCAGCTGGGAACGAAAGTACTTCGTCCACGGCAGATAGGCAGGCAGTGCTGTCGGTTGATACAGGCGAGCGTGATAGGGCGTCGGCATCAGTGTGGCGGCGGCCCGACCTGTAGACAACGCGCATGTCGAAATCCTGCAACCGCAAAGCCCAGCGAGCTAATCGGCCGGAGGGGTCCTTCAACGTGGATAACCAACAAAGCGCATGGTGGTCTGTGACTACGTCGAAGGGGCGGCCATACAGATAAGGTCGAAATTTACCAAGAGCCCAAATTATGGCCAAACATTCCTTCTCTATAACACAATAATTGGTCTCTGCTTTAGTGAGGGTGCGGCTTGCGTATGCGACGACGTACTCTTGGAATCCAGATTTGCGCTGCGCGAGCACGGCGCCGAGTCCAACACCGCTGGCGTCGGTGTGGACCTCAGTCGGAGCAGTAGGGTTGAAATGACGCAGGATCGGCGGAGAGGTGAGCAGATGGCGCAACTCTTGAAAGGCATAGTCACAAGCGGGCGTCCAAGCGTAACTTTTCGAGTCGCTCCGTAGGAGCTGATTCAAGGGAGCGGTGATGGACGCAAAATTCCGGATGAAGCGGCGAAAATAGGAACAGAGGCCAAGGAAGCTACGAAGTTCTTTGAGAGTCGCAGGTTTAGGAAAGTCAGCAACTGCCCGAAGCTTGGCGGTGTCGGGAAGAATACCGTCTTTGGATACAACATGGCCAAGGATGGTGAGTTGCCTTGCGCCAAAGCGGCATTTCTTCAGGTTGAGCTGAAGGCCAGCGTCAGTTAGGCACTGAAGCACTTCCTCTAGCCTGCGGAGGTGCGTAGGAAAATCTGATGAAAAATACAACGACGTCGTCTAGGTAGCAGAGGCATGTTCTCCACTTAAGACCTCGCAAAATGTTGTCTATCATGCGCTCGAATGTTGCGGGCGCGTTGCAAAGGCCGAACGGCATGACACGGAATTCATAAAGGCCATCGGGTGTGATGAAGGCCGTTTTAGGTTGGTCATCAGGCGCCATGGGGACTTGCCAATAGCCGCTCCGTAAGTCAATAGAAGAAAAGAACTCCGCGCCTTGAATGCAGTCAAGGGCATCGTCAATTCTCGGTAAAAAGATAAACGTCTTTTCGAGTGATTTTGTTGAGACGGCGGTAATCAACGCAGAAGCGAATCGACCCATCCTTCTTCTTAACGAGGACAACTGGAGATGCCCATGGGCTATTCGAAGGCTGGATGACGCCACGCTTCAGCATGTCAGCTACTTGGTCGTCGATTACCTGGCGCTCTGTCGTAGACACACGATACGGTCTTTGTCGCAGTGGTGCGCTGGTACCCTTGTCTGTGCGGTGACTCACAGCTGACGTACGACCGAGGGGAGCATGCTGGCAGTCAAAGGACGAACGGAATCTGTCGAGGAGATGTAGGAGCTGGGCGCGTTGAGGAACAGTCAACATGTCGGCAACGGAGCTGCTCAGGACATCAGGCGTAGGCGTCTGCTGCGAGGAGTCACAGGTCACTCCGTCGACTTCGTGTTCGGCGGTGGAAGCAGTTGGCATATCAGTGATGGTCGAAGGGTCGACACCGTGGGCACGTCCGATGCACTCACCGCGAAGCAGTGTTAGAGGCCATGACAAAAGGTTGGAGACAAGCAGTGTGCTGATACCGTCACGGATTTCCAAAAGGGCAAAAGGCAGCAGTGAACATTTGCGGTGGACGAAGATAGGAGATGGCGTAAAAAGTGCGCTTGACTCGGCGATACTGTTGCAGGACACCGTGGCAAGGGCAAAGGAGTGCGGCGGTATCGTAACGTCTTCGGCAACAAATAGCTTGTCCTCGGCTTCACGAGCGTCAAATAACGGAGATCGCAAAGCGCTTCAAATGCCACTTCCGCACGAGAACAGTCGATGACGGCTTTATTAGCGGATAGAAAGTCCCAACCCAAAATGACGTCACGTGAACAAGAATGCAGGACTAAAAATTCGACGACGTAGAGGATATCGTTAATTACGACGCGAGCAGAACATGCAGCGGCCGGCGTGACGCGGTCTGCGCTGGCGGTACGAAGTGATATGTTGGACAGCGGCGTCGTAACTTTTTTGAGCAAGCGGCAGAGTTTGGCACTGATAACTGAAACTGCTGCACCTGTATCGACAAGGGCGAGTGCAGCGACGCCATCCACATACACGTCAATAACGTTCGTCGGTGAAGGGAGAGGCCTTGGTCTTTTCGCGGGTGACGCAGTTCCTGCCTCTGGAACTGCGGCAATTAGTTTTCCCGCTCTGGCGTAGAGGGACGACGGCGCATCGGCGATAGCGAGCGGCGTCGAGGCAATGGCGAGCGGCGGTTGGCAGCAGGATGGTGGTCGGTATATGAAGACATCTGGCCGGGGTTCCGAGACGCTGAGAACGATGCCCGCGGTGACACATACGGGTCAGGTTCGAAGGTCTGGTGGTAGGGACGTACTCGACGACGACGGCAATATCGAGCGACGTGGCCAGGTAGCCCACACACAAAGCATATTGGCCGGTTGTCGAAAGTGCGCCATTGTCCGCTACCCTGGAGGTACATGGCCTGATCGAGGCGGGGTGTTGGTCGCAGTGGCACGGCAGATGGTAATGGCGCAAAGGACTGAGGCGGCGATCGTGCGGCAACTTCGGCGTAGCTTAGGGGAGCATTTACCTCGGCATAGGCAACAGGGGTCGGCGCCGGTGGAGTGTCGCGGGCAGAAGGCAGAGCCGCGCAAACTTGCTCCTGTATCACCTGGCGTATGTTTTCTGGCAAAGGCGATGGTGGTTGGCCGGCTGTTGATAGCAGCGAAAGCTGACGAGCGACCTCAGCACGGACAAACTCCTTTATCTGGGAGAACAGTGACTCAAGGTGAGGAGCGCTAGCCACGCTCGAGATGGCTTCGTCAGATACGTTTTGGCGGCGCGTGAGAAGACGCTGTCTTCGGAGCTCGTCGAAACTCTGGCAAAGCTCAATGAGTTCAGAGACAGTGCCAGGGTTCTTAGAGAGCAGCATTTGAAAGGCGTCAGATAAACATCTCTGGGTCGCCACTGCTTTCGTTTTTGCCACAATTTCAACATATTTTTGCTTTGGAATTCCTGCCTGAGGTACGCGTTAATGCTGTACCCTAAGATATGCATAATTGCTCACGTTGCATGACCTTAGTTGTTCCGGATTGCCAAGTTTATAGTGAACTGAAAAACGATTTAAAAAATTTCGGTTTCACTCCGGAACGAAATAATAGATAAAGTTTCTGTTACGTTTTCGTTCCGGTCAAAAATATCGTTTTTTTTTTTTTTTTCGTTTTTCGTTTTTGGTTTTCGTTCCGTTCCGACACACTGATTGGAAGTGGTCCCTAGATTTTCAATATGCTTCACCTCATCACATTTCCATATTGCGGCAAAGCTGCCTTTCAAGCTCTGCTACGGTCGCAAATGTACTAACTCAAGAAAACGCTGGTTCCAACATGGAGATGAAAGATGTGGCAGAGTTGGGGGCTCAATTAATGCTGTTTTTGGGCCTGAAATTTGGGCAGGAAGTCTGAAAAATCAGACGCCGAAGCTTTTTAGCATCTAAAATTTCAGATGTTGTTATATATCGACATCTACGAGACAGATTTGGAACTCCGGACTTGAAGGGAGCACACCCTTTTCCGCCACATCAGTTGGGCTTCCACAGAAGTTGAAAGAGGAGGAGAGGCTGAGGAAATGGCATCTTTGCCTATCATGTGTAAAGTGTTGTCAGCAACACTTTGGTTGCACCAAATCATGTACATAAATAGAATTCCGCCTCTACATTGCCTCATTCTTAATAAGACAACTATGAAACACCACCCCACACCTAGCGAAAAGAAACACTTTCATGTTGCTATCTCATAAGAATATGCTTAGGAATCCGCTCTAACTTTTTTTCTGCAAGTTCGCTTCGAAGTATTCGAAAAATATTCTAGAAATATTCGAGAAGTATTCGAAAAATATTCTATTCGATTCGCACTCACACTTCAATATTAGAATTCGCTTCGCACCCAAAATTTTGCTATTCGCACAGCTTTAATAAAAATGCTATCTTTTTAGGGCTGTTTTCAATCTACGAACAAGACTAGGTCAATATGCTACTGTAAATGATAAAATTTTCTCAAGCAGAACTTGCAGGTATGATAACGAGCAAAAGTTTGAATACCTCAGCAGGACTAAAAAAGAAAAAAAGTTTCTTTGTGTGCCGCATTTGTCAAATGTGTATGCTTGTATTGTATGGACGTACCAATTTTTTTAGGTTTCATGATATGTATAAGCACCGAAATAAAAGCGGTCTTGCCGTATAAATAATTCTGCATAGTATAGTGGTATGATACAATGCTAAGCAGATACAGATCTTGCTTGTATTTCAAGATAACACTCTGCTGATTCCCTACTTAAACTGTGCACTCTATGTTTAGAATGTCGTGTTTTCTGTTTTCAGAGGAAACTGCTGCTCATAGTAACTGCCTCTTGCATACGTCTAACCTTCATTGACATACGTTATTGTGACTCAAGTATTCAAGCATGCCACTTTCTACTGAAGATGTACTCATGTTATCTACTGTAGTGATTACACTGCTATGCTATTATGAGTACTGGACAGCACCAACTGCACGTGGCTGGTAGTTTATCTATGAGGGCACTGGGTATATTAAATAACTTACTTTGTCATCTGATAAACATACTTGCCTTATTCAGGGCCTGACTCGGAGCCAGAGCTGACTATTGAAGAAGAAGAAGAGGGCATCTATGTGGTGTCCTACCTGCCTATTGAGATTGGAGTGTTTGATGTTCACATTCGCTGGAACGGCAAGGATATACCTGGTAAGCGGAACTGCATTCGTGTCTCATCCTTTTATATTTCAGGAGAACTCGTAATGTTGCTGCACTGAGCTTAGCGTAATAGGAAAGAAGAATAAAGATAAAAATATGGAAACATTCCGAAGTATCCAGTGCAGTGTTCTGGATGTGAAAGCCTCACGTAGCTGTCACATCAAAGCAAAGCCATTAGATGCATTTGAAAATGAGTGCCTATGTATATTTCATTGATGCTTTTGTGAAGTGAAAGATTAATTCACTGGGGATCAAAGTAGGGCTGTATGAATAGCAATCTTTTAGATCAAATCAGCTAGCAATGGAGCTGCACCAAAAGTGAATATAATACTGTAGAATATTGATAGCTTTTCAAATAAAAGCAGCTGTTTAACTTTTGATATAAAATGATGATCCCATCTTAACAAATTGGCAATGTTAGCAAGTTGCTGGTTGCTGTCATAACATGCACGCACAAAGAGCCATTTCCTAAAAGTCTAAATGGAGCATCCCAGACAAATATGCACTTTTTTTTGCATTCCCAGGGCTCTTAGGGGAGGAGTGCAAGTGATCATGATTGAGTATGAAATGTCTGGCTTCTTAAGTCATGCGATAAAACAGTACAGTATGTAACTTCCTGCGTTTTCGGTCTGCTATGGCAGCTGGGTCGAAATTTATCTCAGCTTTGCTCCAGTTTTACGTGTGATCATGCACACTTCAAGATTTTTATATTCAACTACTAGGGAAAGAGTTGTACTTACAAATACTGAATATTTGATTGTAAGATGGAATCAAATAAAATTATTTTTGATTCAGCATTCAAGATAATCGAAGATTTGCGCAGCCCTAGTCCGAAGAACTATATATGCTGTCCTTTGTCCCACTTCCAGGAAGCCCATTCCATCCGAAAGTAGCCGATCCGCAAAAAGTGCGAGCCATTGGTGGCTGGGACAGCCTCATGGATGATGAAGGCCGCATCCCGCTCACTGTAGGACAGGAGAAGAAGATATCCGTGGATGTCGGTGATGCTGGGCCAGGTTAGTATTATTGTGTGATTGCAGTAAGAGACCTTTATGGGGAACACACAGAACAATGTGAGGAAACAACTGGATAGAAAAAGACCGTCACTTGTAATTAACTTTGTCCGGTACACTCACTTTACCTCTTCAAGGCATGTACTATTGTGCAAACACATTTGCGCACCAAATAAGAATGACATGAAATGAAATTGCCAGAATGCATGCTTATTCCAACATAACATTAAAAAAAAATTTGATGGTCATAGTTGTGCAGGGTCACCAATGCATAATTGATACGGTCAGCTCGTTTGTTTTTTATGTAGTTTGTTAACCTACAGCCCAACACATCTTATGATTGCTTTTGTGTCTTTTATACTGTAAAAGAGCTATCGTGGCTATAATTACACTGACACAAGACCCGAATGAATATTGCATTTGCTGATGGTTTATACGAAGACAGTAGCCTTCTTGACCTACCACAATCTACCTGGTGTTCACCTGGTGTTAACCTACTTGGTGCTGACTTGTAGTATTCTTTACATCAAAGAAATAACGTTAGCATCAGTGAGCAAGGTAATCTAGGGCTGTGGCTACCTTTGCTATGCCAGAGAAATACACACAAATGCATTGATGACGTCGTAAACGTTACAGCAAAGTGTTATTATTATACTTAAATCAGTGAATTCTGCATTAGATTTTACTTATAAGTGGTTTTCATCCTATCTGACTTCTTATTTTTTCTTTCAGGCAAGCTCAAGGTGGAAGTGCGTGGTCCTGAAGACGTTGTGGAAACGCACTTGGAGCAGACCAGTAGCCACCGATACCGAATTACTTTCACACCTGAAGAAGAAGGTACTGCACTTGGCTAGCATAATGCAAAAGGTTGGGGTTTAAAAACAAAAATTGAGCTCCACAGTTCACCGCCCAACCCTCCTAACCACTAAAGCATTGCTTTGTTTTGTCAGTCAACAGTCACAAGCAGGTGAATTAGCCGTCACCATTGCCTTACCTGTAGAAGATCTGGCCCAGAAAATTTTGTTTAAAAAAAATTGATTCATATTTGAGTCTCAAATATAAATAAATTGCATGATTTCAAATGGCTGTGAGTGTTATAAAATTTGTTTGACAAAGAAACTGCTTGGAGAGAACAAGGTTTCTCGGACTGAGAAGGAGTTAAAAAGTCTGTATGGCTTTTAAATATTAAGTCCAGAATCTGCACGAATTAGCATATTAAACAACTCCAGTGGGGCAGATTAGTATCTAGGGAAGTAGGTGAAGCTGCCCGGTAATGCTAATTGCAGTAGCATTGGCAGAATGCGCTGCATGAAAGTCAAATTGCAAATACTCTTACATGCATAAAAAGTGTGCTGCTTACAACACAGGGATGTGTGTAATAAAATTATGTTAACATTCTTTTTTAATTTTTGTCCGAAATATATTGAACGTTCTGACTTCGAGAAAACTAAAAATGCAAATAAGTATGATTGCACATTATGCTGAAGTACTTATGCAGCATATGCTGTTATTGTTATAGAGCTAAATTGTCTGCCGGTAAACTCGCACCTCACATGTTGCACTTTGGTTTCCAAATATTTTGCAGGGGACCACTTTATTTACGTGTACTACAACGACGTGCCGCACCCTAACTCGCCATTCTTGGCACATGCTGAGCCACTGCCACCTGTCTTAGACCATACCAGGGTGGTGCTGCGTGGGCATGGTTTGACGGGTGCCAAGGTTGGCATGGAGGCTGAATTCGTCATCGATGGCTCTGATGCTGGACCAGGTATGGAGAATTGTGAACTTTTAACGCGATATCGCTAAAGCAACACAAAAGAGAAAAATGATTATTTACGTATTAGTAAATTACAATTTCACAATACCGAAAACACCACTCTTACCACAAGAAGTCGCTTGGTAAGCGAGAAAACGCACGAAAAGAAGACGCAGGTGACGACACCACTGAAAATTTCCGCACCAAACGCCATGAGGTCATAGATTTTGACGACATCTACCACGTCATACGTAGTTCCTAATCTGTAAAAATTATGTACATTGTCCTCTGAGGGGGCCGTCGACTTAACATACCAAGTTTCAGGATATTTCGTTGAGCCAATGTCGCCAAAATACAAAATATACACTTTGAAATCCATGACATCACGTGCAAAAATTTTGGTGCAAAGTTTAAAAATGAAACGATGACCTTAATTTTCTCCTCTATCAATAAATCTATGATGGTGCAATTATTGTCATTACAGTTTTCAGAGTACAATTTATCAATCTAAACCGATTCATTGTTTCACTTTAGTGTCCCTTCAAGTGTAAGGTTACTGGAACTATAGACTAACGTAGTGCAATTTCTTTTTATCCACTCTGTAGGTTGTCCTGAGGTGAGCCTGAATGGCGTTAAGACCGACATTCCAGTGCAGTTGGTACCGCTTGGCAACAACACATACAAGGCCCTCTATACACCTTCAACCCCAGGTATGTTCTTCAGGTTTCCAGTGTGTGCGTGCTGTTTGTTACATTTAAAGAGGGCATGGTTGTTGGTGTAGCATGCAATACCGCTAAATGAGCTTGTTTTCAGAACGCCTTGTTAAATCTAGAGAGGCTTAGCACATACTACTATTAAATTTGTCTTCAGTGTCTGGAGGCAGCTCAGGTTCAATACAAGGAGGCAAAGTTGATCTCCCTCTTTCATGAAGCAGTAGCACCATGTATGTCTCAGGTGTCAGTGTACTTCAGTGGGTGGGTGCAATGCAGAGAGCCTGGCTTACTTCTCCTATTAACTATGTGTACAATAAGACAATTAAGGATGCCAGTTTTGCATAAGTTTAGTGGTTACCTCAGCAGCAGCTGCACTGTGCAGATGCGAAGCAGCATAGTCTCAAATGCCTTTTAAACTACGAACTATTAACCCATGGCAGTGCAAATGCTCAAACAAACGACTAAATGTAACTACAAGTGTAGAAGTGGCAAAACGTCGTTGGATGAAAATTTCTGTCCATATAGTGCATGTACAGAGAGATCCACTGTTAAACTCATGAGTATAGAACACGTCCAGAACTTTTTCTCATGGCAAACTACGACTGCCTGGCTTCACAGCTGGTTTGTGGCACTTGCATAATTTTTTTTATGTAGATGTATTAAAAAGTCCTTCATTCAGAATATAATTAAGGACTAGTGTAATCTTGACACCTAAGCTTCATTCGAAGCATAAGGAATTGGGATAGAAAAAAGAAAAAATTGTTCTGTTATCGTTGCATTATCTACTATGTACTTCAAAACCATGTGCCGTTGTGTCTTGATGATGTACCAGCCACCTAGCTTGCATAATGTATGTAATGCTGCCTCCTGAATGGGCATTTGCAGGTGCCTACCTCCTCAATGTCATGTGGTCAGAGCGCCAGGTGAAAGGCTGTCCGCTCAAGGTGATGGTGGCAGCCAGCTGCGATGCAAGTCGCGTTCTCTGCTCTGGTGATGGCCTCCGGGGAGGAACAGTGGGCAAGGAAATCAAGGCCTTCATTGACACTCGCAAGGGAGGGCCAGGTACAAGCAAGCCTGCTTGTTGTTGTAATTTGCAGCTTGTAATGATACCTTTAGCTCTTAGTGTGCCCATACGTCAACTTGCTGGCTGCATCGTGATATTAGCTACATTACACAGCCTCCACTGTTGCTACTTTATGTAGCCGTGTGGAAGTTGTATAAATGCTTATCCATCCATTGTAGCGGCCATAAACCTAGCATTAATGTTGTCAGGCTGAAATGCTATAAGCAGTATCGTCTCTGTAAAACTAATCCCAGGATGAATGAGCAGATGATGCGATGACAGTGGGACCCAAAAGCTGTTTTAAATGAAACAAATATGCATTTCTGCCTTTTAAACATTCATTATACTGCCTGTGACTATGTAGACAAAAAATATTATTAAAATCCTATTGCATATAACTGACTTTTCTGCCTGCATGGCTATGAGCTTATGCGTAAGATTGCCATAGCAGTAACGTAATATCTTAGCAGCAAATCCTATCAATTCTCCATACAAACAAGTTGTTGACAACTATTCACAATGAATCCAAGGATCTGCATTAGTGGCTCATTATTTTGTTGAGAAAGTGGACAAATAATTTACTCTTTTTCTGCCGAAACAGATCATAAATATGTATTTTGACACGTACTGTTGCCTTTTTTCATATTATATTCATTTCACCATGACTGGTCAAGTGGTTTGTGCTAAATGTGCTTGCTGGCACGAATAAATTCAACAGAAGGGGAACTTACGACAGTGTCATGTAGGTAGCTAAGGTGTACTTGAGCCTTGAAGTCTAGGGAAGGCATATGTGTTGCTTTGTAAACTCAGTCGTTGTGCAATTGTTGTTCCAATTTGAGCTATCTGTCTATCATGGTCCAGGGGAGCTGACTGCACATTGCATGGGCCCCCACAAGATGGCACACTGTGAGCTTTATGATCACCGCGATGGAACATTCACTCTCTACCTCAAGCCACAAGAAGGTGGACGTCATTTGCTTACCATCAAGTACGGTGGAGACCATATTCCAGGTAAGCACATGTGATGTCTTAGTTTACAGTAAAAGCTCATTAAAGGGACACTAAAGGCAAATATTAAGTCGACGTTGATTGTTGAAATAGCATGCGGCATTTTGTTGAAATAGCGGTCCAGAAACCTCGTAGTGCTAGTTTTATGCCAAGGAAGTGCTTATTTTGAAATAAAATCACGTTTTAGTGGTCCGCATCGCGTTAGCGCACTTCAAACCACCCGCCTGAAATCCGACTTTCATACGTCACTGCTGCCGTGCCCAACGTGGCCCGCCTTTACTGCACGGCCGCCGACACTAGTAGCAGCAGAGCGAAAGTAGCAGGACCCACAGCAGCAACAACGGCCATCGAAGCCATCGAAGCTTGCCGCAATCGCCGCAATGGATGTGGACGGAGAACTTGACAACGAGACATTGGCTCGCGACGCTGGGCTCCAATTCAGCGAGAGGGTTTATTCGGCGGCACCCAGTGAAAAGGCACATCGGTTTCCTTGCTGCAGCACTGGCGTTGTGCACCATTCGGGCATCCAGCAATATCACGTGCATGCGGCATTTTGTCGAACTTTCTGTCAGAGTGACTTTCACGAGCGCACAAAACACACACGGAAGTACGCGATCCCGAAACTACCACTGAGACGCGACTGCGTGAGCGAAGCAGGGCGTCGGGCGAAGCGCAGTTCGGCGAAAACGGAACCTTTGAACCACGCGCGCCGTTCCCCATGGCAACGCCACAGAGGCTTTTATTTTTCCATGAATCAAGTGGAAACGAACAAACAGGATTTTATTACGTCTTTTGGTGCATGGAAGGTTCTTTTTTTATTGCTGCTAGTTTGATTACTAGTGATTTATTGTAGGCAGACTCTCATACGTCATCGGGATCACTTCGAAAATGTCCCACTCGTGGCACTCATCATGTGATACATTTAGCTTAATTTCTCGGTAAGTAGGGCACTGCTGTTGATAATATTGCCGTTTTAGAAGTTGCCATACATTGAGGTTTCACTCTGACATAAATTGTTATTTGCCTTTAGTGTCCCTTTAATTTGGATCTCACGGAACCGGAAAAATTGTCCGAATTAACCAAATTCCAAATTATCGAAACTACCAAGAAAAGAACAAAGAAATGTCTATTGCGTCAATAAACGTTTATTTTCTTGATGAATACATAAATCCTGCACTTTGCATAAGAGCAGTTTAAAAGCCGCAATTTTCGCCAGTCACAACTTTGTTCACAATGTGACCACGGCCCTCCCTATCTTAACTTACCTGACACGTGCTGACCCGAAATTAACCAGAAAAGCCGTATGGTCCGCGCTGATGGTAATAGTGATGCAAATTGTGCCGTCTAGTTTCGGTTGCCCGCAAACGCCGTTTTTGCTCCTTTGCATCGCACAATTGCGGCACTTCGGGTTTGGCGCGCTCCGAGAATTGTCCGGATTAACTGGATTGCCGCCAAATATGAATGAATTAACGAGAGTTTGATGCCATTAAACGATGTATATGCTGGCTGGGACCAGAGAAAGCATCCGAATTATCCGATTTTCCGAATTAACGGGTGTCAAATTAACGAGGTTTTAATGTATCACTATTGTCTTCAGCCACTGTAAGAAAGCCTCTCCTAGATGTATCCTTTTGGGTTTATTTTAATTCAGGGTGTAAAAATTGGGCGGTATTCTCAAAGAGGAAAACTAAGGGAATATAATATTTTCTCTTGTCTGGCAGCTCAAAGTTCATTGTTTTTCTTCTTTTAGAAACACTGAACACAGGCGAAAGTCTCTTTAAACACAAACATTTCATTTAAACAAGCTAAATCACCGACAGGAACATATAACATGACTAATAGCTGTTTGCAAGTCACGTGACAAACTTACTCGCACATACTCTTAGCGTTGATGGTCTATTTTTGTTCCTCTTTTTCGCTATTCTTAATTTCTTGCACACTGTGACCTTGCAGGAAGCCCCTACACCCTGCGCATTGCTGGTGCACCCGACGCATCCAAGGTACGAGTGTACGGGCCTGGCATTGAGCCCGGTGTCCTGGCCGTCTACCAAAGCCGCTTCATTTGCGACACCAGAGGAGCCGGTGCAGGTCAACTGACAGTACGCATCAGGGGTCCCAAAGGTAGGCACCTTTTACAATGATGGCCTGTTCGTACGGATTAATTAACAAAGCCATCATACAAAACAGACACTGGGAGCCAGATTAGTTCTTATTGCCTTGTGTTTGTTAATATGCGTCGCGTCAAAGTTTTGGCGCACATGTTTTCTGATCCCGTTGAAGTGTAGTCATGGCACTAATGGAATTAATCTCTCAATAATGTGCTTGTTTGCAGGGTGCCATAGTGACCGACTCACTGTCGCAAGCATTTGCAACCTGTAAATGAGCATGTTGTTTATGCGCACTGGTGACTTGTACCGGTTACACCAGCCACACCGCAAGGGTTTGCCGTAATGCCGACACTTGAATATTGGCTAGTACAGCTGCAGGTGGAGGGAGAACCCAAGAGACAGACACAGAAAAAATGTAAATATGAAGGAGAATGAAGATAAAATGAAATGTATGCACAATTTACAATCTTACATGGTATATAAGTTGGGAATGAAAAAGGTGGCATACGCGTACGTTGCTTGTGCGTCTGAGTAACATAGCAGCCTCTGTATAACTATGCCTGCATAATTAACGATATAACTTAAGCATATCAAAATTAGTTTATGGAGTTCACCATACTCATCACCATGCCAATGTATTTTCTCCTCTTCTAGGTGCATTCCGTGTGGAAATGCAGCGCGAGAGCCAGAAGGATCGCACGATTCTTTGCAAGTACGACCCAACAGAGCCCGGTGACTATCGCATCGAGGTCAAGTGGTCCGGCGAGCATGTACCGGGCTCGCCCTTCATGGTGATGATCTTCGACACACAAGAAGAGCTAACGCGCTTCATTCAGGGACAGTATAGTGGCGGCCCAGGGAATGCCGCTGCGGCAGCTTCGGACTATTTTGGCGATGGTGTCACATACGGCACTGGCCAGATGTCATGGAGAGGCTCAACACATGAACTTTGATTGTGTCGATATTGGTACTTTCCATTTTGTTGTGCATTGTTCTATAATAGATTACAATATGTGCTCCTATTTCAAGAGTTTATAGCAGTTCTTGTTAAAATCTCTAAGGTCTTAAAGAAAGCGTTTTTAAAGACTAAAGCAACATTAGGTTTGCCAGCTTGAAAACAGGATGCCATTCTAATAACAAGCAAGCACTTTTTTTTTGCCAGAATAATATCTGCCAAGCTTAGCGAAAAATTGAATTTGGGGATTTCTGAGCGATTTGTAATACATGGGTTATTAAAAACCATGCAAATGCATTTTGATAGATTGGGGATTTCAAGAACTGCTATGTGCCCTGTACATCACCATCAGTGTTTGCATTGAACCACTGGCATAAGTGCTCACCGACTGCATGCCACTGTTGCAACAGTTTGCACACCTTCACTAAGTGAAAGGAAGGAAGTTGTGTTTTCAGTGTTACAGTTTAGATTATTTATCAGCTGCTTTCACACTTAGTTGTTAGAAGTGCTTTTGCTGACAAAATACTAAAGAAGATGAGCCATTCAGCGCAGTGCAGTGCACGGATTTTGTGCCAAATAAGTGTGAAGCAGGAAGCTACATACAAGTAGAGCAGTTAATTTGCATATCTTGGTGTAGTTGGAAGTGGGAAAAAAAAATCTATAGGCCAGCACTGTCATTATGCGACGCTGTAAACTAATGGAACAGTTATTTGGTGTTAAATCTCTCGTTGTTTTTCCATTGAAGGGCGTAAATTCTGTCCCAGATCAGCATTTCAGAGCCAGCAAACAAGCATTCATTGTAACTAGGACTTGTTAGGTAGTCTGCTACGCTATTTACTGTCATGTGGTATGAATGTGTGAAACCATCATGTTGTTCGTTTCTTTCTCACACCTATGACTGATACTCATGCAAAACTGTTTCATCTGCAAATCAAATGGCCAAGAAGCAAGAATAATATATATATATATATATATATATAAAACCTCATGCATATTTGTAGTTATTGAAGACCTGATCTTTAGAGCAAACTAGCACTTTATGTGGTGCAGTTGCAGTGCTGAGCAAGAAGCACTCTACACTATGACTGCAGAAGCCTCTTTGCTCTGTGTACTGAGCTTTATGGCTCTAATGTTAAATAACCTACTTGTGTACATAGCTACAGACAGAACAGAGGCTGCAGGTATGCTGCACTATCAGCACAACATTTAAGGGAGCCACATTTCAGTGTACATAACTTGTTTTTAAGCTGCTGTACATATATATAGAGAGAGAAATATCTGAGGAAATGCTTATTCTCAGAAAAATTTACACAGTTCAGAGTATTTTTATAACGTATATATATATATATATATATATATAATTATGTCTAATGATAATGAAAAGTAGAAAACACTATACAGTTACACGCTTTATGCTTGCCACAACTTTTATGCAAGCACAGGCCAGGCAGTTGATGGATGCTTTTGCACTTTCTGGTCACCTAAATGACCATCATCGCCAGGAGAAGCTTAGTGCACCTTGTTATTGCGAAATGGAAGTGCTGTTGTGCCTGCAAAGTGTGCTTGATTGATGGCACGTCACTTTCTAGAAGCATGAACTGATTTCAATGAATGAGCACGGGTTATACTTCTTTGATTGGTGCCCTTGTCTTTATTTCCCCACCTCCTCGCGTGTTTACTACTGCTGCAAGAAGACTGGTCCAGTTTGGTTGAAATGCTCTTGCTAACACTAAAGAGCCAAAAAAAAAGGAAACCCAGTGTTCATAGGAATATGTTGTTGTGGATGAGCTCGCAACATTTGTAAATATTGGCTTAGGTCTACGAAGGCTTAACAAAAATGTTGATCAAGAAAAAAAGGAACAAAACTTTGCTTTCAACTTCTGTAGGGCATTGTAACTTATGTTTTGTTTTATGTAGTTCTTTGTTTAGCACACTAAAAATTTAATACACCTTCTGTTCTGCTGTTTCAGCGACTGTTGACATTGCTTCACTTTTGAAAATAAAGTGGTTTTTCTAGAGAAACTTAATGCGTTGTTGATGTCACCACCACACAAACACAACAGACCGTTATCGGCCCTCAATGTGACAAGCATAGCTTTGGGTATTGTTACAAGGGACAAAATGGGGATGTGTCATTGCTGTAATTGATCATGGGCATATTTTTGACCAGAAAGGTAAGCCTATATACCTTTGGAAATCTTGTATTTCTGATTTCTGAATGTTTCATCCCATTTAAATAAATCTTAATGTGGGTGTGTTTTTGACCAAAAAGATAAGCCTATGAAAATATGCATATACTATAGCTTGTGGTAGCACTTCTACAATATGTGAGAGAGACAGATACTGCAGGGTCCAACCCACGAAAACGCAAAACCTCTATAAAACATCTTTAAAACGTTTAAAACCTCTATAAAACGTTTTATAGAGGTTTCGTGTTTCGTGGGAAGAAGCAATGATCAAGTTTTCGTGCGAACTCATTTATTTTTCACTTTGAGGTAACAGCTTTCACACATGCAATGGAGTACTAACAAAAGAAACACCTGTCATTGGCAATGATGATGATGACAACCGTACCTACATAGACGCTTGCACACATAATTGAGATACCTATGACACAAAAAGGGGGACTACGCTACACACAGTGGATCGTATACCACAGCAATGTTGGTATTTGACACTGGAGGGATATTGAGGGGTAAACTTGTGCGTCTTTTAAAAACCGTGTAAAAATGGGGCACTAATTGAGCCAGAGCTTCCTGTGTGTTGGGGATCACTGGAACAACGTTGTGAATGACACGAAAAAGCCGCACCTTGAAATGGTGAGTGATTGACAGGATTTTCGGACAACACTCTTCACGAGCTCGCCAACTTAAGGTTAAAAAAAATTCAGTTCAAGGATCACATAAATCTGCAGTGGCCCCATTGCCAATCACAACAACGAAATGCTGGCAATGTTAAGAAATGATTCGCAGACAAGTCTACCAAAATGGCAAAAGTGCAAATAAACAATGAACGAAACAGACATTTACCACAACATGTGACACATTATTCATAAAAAGTGTTGAGTAAACTAATACGCAAAATTCAATTAGCAAACAAAATACAAGTCGTGGGCACAAACAGTGTTGACAAAAGCAGAACTGATGCTCAGCGCACCTTGTGCCCAGAGGCAGTGATACAAAAAAAAAAGGTCACAGTTAGCACCAGCGAAATCTGAATGCCACCATGAGAAAGCACTGTAAAGAAGAAGAATATAAAGCATGTAACAGCTTTCACTGGAGATGGTCCCATACATGCACTTCAACAAGATTCTGGAAACACCATTCATTGTCCCTTTGCAACATACTGCACACAACATGCTGCCATGTCACTCGTTAGCAGCAGCAATAACATGAGCAGATACTGATTCCCTTTAATGTGTATAGTCGCTGCTGCTTTTTTTTTTGAAGACGGTAGCTTCTCACAAGCTTTAATGACAAGCTTAAATGTAAAGACAGATTGAATTTCAGTAATTAACA
>NC_051178.1:188646556-188683139 GCF_013339695.2 Rhipicephalus sanguineus
TGAAAATCATGCACGCATGTCATGTACAGCATGACTTACGTGCTACGCTCATGGTGCGCTGGCGGACGTTTCGCTAGATTGACACACACCAAAATTGGTATTGCGCGGTGTGGACTATGTGACGAACATAAATAGAAGGAGTTATATATGAAAATCATGACACGCATGTCATGTACAGCATGACTTACGTGCCACGCTCATGGTGCGCTGGCGGACGTTTCGCTAGATTGATACACACCAAAATTGGTATTGCGCGGTGTGACTGTGTGACAAACATAAATAACAGGGGTTAATATGAAAATCATAACACGCATGTCATGTACAGCATGACTTACGTACCACGCTCATGGTTCGCTGGCGGACGTTTCGCTAGATTCATACACACCAAAATTGGTATTGCGCGGCGTGACTGTGAGACGAACATAAATAACAGGGGTTAATATATATGAAAAACATGACACGCATGTCATGTACTACAGTATGACTTACGTGTCACGCTCATGGTGCGCTGGCCGCCGTTTCACTAGCTTGATATAAACCAATATTAGCATTGCGCGGCGTGACTGTGTGAAGAACATAAATAACAGGAGGTAATATGAAAATCATGGCACACATGTGATGTAAAGCATGATTTACGTGCAACGCTCATGGTGCGCTGGCGGACGTTTCGTTAGCTTGAAACACACCAAAATTGGTATTGCGCGATGTGACTATGTGGCGAACATAAATAGCAGGAGTTAATATGAAAATCATGACACGCATGTCATGTACAGCATGACTTACGTGCTATGCTCATGGTGCGCTGGCGGACGTTTCGCTAGATTGACACACACCAAAATTGGTATTGCGCGGTGTGACTATGTGACGAACATAAATAGCAGGAGTTAATATCAAAATCATGACACACATGTTATGTACAGCATGACTTACGTACCACGCTCATGGTGCGCTGGCGGCCGTTTCGCTAGATTGATACACACAAAAATTGGTATTGCGCGGTGTGACTATGTGACGAACATAAATAGAAGGAGTTAATATATGAAAATCATGACACGCATGTCATGTACAGCATGACTTACGTGCCACGCTCATGGTGCGCTGGCGGACGTTTCGCTAGATTGATACACACCAAAATTGGTATTGCGCGGTGTGACTATGTGACAAACATAAATAACAGGGGTTAATATGAAAATCATGACACGCATGTCATGTACAGCATGACTTACGTACCACGCTCATGGTTCGCTGGCGGACGTTTCGCTAGATTCATACACACCAAAATTGGTATTGCGCGGCGTGACTGTGAGACGAACATAAATAACAGGGGTTAATATATATGAAAAACATGACACGCATGTCATGTACTACAGTATGACTTACGTGTCACGCTCATGGTGCGCTGGCCGCCGTTTCACTAGCTTGATATAAACCAATATTAGCATTGCGCGGCGTGACTGTGTGAAGAACATAAATAACAGGAGGTAATATGAAAATCATGGCACACATGTGATGTAAAGCATGATTTACGTGCAACGCTCATGGTGCGCTGGCGGCCGTTTTTTGTTTTCGCTTTCACGCTGCGGACACTGGCGGACATGCCAGGAGTATAGTACTTGTTTCGTTCGCACCTTCCCTCAGCGATGATCAAACCTTCCAACCCCCTCCTCCCCTGCTCTTTCCCAGGCGGCGGTACTCAACTGGTAAAGGAAAGCGCAAGCACTTCGGACAATACCAGAAACGTAGCCACAAATTTTTTTCGGGGGAGGGGGGGTTCAACCATACTTTTTGTATGTTCGTGCGTGCGTTTGTATGTGTGCGTGTATATATGCACATGCAAAATCGAAAAATTTTGGGGGGGTTTCAACTCCCCCAACCCCCTCCCCTGGCTTCGCCCCTGGACAACACTACGCGCCACTCCCTCGAAAGACGAGCAAATTAACTCCGTTACTTGTTCTGAACGCATTTTCTTTCCAGATACCGCGGACGTAACTAACACGTATCACTCGATCTGTCTGTGTAACCGCTTTTATACTCGGATACAAAGAAAAAAAAAACGCCAGGCCTGCGCGGAAAGCGCAGCACAGTCACAGCGAAAGCTCGAAGAATTTCTAGAGCCCGTTATAAACTTTCTTGTGGCTACTGATACAAGTACACTAGGAACGTACCCACTACGCCACAAATCATAATTTTTGTGAAGTTGGTAAGCACCCACCACGACATTACTCGTCATTCT
Source organism: Rhipicephalus sanguineus (assembly GCF_013339695.2). NCBI lineage: Eukaryota > Metazoa > Arthropoda > Arachnida > Ixodida > Ixodidae > Rhipicephalus > Rhipicephalus sanguineus. Next base: position 188,648,790 of record NC_051178.1, read on the forward strand.
GCGGAGAAGCGAGGGTACCATCTGTAAGACATTATGTGCACTTTGTTGGTGCGACGGTTGATGACGATGGAGAATTACGGCTGATCCCTTTGTAATGGGTTGGAAGCTTTAAAAGACCCTCTAGTTACGTAATTCGCATTATGTGACGCCCGCTCGTTATTTAATTCTCCCACCACGCTTTATAACATACGCTAACGCGAGAAAGAGATAGAGAGAGGGAATTAACCTTGTTGAGACCCTGAGCAAATGGACCATGAGAGCCTTATTGGCTTCCTTGGCAACCAATAGAAGTGCACTTGCGAGGAACCCACTACGTTATAAATTATCATAATTTTTGGGAAGTAGGGAAGCAGCCACTATGCCATTTTTCTTCATTCTGATGCAGAACCGTAGTACCTGCTAAACACCTGTAAGGCATTATGTGCACTTCGTTGATGCTGTGGCTGATGACGATGAAGAATTATGGCAGAGCCCTTTGTAATGGGGTTGGAAGCATTCAACAACCAACTCGTTGCGCAATTCGCATTGTGTGACGCCTGCTTACAGAACTCGCGTTGTGTGACACTTGGTTGTTATTTTACTCTTCTACCACGCTACATATGTTAATGTGGTTCCTTCCCGACAAGAAGCCTATATAGGGTCATTTTGCAAAGCAGTTTCAAGCACCGGCATTGCTCTGAGGTTGAATACTGGGCTCACACGCAGACGGCCCAGGTTCTAACCTCGTTCCATCCTGGATATTTATCTTATTTCGTTTTTTTTTTCTTATTTCGAGCGATATTGGTTACGGACACCGGCGGCGGCGGACAACTACGGCGCCAAGAACGGCTCTTGTTGTAATCTCGTAACAGCTTTCGCTGTAAAAAATTAGCGCAGCTTGCACTAAGTGGCGCAAGGCTAGGTCACAGCAGAGCTATAGTGGGACCCTAGTTGGCCCTGGCTTGGCTAGGCTTTTACCCTCTCCACTCTCTCTTTCCCGCCCATTGCTATTGTAAAGAAGAAGAGTGGCCTCAGCGGCATTGCTCTGCGCTGTACTCTGCGCCCATAGGCGTATCTACCGGGGGGGCAAGGGGGGCGCCAGCCCCCCCACTGAAAAATGTTAGGGGGGCGGAGCCCCCCCCCCCACTTTCGACAGTGGTTATTGTCGGCTGCAGACTGGGAAACTAACAAGTCAGGCAAAGTTTTACTTGAGTGCAGCAATAACGTAATTAAGTAATAAAATTTGTCCTACGATTCTGCTGTGACGACTGTCCTCCGTGTGTCATGACCACGCACTGTAGGCTACCTGCGGTGTGGGCTGCCTATATTCCACGCTTGCGCGCCTTGCGCTCGAGCATTGCAGAGGAGGCTATCGCTCCGCAGGGGCTCTATAACATTACAACAAATCTGTCATGATATTATTTTGTTCTGCCTGGCCTGAAATTTACGTAATCGGCAACGCAAATATGGGCGGGAAGCAGTAAACGTTTTATAGCCCGATCAAACGCTCTCTTTTTTCAGGAAACTTAGTTTCTTTCTTTGAAAACGAATAGAATCGCCACTGCTCCATATCCAAGCTGCTGTGAGTTGATGACTGTGCAGAAGTCTCAAGTATTTTAGTTGTGCCTAGCCAAGACAGCTAAAATAGATTCCCACTTTAGTCTCCGATTAGCCTGCTTCGCGGCGGCTTATAACATGGCAGTGGACTAGACTAAAGTCCCTAGATTTTTCCTTTTTTAGGGAAAAATCTAGGGACTTTAGACTAGACTACATTGAGAAGCCCAGCTTTCAAGTTTGCCCCGTCACTTGATCTACCTCACCAGGGAGATTATCAGCGTCCACGGTTTTCTGGACTAAGAAGGCTGCCCACCTGCAAAGAATGATGTCTGTTCCTAATAATGTTTGTTTCTCTCTCTACCTCTCTGTCAGCAACGATAAGTTCACAGAGAGTTGTACAGGTGCAAAAACAGCTCAACATCGTTACACCAGAACTGAGTATCTATTATACGGGGGGGGGGGGGTAAGAAAGGGAAAATAGACAACCACCCGTTTGTAGCACGAAGCCACAAGGAAATCCATACGGATTTCCTTGTGGCTTCGAAAGAGACACTGTCAGGCTACTCCGAAAAAAAAAATGAGTTATTGTTCAGCACAGTAATGTGCCGCTTATTGTGTACACTTCTTTTTAACGCCGCCAGTTTTCGCGGACTTGTGACGTCGCGTAACAATGCGGCGATTTTGTGGCACATTGAAAATTTTTGACGAATAGCGAAGAACCAACGTCGTATTGAAAATAGTTCATTATTACTATTTTTTTACGCAGACATGTGTAAGTGGTAATTACGCAGTGGATCACTTAAGCGTGTTTTGTTGCGTCGTTTTACGAGCAGGTGCTGTGAGCATGACCCAGAAAATTTCGACCAATCATTAATAGCTAATATAATATTATCTGGGATTTAACGTCCCAAAACCACCATATGATTATGAGAGACGCCGTAGTGGAGGGCTCCGGAAATTTCGACCCCCTGGGGTTCTTTAACGTGCACCTAAACCTAAGTACCACGGGCCTCGAACATTTTCGCCTCCATCGAAAATGCAGCCGCCGTGGCCGGGATTCGATCCCGCGACCTTCGAGTCAGCAGTCGAGTGCCATAACCACTAGACCACCGTGGCGGGGCATTAATAGCTGACGTCCTATACGGAAGGAAGCAATGCGGGGTAGCTTAACGTTATAATCGCCCTTTTTTTTTCTAAGAAAATTTGAGCTTACACAGTTTACGTGGGCTATTTACATGGAGGAACCGGAGGCGATCGAGGAGCAAAGGGCCACTTCTCCGCTTTTCCGTCCACCCCCCACCCAAGCTGGGAAAAGTAGGAGTGCAAGGAGCGACCCCTAGTATACAAATTCGTAATCATTTATAATCTTATAACTATACACAACCAGCTCAATGTAGTTTCCTTAAGTATTGATCGACTGAACTTGGTCTTCTTCTTAAGAAAGACTTTATATTAGATGGCTCTAACAGTAAAGAAATTGGCACTCAGCTTATCCTGAAGACTTCTGCAAAGTACCTTGCTTTGTCAGCCACGTGTTTTGTTTAATTTAATGCACTAGAGGCAGTTTCTTCGTACTCATCGTATCTACAACGCCAAACTAAGACTGGGAAGTTTGCTGATGCAATGCTCCGATGATCAGGTTAAATTTGAGTGTACTTTTATAAACTTCACGGTACTATTTCTAGAATGTTAACACACACTGCTGTCTTGTCGCGGTATAGGGCGGCCCAGCTTGCACAATCTGTTCGCGCAGATTTTTCCTTGAGTTAAAACAAAAAAGTGTTGACAAGCAAGTAATCTAATCAGCTCTATGAATATTAACAAATCACCTCAAACCAATATCTATATATATATATATGTATATGACATATATTATATAATATATATATATATATATATATATATATATATATATATATATATATATATATATATATATATATATATATATATATATATATATATATATATATATGGTGATGCCTCAGCGGCATCACCATCGGCATGAGCTCGTGGTTGCTGCGCTTGGCCGAACGCTGTTGACCGCTGCTTGTTCTTGCCATATTCTTTGCCAATAGCAAGTGATGGAGGCTGCTCGGTTTCGATCGCCCTGGAACTTCGGAATCGCACTCTACCCCCCAACATGCCCAACGACGCAAGTGCCACTCATCCAAGTCCTCCAACGGCACCGCCCACTCTACTTTGCGCCGGTTCCTTGCGTCTGCGAGATCCCCCCATCTTCTCGGGCACTGACGACAAGGACGTGGACGATTGGATCTCCACATACGAGCGCGTGAGTATTCACAACAAATGGGACGACGACTCGAAGTTGAGCTACGGTTCTTTTTATCTGTCGGACGTGGCCAAACTGTGGTTCATAAACCACGAAGCTGACCTTCCTACGTGGTCGGTTTTCAAGACCAGCTTCACCCAGGTTTTCAGACGGCCCGAGGTACGAAAACTCCGCGCAGAACAACGCTTGCGCACTCGATCCCAACAGCTTGGCGAGAATTTCACCAGCTACATCGAGGACATCCTTGACCTTTGCAAGCGGGTGAATGCGTCGATGTCCGAAGAGGAAAAAATCAAACATATTATGAAGGGCATTGAAGACGACGCTTTCCAAATGTTACTGTCGAAGAGTCCCCGCTCTGTCGTCGAACTGACAGAATTATGCCAGAGTTACGACGAGTTACGATGGCAACATCTTCACACCAGAACGTCCTTCGGCGCCTGACGACTCTCTCGCCAGTCTTGGCATCGGAGACGACCACGCTCCTCTGCTGTCGAAGATTCAGGAGTTCATACGCGCCGAGGTCGCTCGTCAACTCTCTTTGATGTCTTGCGTCCCAGACCAACCACGCAGTTCGGCACCTACGCTCCGCGACTTCATCCAAGACCAGGTCACGCAAGCTATTCCGCCAGCCCGTGAACCGCCGCCAGTCACTGCACCACTCACGTATGCAGAGGCCGTTGCCCGACCTCTTCACCAGACGCTCCAGCCACCGCCCTTGTATCAACCACCGACCTTTTCACCGCCCCCTATGCCGATGCCACACCGGCCGCCTTTTCCGACCCCCCAGCCGCAGCTAGGAGTCTACTCCAACCAATGGCGGACCTACGATGACCGTCCCATCTGTTTCGCTTGTGGTGGTGTTGGCCACGTGGCGCGTTATTGCCGTCGTCGCACAGCTTCTCCTCCAAACATTCCACGAATGCCGTCTTTCGCTCCTCAGTTTTCCTCGGCGCCTTCCAGCAATCCGTCCTCTTCATTTGGCCCTGATCGCTCATTCGCACCAACCCGCCGCTCACCATCTCCACGTCGTCGCTCGCTTTCTCCGATGCGTCGCCGTACCGGACCCACCGAGCAGGAAAACTGATGGCCGCAGTTCCCGAGACACGAACTGCGTCCCCGTCGCCATGCACAAGTCCTCGCCCAACTCCAGCCAACGTAATTGAAGTGTCTGTCGATGGTACCGTCGTCATGGCACTTGTAGACACAGGCGCCGCTGTATCCGTAATTTCCGCCCAGCTGTGCCGCGAACTCCGAAAAGTTCTGACGCCATTATCCGACCTGTCGCTTCGAACGGCGAACGCGCAAAGCATAACACCTCTCGCGACCTGCACCACACGAGTCGTCATCCAAGGACTTGTGTATACCGTGGAATTTGTTGTGCTGCCCTCGCGTTCCCATGACGTTATATTAGGCTGGGACTTCCTTGCGAATAATAACGCCGTCATTGACTGCTGTCGCGCCGAACTCGAGCTTTCTGCACTTTCAGACGTTGATGCTGTCGAAACCCCCCTTCCGTGTTATAAACTGTCCGTATCCGACGACACGACCATTCCTCCGTGTTCTTCCGTGCTTGTGCCTGTGTCCTGCGCCGCTATTTCAGATGGCGATGTTCTCTTTACGCCCTCTGACCTCTTCATTCACCGCAAATGTCTCACTGCCCGTCGCTCTCCTTACTCTCCACAGTGGCGTCACGAAGACGCTCGTTCACAACACACTGGCGTGGGCCTTACATTTGTTCCATGGTGAATGCCTCGGTCGCGTACAGCCGATCGGCACCGTTTATATTTTTCACGCTCCGGCTACTTTCCACGGACATCAGCGCACTCACTTCTGACCCTGCTGTTGATCAGCCACTCCTTGACGCTTTCCATCGCTCCATCGATGCCGCAACGTCTTCTTCAGAACGAAGCCAGCTGATCACCCTACTGCAGAAGTTCTGCGCTTCTTTTTGACAGCCATGCTTCTGGTCTCGGTCGCACACCATCCACTTTCTCACACGATTGACACAGGAGGCCATGCGCCTCTACGGAAACGTCCCTATCGAGTCTCGGCGTCGGAGCGCCGTCTTATTGACGATCAGGTTGCTGACATGCTCCAGCGAGGTATTGTGCAACCTTCCAACAGTCCTTGGGCGTCACCGGTCGTTCTTGTTAAGAAGAAGGATGGTTCCATTCGCTTCTGTGTCGACTACCGACGTTTAAACAAGATCACCCGGAAGGACGTTTATCCGTTACCGCGAATCGATGACGCCCTCGACTGTCTGCAGGGAGCGGAATACTTTTCTTCGCTGGATTTACGATCTGGGTACTGGCAAGTTCCCATGGAAGCATCTGATCGCCCGAAAACAGCTTTTGTCACACCTGACGGACTATATATAGTCCGTCAGGTGTGACAAAAGCTGTCATGTCTTTTGGCCTATGCAATGCCCCCGCCACTTTTGAGAGGATAATGGACACTATTTTACGAGGCCTCAAGTAGAACACATGTTTATGCTACCTCGACGACATAGTTGTCTTTTGCGCCGATTTAAACACCCATTTAAGTCGTCTCGAGCGCGTTCTCACATGCCTCACTGACGCAGAACTTCAACTCGATCTAAAAAAGTCTCGTTTCGGCACCCGACAGCTCACCATTCTTGGACACGTCGTATCGCGGGATGGCATCCTTCCAGACCCAGCCAAGCTTCGCGCAGTCGCCGATTTTCCTAAACCGAAGAACCTCAAGGAGCTCCGAAGTTTTGTCGGCTTGTCATCGTACTTCAGACGCTTCATTAGAAATTTCGCCTCCATATGTGCGCCCCTGACAGACCTACTTAGCGGTGACAAGGACCTTTCCGCTTGGTCACCAGCCTGCGACGACGCCTTCATCAAATTACGCCGTTCACTAACTTCGCCGCCCATCCTCCGCCACTTCGATCCTACCGCTCCGACGGAGGTCCACACTGATGCCAGCGGCGTCGGACTTGGCGCTGTGCTCGCGCAACGAAAAACAGGGTTTCATGAATATGTCGTCGCCTACGCGAGCCGAACTCTGACGAAAGCCGAGGCTAACTACTCGGTTACCGAGAAAGAGTGTTTAGCCATTATTTGGGCCCTTGGAAAATTCTGCCCTTACCTGTATGGTCACGCATTTGACGTAGTCACTGACCACCACGCCCTTTGTTGGCTATCCACTCTTAAGGACCCCTCTGGACGACTTGCTCGCTGGGCCCTCAAACTTCAGGAGTACGACATCCGCGTTATTTACAGATCCGGTCGCAAGCACACGGATGCTGACGCCCTTTCTCGCTCACCGGTATCGGATGACGGTGCTTGCCTATCTGTCCTTGAGCCTGCACTTGCATCTCCCGCCCTACGCAACATGACGGCGGAGCAACGGAAGGATCCCTGGATCAGTGCCCTCATTGGCATCCTTTCTGATCCCGTCACCTCTTCGCCGTCTCGTGCTCTCCGCCGCCAGGCTACCAACTTTTGCATTCGGGATGACCTTCTTTATCGACGCAACCACTTTTCCGACGGTCGCAAGTGGCTTCTTGTGATACCGCGCCACCTCCGTGCTGTTATATGCGATTCTTTCCACGCGGACCCACAGTGCGCGCATGCGGGCCTCTTCAAGACATACGCTAGGCTTCGACTCCGATTTTATTGGCGCGGCATGTATAACTACGTACGGAAGTTCATTCGCTCGTGTGCTCAGTGCCAACGACGAAAGTTACTGCCGGACAAGTCTATCCGGCATAACCTCTTCCCTGCCCTAGGTCGACCCTTTGACCGTGTGGCATTGCATATACGGACCGCTGCCATCAACTCTAGCAGGTACACCGCTGGATTATCGTTGCGGTAGATCATCTGACACGCTATGCCGAAACAGCCGCACTGCCGACTGCCACAGCACGTGACGTTGCCACGTTTCTGTTGCGACATTTCGTTCTGCGACATGGCGCTCCTCGCGAGCTCCTAAGCGATAGAGGGCGTGCCTTCCTTGCCTACTCTTTGAAGGCACTACTTGACGAATGCCGAATCGTGCACGAACAAGTACAGCGTATCATCCGCAAACGAACGGCATGACAGAGCGCTTCAACCGTACTCTTGGCGATATGTTAATGTACGTCGCCTCTGATCATTTAAATTGGGACCAAGTTCTCCCTTTCGTCACCTACGCTTACAAGACTGCGGCACAAGCTACTACCTGGATTTTCTCCATACTTTCTTCTATACGGACGAGAACCGCCAATACGATGACACGATCTTCCATATAAACTGACGAGTCCGAAGTACCCCCATCTCCGAAGCTGCCCGACATGCTGAAGAATGCCGCCAGCTTGCCCGCTCCTTTTCTACCGAGGACCAGTGGCAGCAGCAATCCCGTCAACCTGGAGACCGTTCGGCACACACTTTTCCCCCTGTCTCGTTGGTATGGCTTCGGGTACCCGTTACCTCACCCGGCCGCTCCGCCAAACTCGTTGCCAAATACCTCGGACCATACCGCGTTGTAGAGCAAACGTCCTCCGTCAATTGCCTCGTGGAGCCCATCACACCATCGACAGATCTACGCTATCGGGGCCGCGAACTGGTCCACGTCTCTCGTATTAAGCCGTACTATGAATCGTTCTGTCTTCACCCTAAGCCGCCAGGATGGCGCCTTTTTCTGCGGAGGGCGATTGTAAAGAAGAAGAGTGGCCTCAGCGGCATTGCTCTGCGCCTCAGCGGCATCACCATCGGCATGAGCTCGTGGTTGGTGCGCTTGGCCGAACGCTGCTGACCGCTGCTTGTTTTTGCCATATTCTTTGCCAATAAACCTCTTAGCACTATATATACTATACATGGCTATGTTTGCTCTTTTTTTTACAGCGAAAGCTGTTATGAGATCATTTCAACGGCTGTTTTTGGCGCCGTAGTTGTCCGCCACCGCCGCCGCCGGTGTCCGTAACCACTGTCGCTCGAAATAAGAAAAAAAAAAAAAACGAAATAAGAAAAAACTTCCAGGATGGAACGGGGTTCGAACCTGGGCCCTCTGCGTGGGAGCCCAGTGTTGTACCTCAGAGCCATGCCGGTGCTTGTAACTGCTTTGCAAGAAGACGCTATACAGGCTTCATGTCCAGAAGGAACCACATTAACATATGTAATTTAGTGTGGTAGAAGAGGGAAATAACAACCACGCACCACACAACACGAATTCTGTAACCAGGCGTCACACAATGCGAATTGCGCACGAGTGGGCTGTTGGATGCTTCCAACCCATTATAAGGGGCTCTGCAATAATTCTTCATCGTAATCAGGCACAGCATCAACAAAGTGCGCATAATGCCTTACATGTTTTTGGCGTGTACCACGGCTCCCCTTTGAATGACGAAAAATGGCATAGTGGCTGTTTCCCTACTTCACAGAAATTATGATGAGTTATAGCGTAGTGGGTTCCTCGCAAGTGCACTTGCATTGGTTGCCAAGGAAGCCCATAAGCCCATCATCCATTTCCTCAGGGTCTCAATAAAGGTCTTCCCTCCTCTCTCTGCCTCTCTTTCTCACGTCAACGTATGTTATATTGCATGATGGGAGAGTGAAATAGCGACCGGGCGTCACATAATGCGAATTACCTAACTGGTGAGCGTTTAAAGCTTCAACCCATTACAAGGCTGAGCCATAATTCTTTATCGTCATCAGTCGTCACGCAAACAAAGTGCACATAATGCCTTACAGATGTGCAGCTGGAACCTCGCTTCTGCGCACAATGATGAATAATGGCGTTGTAGGTGCTTCCCAACTTCAGAAATATTGTGATTTATAGCGTATTGGGTACGTTGCCAGTGTACTTGTATTAGTAGCCCCAAGAGAGTTTACAACGGGCTCTAGAAATGACGCTCTTCCAGCTTTCGCTGTGACTGTGCTACGCTTTCCGCGCAGGCCTGGCGTTTTTCTATCTTTTTTTTGTGTCTGTTGCTTTCTATCGCTTTGTCTCTCCGTCTATTCCTTGCTCGATCTTTTTCGCTCTTCCTTTTTTTTGTCTCTTCTCTTTCTTTCTATCGCTTTCTCTGTCTGTTTCTATCTTTTCTCTCTTTCTTCCCCTCTTTTTTTTCTCTTTCTTTCCATATCTTCCTTTCTCTTTCTCTCGCTTCTATCTTTTTCTCTCTTTCTTTCTATCTCTTTCTTGTTCTCTCTCGTTTTCTCTGTGCTCGGCCTCCCTTCCTTCTTTCTTTCCTCTTCACCCTCACTTACCTTTCCCACCCACTTACTATAATATAGTGTACTAGGCTATGCTCTGCTAGCGTGCCTCGTGGGCATGCAGGTTCGAATCTCGCCTCGCCAAGAAATTTCTTTCGCCAACAATTTCTTTCTCTCTCTCTTCCTACTTGTTCTCTCGGTCATCAGAGTTATTGCATCCCGCGCCGGACAAATCGGCGATGTGTTCTGGGGGCGAAGCAGAAGAGGAAGAAGAGAATGCGTGCCGGTTCATGATGATGATAATTTCCTATCTACGACACACGGCAAACATCGAGCACAACAGCTCTGCTGTAAATATGGCAGCTCCGCCCGCACGACTGTCTCACAGGTGACGGGCAGGCAGGACACCTGCCCTGCCTGCCCGTGTTAGCTGGTTTCCGCTCTAACCGTAAGTACTTTTTCTCGGCTAATGTAAGCACTACGCTTATTAGGAGTTAAAGGTTCGCCGTTACTGCCTAAAACATTAAGTTTCGCTGGGAGTGATTTAAGAATACCTAACAAAAGTTACCTGTACGTTCAAGCTTCTGACCTAAAACCAGCGCCACAAACGTGAATCTGTATGTTGAAGTCAGCTATCTAATAAGGCACACCACGTCCAGCACACAAACGTCAGTTTGTGTTGGCATTGTGATGAGTGTGCGCATGCTAGCAATGCTAGTTCTTAGTAGCATGCATTAGGGACACCCTGTGGACTTCGACATTTCTGTTAAAACGTTTCATGTGTATGTTAATGTTCTTGTTGTACGGACACCGTTTCTAAATGTTCGTAGCCTCCTACGATGAAATAAACTTTTTCTAAACACAACGTCGATTACACAACTTTTGCCGCAGTTGTCACTAGGCGCTTGAGAAGCTTGATGCCTTCGTTAATAGGACATCATCAGGCGTGCTCGATCCCTGGACGAGAAATTCATAGTCTCTCCTTTGTTACGTGCGACATCATTACGTATACGATAGCGAGATCAGCACGTGAGCTCTTGGTTTCACTCGATCAACAAAAGGCATTCGATCGCCTTGAGCATAGCTACATATTTAGCGTCATGGAAGCGTTTGGTTTCTCGCAAAACTTCGCTGAGCTTCTCAGAAACGCATACAGAAACATACACAGCACGTTGTTTCTTGATGGTTATGAAAGTGCCCCATTTCCTGTTGCCCGCGGAGTTCGCCAAGGATGTCCTCTATCTCCAGTACTTTTTGTGCTTAATCTCGAACCGTTCCTGCGCTCACTGCTTAACGATTCATACATTCGAGGCCTCCCACTACCTGGAAGTGATACTCTGAAGGTGACAGCTTTCGCCGATCACATCACATTGTATCTAAAGAACGAGGACAGCCTATCCCGTAGCATACGGCTTTTTGCCTAGTATGGGAATATTTCCGGTGCTGCGTTAAATTTTTCAAAATGTCGATATTTGTTTATTGGTTCCCCAGACACCTGCCTAAGTCCCTTTTTCCGCCTTCAAAAAAGCGGCTCTATTCATATTTTGGGGCTTGATTATGCCTTCAACGGCATATCATCCTCCGTGTGGCTTTCAGTACTCGAATATGTAAAACGACGCGTCCAGGAAGCGCAAGAGTACGATTTACCGCTGTTGGAAAGAAGGTATACTTAGCACAGACTGTATTTTGCGGCCGTGCATGGTACATTTCCCGTGTTGTACAGGCCCCCTTGCGAATAACTAGGTCGTTGCAATCCCTTCTTGGCTAGTTTTTCTGGTCGAGTGCACGAACTGAGCTGGTTTGCCGTGCTGCGCTTGGACAACCACGCAACATCGGTGGATTCGCGTTCCCATCTGTGTCTGTTCGCTGCCGGCTGCTTGCTCTGCGATTCTTGCTTCGCTTGCTACACGGTGACCAGCGTCCAGCGCGTGATCTTGCCTGCTATTTCTTAGGCACAAAGTTACGCTATTTGTTACCGGGAGTACGGCTTAACTCCGCGCCGCAAGTACTTAACATGCCTGCATTTTACTCCACGGCAGTAGCATTTTATCGCCATGCACAGCAGGTTTGCCCTGATGTAGGCATTCTAGAAAACCGTGTTGTAGATACAACGGCAGCCCTGCTGCTCCCTCTGTTTCCTCCAGCCCGTCTAGCACGTTCGAGTGGTGTCTCGTGGAGCGCGATAACGGCATCCTTTCTACCTGGTCATCTCCGTGACTTCATGTGGCGTCTGGGATGGAGAGTACTACCAACAAAAGACAGGCTGGAGAGGTGGGGCATGGTCCCATCTTCCACTTGTCCTAACTGTCCGCTACATGAGTCCAAACAACATGTGCAGCAGCGTGTAATTGCAAGGGTATTTTGGAGAGCCGTTAACACTGGTTTCCGTGGCTTATATAGGAGTTAATCGTTTTGTCACGTCTGGCCGCTGCTCGCGTAGTCGCTTTGCACGTCTTCTAATTGCTGCGGGGGCTTTTTGTTTGTGGCGTAACAGGTGTGAGGCTGTTGCAGCGGGTCACCGTCGCCGTGCTCTGTTTCCAATTCTGGAACGGTTATACACCAAACTTATGCCTTTTATGTCGGAGGAATTGTTCTTCCTTGGGGAAGAGGAATTCCTACGGCAGTGGTCATGCCGTTTCCTGTCGGTGGTTGATGGGCGTGTGCGGCTGGTTTTCCATCTCCTGGTTCTTGTAGCCAGGTCATCGGGCAGAGCTTGATGAATGTATATAATATGTATGTATTTATTATTTCTGTGTGTGCATGTTCCCGTATCCATGTGGATTCTTGTATATATACATTTCATGCTAACATTATTCAATTCTGTACATTGTCTGCGCCATAACATATGTTGCACATATGTGGTTGTATGTTCACGAAGTCATGTATATTATGTGAAAATAAGATTGTTGTATGTGTGTGTTAGCCCACAGTAGCATGTGTTGAAGACGTCCTGTGGAAGTTTGGACATCTGTGTAGAAATGTTTCATGTATATAGCGCTTAGACATTTGTATACGTTACTGTCCTTGATTACGACACTGTACCCATGTGTTAATAGCGTCCTCTGATGAAATAAACTTTTTCTAAACAAGCTAGTGTTTCAGGGCGTCCTTGGGCTAGCGGGCGCCCATCATGGCAAGCCAGCCACCGAAGAAGGCGTTAGCCTTCGATGTCGTCGTCCCTGAGGGGGCAAGTCCTGAAGACGTCGTTGACGCGACGTCTTCGATAGTAGGAATTGCAGAAGTATACTGCTTCAACACTTCGGAGGCCGGAACTACCAAGTTACCGTCAACAGCGAATCCACTCTGACTCAAATCGTGGACGCGTCGCACCTCGACATCCGAGGAGAGCGCGTCGCTATTGTGCCCCTGGGCCCTCAAGTAACACAGTAACACAGTTTGCCGGCCAAGTAACACAGGTTGCTTGACAGACCTATTCCCAACTCTGCTACCTAAAGGTAGCATATACAGTAACTCTAAACCCATCGACTAAAAAAAAGCATGGCTGGTCCCTCTATCATAGGAATCGGTATAACACGAAAGTGAAACGTGTCTTCACAGACGTAGTTGAGCGTTTGTTGTGCATTGTTTCGCCACAAGGGCGAAGGAATGAATGCTACAGCAACAAATTGTAATGTCTCGCGAAGAACGGCAAACAGTTCGAAACTTGCAACGCGCTGCTCAAAGCAAAAAGGACGCACGGAACGAACATACACAGGATGAGCGCGAACTGTGTCAGTTGTCCTTATTTGTTTGTGAGCAGCGCGCTCCTTTCGCAAAAGCGGCCGCTGCAGTGAGCGAAGTGACCATCGTGCTCTCTGTAACTTCAACGCAAACTTCGCGGTGAGAGCGCAAGACGTACAAACCACCGCCATCACAGATAAGCGCGCGCGCACCTGTAGAGGCGCACGCTCATCTCAACGCGTGGGGCGATGACCTTTAAAGAGCGCCCTTCTAAAATCACTGCCAACAGGAAAAGTACCGCATTCGTTTTCTCTTCGCCGCCGCGCCCTTTCGGCGGCTTCGCCACAAAAATGGTCCAGCTCGCTCGCTTCGCTAGTGTCTCCCGGCCGCCGACGCACGATGCTTTGTAGGGCGATTGTGTTTATAGCCTCAGAAAAGCGTGCAGGAACATTACGACATCCCGTATCGTTTTGACACTTCATCGCAAGCCTGTCGTGGCATCGTGCGGCGCTTTTGGGTGCAGCAACCGGCGGGAAATGCGCAAAGCCATCTTTGCTATTACCAGCGGGAAAAAGGCTGCCAAGCGACGGGCTGTGTGGCTGCACAGAATACGGCAGGAAAAATTTGTTCCCACGACTGATACCCGCCTTTGTGAGGTACGTGTTTCATTGAGAATTAGCGAATGTTGTTTCGGGGAATGTTTGCGTCTCCCCTGCACTAGTGCATCATGTTTCGCGTGGTTGCCGCAGAAGGTTCATGCACAATAACATCGCCGGGCAGCTCTTAATTATGTTTCGCGTAAAATTGAGGCCTTTGGGCTCACATATAACCATCAGCACGCCATGAAAACTGACTGCTACAGATTGGTATTGCGTGACGGGACTGTATGACGAACATAATAAGGCAGGGTTCTGTTTGGTGTCACAGACGTCTGGCAACTTGGGGCAGTGCGCCCCAATGATACGACACGGGTACACCACGGACGCGTGCAAAGTTGCCGGCAGTTTTTCCCTGTTGCTCAGTGAAGGCACTCTGCGCCCTTCGGGCGTGGAAAACTAATCGTGGCTTCGCCCTCGCTTCGCGAGTGCGGCCATTTCGCTGACGCTCAATGGCCGGTTGGCAAGGTCTCCGTCACGCGCTACTGGCCGCTATCGCGGCCACGCGCTGTTTAGCCCGCGCGTCTGCCCCTTCGGGTCAGGCGTGCGTCCGTGCCCGTGTCACTGGGGCGCACGTAACCCACGAGCCGCTTCGCGCTTCTCAGTATTTGGCCAGCGTCCGTGGTGTGCCCCAAGTTGCCAGATTTCTGTGACACCAAACAGAACCCTGCCCATAATAACAGGTGGTAACATAAAAATAATGGCACGCTTGTCATGTAAGGCACGATTTACATGCCATGCTCATGGTGCACTCGCGGCCGGTTCGCTGACTTGACATGTACCAAAATCAGTATTGCGTGACGTGACTGTATGACGAATATAGATAACAGGTGGTAACATGAAAATAATAGCACGCATGTCATGTAAGGCATGATTTACATGCCATGCTCATTGCCACTAGCGGCCGGTTCGCTGACTTGATATGTACCGAAATCGGTATTGCGTGACGTGACTGTACGACTGTATTCTCCATTGTCGACACTTGCAGACGCAGCTCTCCTAATTTTCTTTCATTTCGAATACTACCCTTGAGACGCGCACGACAAGGTGGCCATTTTCTGTACCCACTCGGGATGTGGAAGGGAAAAAAAATAACAAAGAACACCGGGCACACCTTGCATCAGACGCCCCCTGTGGTAGGAGACGCAGAGGGTCACTCCACGCGCCGCAGTTTAAAAGAAGAAGAAATATCTAAGAGCGTCTAAGTTCTAAATTTCCCCACTTATATTAATCGCCGGTTTCATGGCCAATTCCCCGTAGTGGGTAAGAGCCAAGAATTAAGGGTCAAGCAAGCAAGCAAGCAAGCAAGCAAGCGTCTGATTCTCCATTGTCGACACTTGTAGCGTGTTGCTCAAGCACATAGGCGTAACAACTGTGACAGTTGTTAGTTCACGCTTGCCCTGTGCATGCCTGTGTGTTCATTTAGGGCGTCCTTCTTTGTGCTTCAGCGGCAAGCTGCAAGTATCGAGCTGCTTCTGGTTCTTTGTGTGACATTTCGATTTCTTGCTATCGCATTCATTGCTTCGCCCTTGCGGCGAAACTGCGACTTTTTTTTCTTTGCCATATGTTAGTCTTTATATTTTACAACGTCATATCCGTGACGGAAATGCGTCAGGGGAGCCTTAGCGGAGCCCGGCATAAAACACTTTCGTGTTAAAAAAATGTTACAACGACGTTTCACTCCGTGAACGCGGGGTACGTGCAAGCGAATCATTGCCCGTAGAACAATTCTTTACGTAAAGGGACTGTCTACCGCTCGAAAAAAAAATTTCTGGTTGTGGTGAAAATGAGAAGATCGTTCATCACATCGGTGGCAACGAGCATGCTTTTGTTCCATAAATATTATATTTTTAATTTTATGTTGAAAATCGTGAAAGAATGACCGCTAGCGTCACCCAACAGCGATGTGGTCAATCTACTGGTAGGACAAGAAATCCTCGCAGGTAGACTCATTTTGCCTAAAAACAAACATGTATAACTTGAAATTGTGTTTTACGCACTTGAGGCAGCTTTCGGTTGCATCAGAGAGTAATTTTTTGCTTTTTTTTTCTCACGCATCCAAAAAGGCGACCGGTGGCGCTGCTTGCGGCGCCGCTTTCGATTTCGTCTACTTCAACTCATGCGCTTTGCCATGCGGCCCTCCGCCCTGGTCGTACTGTTCTGTGGCGCTCTATTGTTGTTAGGATCTCACATGTGCTGCGCTGCAAAGGCGTGCATTTATCGTCCCTTTTTGATGAATCAACCTGGCTCGGATGGCGGCAGCAGTGCTGAAATAAACGCATAGACTGCGATTACAGCAAAACAAGCGTTCTGTAATCGTATAATAAGGCTTCATCTAACCGCTAGCGCGCTGAAAACGGCTTTTACATTAATTACATTAATGTTCAGCGAAAATAAAGTAATCCTACAGAAATCACATATGCTTTCGGTTTTAATTTTTACCGGCACTACAATCGTCATCGCGTCCACTAGCCAGTGTTGTGGGCATGTTTCACGCCAATGGAAGAAGACCGAGCGCAGATCGAAAAATTCTGTTTTAAAATTTACTACTCACTTTCCAGTGAAACCGCTGCAAAGTTGGACACTTCAGACAGTACGCTTTCTATTGCGGTACAAAACAGAAAAGCGATGAAGGATGGTAGACAGTCCCTCTAACCAGGATGGCTTTGACACTCTCCACGACTGCGGTTTGACAAATGGGATATTTACGCTTGCGCGCAAAAAGAACGTATCTATAGTTGGGTTAAGGCGAAGCGTCGCAAGATGTCGCTAACAGAGCCCAGTGTTATGCTAACGCACTTTAACAGGACACTGATTACATAGCGCGGACGATTTCCCACCGGTTTCATTTCGTGCACCGTCGAGGTTCACAGCTTCAATGTTCGCGTCCCCTAAAGTTTGCTTCCCCACACGAGTTTGGCTTTCTGCTCTCGACGGGAGCTCCGCGGTACTGTGCAATGAATTGTTGTTTTGCACTATTGTGTAGCTGTCTTCTTTGTTTCTTGAGTACAAGAGAGAAATCACAAGCCCACTAGACCCTGCTCCTCAGAGCGCGTCATTTTTTTTTTCGATTAAGACAGCTTTGTTGCACCTTTTATTTTTCTTTTAATCGCAATCAGCAGCAATTATTTTTCAAAATAAAACATTTATTTTATCTATAAATGATATGGGAGGTCAGCAAGCTTTACAATACAAAGCGCAGAACCGACATGGCGTGCAGCGATTAATGTGTAGTTTGCATATGGAAAGTACATTCTTAATAAAAGCTGTAGCACAGTCTGAAACGCTACGCCAAAGCAACACCTGGCTTGGCACCACTTCTCTTGCGTACAAGCGGTTCCCAGCGTTCCGAGAGCAAACCGCTCTGCGTATTCTCCTTGGTGCTGGAAAAACAAAGTCCTCGCGCCGAGTCGATGCCACGGAGCTTGTAGCGTCTTTTCGGAAGCAACTTTTGAGAATGCATCAGTGGCGTGATTTGCGTAGGGTAGCAAACCGGCCGTGCTTGGTTGACCTCTCACCTTCCCTTCTCCTTCATGCGTGACAATGCTGCACTCGGTCTGGTTTGAAATCTGTCATACCAGCAACCGCGTTGAATAACTCTTTAACACGTTCCAATAAGTTTCTGCAGTAGGGTCAACCTTACTTCAAGCCCGTCGCACGTTAGATGCCGCCTGGTACCCATGCATGTCTTTGACAATAGAGTATAATCGCAATGCTTGAGAGCCTTATTCACAGACTGCTACGGGAAGATACGTACTATTACTGTGCTCTAACGCTCAATAGGTGGTATATATTCAGCGGTGACTTCGCCATCCGTGGATAAGGCCCTTCTGATGAAGTACAATGTGCGTTCGAGAATGCTTCTCTGCGAAGTGCCCTCTGATTGATAAAGCTACCCTATGGCCCCCGCATGGCGGTGACTGCCTTCCAGACGCAGTAGCCCGCCACACAGGCGACACCGGACGCGGCGACGGCTCCAGTAGTGGCGACAAGCAGCACGTGAGGGGGATGCCGCTCCAGGAAGGACATCTCGAACGGCTGCGCTTTCACACCCTGCAACATGCGAAGGACAGTGCCCTGTAGATTCGAGTATAGACCAGAACACAGCGAATTCCATGCGCATCGCCATATTGGATTGGATTGGATTGGATTGGATTTATGGCCTCACCCTTTGTAACGGGCGGGCATCAACCGACGCCCTGTCCTAAGGACTTAAAGAAAGAAAGAAAGAAAGAAAACTATAGCGCGTACACATAAGTGGCTACACACACATCTGACCACCACTGGTGCATCGCGCGTCCCGCCATCTATCGCACACGCGACGAAACAACATGCGCGGGCTGCCACGCCAGCAGACGCTACACAGAGCAAACGTGATACTCCCGAAACTCAGCCCGTCGGAGAGCGTGTTTCGCGTCTTTTCTAGCCTGGACATTTTCGCTGATTTTATTGGAACATCAAAAACATCTTGCTCATGCAAGTCCACAATGTATACAGTACGTGCTGAGTGGGCTGCGGAAGCAATTTCGTCAGATACGTACGCTGTTACATTTGTAAAAAAAAAAAAAAACGTGCTCGCTGTAGTACGCGTGAATCTTAATTGCAGTGCAGCTCGCGAAAGAGTGAAACGATGTTTTGTTGCCCCATATTACAAGTTGTGCACAAAGTTTTGTGAAAGCTCATCATTTCAGCATGCATCGCGTAAAATTAGAGTACGCTTTACGGGTAGTTTCGCGGAACGTAATTTTTGTTTCACGAGCGCTCTTACAATAATGCGTCTTGCTCACAAAAGCGTGCTATCAGAGAGTATAACCTGCAGTATCGTTCAGCGATCCCTTTTGGAAGCTACCTGCGCGATTTTATTCTTGTAACGATGGTGCTTTACAAGCGAAACTGTGCTACTCTTAGTTAAGCCGGTTAGCTACGCCTGCGACGTAAAGGACACTGGCGCGAGTACTGTTTACTTACTTGCCAATATATGTATTATGTGCAGCTGGATGCCTCGTGTCCAAATAAATTTGGGGAAATCAAACACTGAAATGAAAGCACGAAATTCTGGCCAGCTGTTGAGGAGCACCGTGCCATTTATTACCTATTGAAGACGAAATCTCGAAGGCGTGGATGCCATCAGAAGCACTAAAGCTTAATACTACGTTGAAAGTGGCAAAGCATGCTGATTGCTTGTGCTTGAAAGCACAACCTTGCTTTGATTTTCGTCAAAGGAAACGCTCAAAGATATCAAGTTCACCCCCACACAAAGCTCGCGCCTGCCTTCAACCCAGCTGCGTGTCACGCAAATTAGGTTCGCAAAATGAAATAGGTGGGCATCACACTGCAGAATACACGCAGTCATGTACTTACTCGCGCATTTTCACTCGGCTCCTTTTTTTTTTTTTTTTTTTTGCTTGAATCACAGTTATCCACTCGCGGCGAAGCTGAAAACACCGCACCGGCACTATTTCCGTGGGCATCCTCTTGTTGCGCTGCTTGTTTTGGCATCCAAAGACGACGCAGTAGTGCCCAGACGAGCTCTTATACGTGGAAGCGGCGTGAACGGGTACTTTTCGCACTTTAAAGCCTCAGAACTGCAGCTTGCCCTGTTTACTTGGTGCAGCCCGCGCGCGCCTTGGCAGCCCGATCAGCCCGGCGCCTGGGTGCGAGAGTATTCGCTCGGCTCGCCAGCAGCCTGGGTGCGAGACAGGCGTGCTCTGGTGTATTGACGCCGCCGCCAAGTACACACATGTTTGATCGTCGTGTATCGCCGTTCCGTCACTGAGGTAAACGTACGTATATTCACCTTAAATTCTTGTTCTTCGTCCCAGATCTCGTCTTTCCGTAGCAGTTTCATCGCACATAGGACCTGGTTGTGAGGGGAAGAAAGATTACCTGCAATAATCCCTATGATGATGATGATGATGGTGATCGAGGTGGGGGTGCTGACTGGTTTAAGCCGGTGAATTTTCGAAGTCCAGATGTTAAGCTCATTGATCAGCGACAAAATATGCATGACATTTATGGGACTAGGCAACTGACTTCTCAACATTTCATCTAATATTATTCAATGCTTATTAATCGGCGTGCACAATGGTATTCTAGCTGATCGTAAATCCATCGCCAGTTTACAGTTAATCGAAGCGCTGCATCGGCACGCCGCGCAGGCTTCCATATAGATGGAGAAGTGGGGGGTCCACGGCCATGCATTTTCGACTCCAAGCTGGTGCAGCATGCAAGCACGCTCAGCAACCATTTTTCAGCTGGTCGCGAGCGAGGCCCGCGGAAGACAAGGGCCCGGTGCCGCATCCCACTGAGCTTCTACTTTAACCATTCAATATTGTAGACACTTATTGGGCACTAATTTATTATCTGCACACTACCATCATCACACGCATGGGGTCTTCTTCATTGCTTGTGGGGACTCTTCTTGACTACATCTTCGGGGGGGGGGGGGGGTAATAGACGTCGGATTAACTGTTGCACCACATTAGGTATGTATCCTGCCCTTCCCTACGGATGATAGTGAACTACGGCTGGGATGTCGTGCGCATGTCTCTTTTTTTTGTGAAAGAAGAATCCCAAACAGCGCAAGACACTACTATAGTGGCCTATAGTATTCTAGGTCACTCTAGTCGTGTATTGCGATGTTTAGAGTTCTTACCTAATATTGTAGGTCACTCTAACACGACGCACAAAGAGGCAGAGAAAGGTAGCGCTTTGGTCATATCCTACGGCGTCACCCATGTAATATCATCTATCCAATAAGCCCTCCCCCCCCCCCCCCCCCTCCCAATTGCGCCTTCTCAGTGCAGAAGTTCAACTCATTAGCTCTTAGCTGGCGGACATGCCAAGGATCGTTGCATAGAACTTTGGAAGGTAAGCAGCGCCCGTCTTCGACACGACGTCCAAGGCACCTGTTTACAGACTCCACTAAGCCGACTGGACCAGAGAGACTGGACTGCATAAGAATATTTTTTGAAACGGAGATTCTTGGACCGTGGCCACGTCCGTTTCGCATGCAAGAAAGCATGTTTTTTTAGACGTGGCTCTGATAAGTACCCTTACAAAAATATTTGGTAACATTAAGTTGACGGTCTAAAGACAATTGTTACTAGAACGTATACCAACAATCAAAAGAGTGTCTACCAACTGTCTTTAGACGTCTGTACCAACAATCAATCAACGCTCTGGCTGCAATTGGCCACCAACTTTGAACAGACTCATATTCATAGGTTGTCTGGTGACCTCGTAGTAACGCCCTATCAACAATGTTCAACAGACACCCTATCACTGTGAGCAAAAAAAAAAAGCCGAGATGGGAGTAAATGGACTCGTCCTCAAGCGCACGCCCCTATGGGGGTTTTATATACTCCGTCCAGGGGAGTAAAAAATTTACCCCCTTAAAGGACGGAGGTTTTGTATGGACTGAGGGGAGTATTTGTTTACATCCATAGGGGAGCTTTTCGCTGTCGCACCATGCGCCAGAGAATCTTTAATTAAATTAGCATCGAAACACGCAAACTCGATCACACGTACACAAACATGCACACAACATTCGCAAAGTAATACAACACTCACACTGACAACCGCTCGCCACCCGCTCTTCACAACCAAACTTTGGTCACCGAGTATATATAGGCACCACATCTTGACCTCCAATGTATAGCTCAGATGGGACTTCTTTTCCGTGTAATTAAGCAACAAACATTCATGGCGTACGTGTAAATTTGCGGTGGGCTTATAGATACCACTGAGGCACACCTATCTTTTACTAAAAATCCGCCTAACATTCAACGACTGTTTTTAATTAGCGAATTTTGCGGGAGCCTTTCTCATATATACGTCAGTAAGAAGGAGGCCTTCAGACGGTCTACATAAAATAGTCTTTATACAAAAGTAAGAAGGAGGTCTTTAGACGGTCTACATAAAATAGTCTTTATACAAAAGTAAGAAGGAGGTCTTTAGACGGTCTACATAAAATAGTCTTTATACAAAAGTAAGAAGCAGGCCTTCAGACGGTCTACATAAAATAGTCTTTATACAAAAGTAAGAAGGAGGTCTTTAGACGGTCTATTGACAAAGGTTACTAGATCGCAAATGTTACTAGACGGTCACCAATGTCAATAGATGGTTACTATAGGTGGTCTACTCAATGTTACTAGCCATTTTTGTAAGGGTATACCAGTCACACCTCTACTTTACTTTGAAAAACATAATATGACATGATCGATTAGTTGTAATCAGGGGCGTAGCCAGAAATTTTTTTCGGGGGGGTGGGGGGGGGGTTCAACCATACTTTATGTATGTTCGTGCGTGTATATATACGCAAGCAAAACTGAAAAATTTCGGGGAGGGTTTGAACCCCCCCCCCCCTTGGCTACGCCCCTGGTTGTAATACTCCTCGTTTGTGAAGAGCGCTTGAGATGGCACCCACCTCATCGCAAAGCAAACCAGCGGATCAGACTCGAAAATTTGGCAGTCGACAGACTCAACGTGTGAACGTTGCACGCATCGCACAAAGTCAGCACTTTTTACGCACCTCCCTGGCAGCCCTCTCTCCAGCCTGCACAGCGCCGTTCATGTAGCCAGGCCACACCGTTGCCGTCTCCGTGCCCGCGAAGTACACCCGGCCGAACGGTTCCCGCAGGGTCCTGCATAGCACGTGACATCGCGTTGCGCTGCTCAGCAGAAGGGCACGGGTTGGATTACCGTCCATATAGCAGCTGCATTTTCTTTTTTCGAGAGGCGGGGGAACCCTGGGCAGTCAAAATTATTTAGGAGCCCCCCCCCCCCCCCCCCCCCCGTTTACTCCATGGCTGTTAATGATATCGTCGTTCTGACACGTAAAACGCCAAAATTTTACTAATCGCTCAGTTGCACAGTTTCGTTACTTAGTTAATTTGCATTAAATTCTATAATGATAGTTTCATAGACATATTTAAAGGTTCCTCCTTGAAGCGGCCCTACTGGAACAATACGTGGAATTGTCATTGCCGGCCTCGCAGTCAACCTCAAAACCACTTCCGGCAGCTGAGCGGCCACGTCTGCTGATCTTCATCGAAAGAGCATAGCTTGTTCGCAATGCAATATTTAATTAGTTATCAGTGTTCCTATTTATCAGCTGCACTATTCAAATAATTAAAATTGCTGCTGAGGAAACGGATTCCGGAAATACTTCACATAAGTTAAGGAGAACGGGAAAAGCGAAAACACGGCAAACAAAAGAATTTATGTGCACGCTACACAATGGCGTATCCAGGGGGTGGCACACCGGGCCCGTTGAGTGTTTGTGTGTGTCCGATGTGTGCACTTGGTACTCCGCGTGAGAAATAGCTAGTAACTGTTATTTCGCACGCATTACAATTTTTGCCCATGAGTATAGTATGCTTTCCTCGCTTTCCTAGTATGCTTTCCAGATGCTTTCCTCGCATCACAGTAAATGTAATTGTCAAACGAAACTGCCAGCTAACAGATTTTACGCGTGACGTATTTGCGGCCGAAATGTGCGGAAGGAACAAAAATGAACAAGAGATAATTAAGCAACACCCTTTTCCAATAAAGTTCCAATCATGAGATTTTTGTTTTCATTTCTTCTGTTGATTGGGGGGGGGGGGACCTGAGTAGTGTACCTCATTCTTCTGGAATGTGACCCCATGTCCTGTGCTCTAGACATCCTCAATTTCATCAAGGAGCGGTTTAAACCACTCTTGTTAACTTACGAGTTGCCAACTAACAATTTTTAGGCATAGCCTTTACTTTTCACCAAGACCACGCCTGTTGGGCGTACCAGCCTAGGAGCAACAAACCTCTGCTTCCGTACCATTCCGCCCGCACAAAACTCGTTAAAAGACGTATTGTAAACTTATGCTTTCGTAATGCATTACAAAAGTCTCGCCCCCATCTAATGGCAGCCAGTTTTAAAGAGCAAGCAGAGCGACTTTCGAATGCCGGGTACCCCTCTCACATACAGGTTTCAGTCGCGGAAAGTTTGGTGAAGAAGCTTCAACTCTCGGAACAAGCGCTCCCACATGTTGAGCCAGCAAGGCTTCAGAGGCTTGCTGTAGTCCCATATCTACATGGAGTCTCCCACAACTTGAAAAAGGTTGGGGAGCGGGCCAATGTGAAGGTGGTTTTTTCTGCCCCGAAAAAGCTGTCGCACTTGTGCACTAAGGATGTTTCAAATGCAAAACGAGGTTGCTCAAAAAAGCACAAAATCCCGTTGGTCACGTGTACAGCAAATGCAATCTATCAGATACCTCTTTCATGCGGCCAGAAGTACATAGGACAAACTGGCCGCTGTATTAATGACCGGCTCCGGGAACATGCTTGTAACGTCAAGAATGGTCGCGATGGTTTCTTGGCATTGCACTGCAGCACGTGTGGCTGCAAACCGCTTTTTCACGACACCGTTATCGTGGGAAAAAAACAGAAATAAAACGACACGAGAAATTATTGAGGCAGAGAGGATTTGTAGATTAGGGCTGAACTGCGTCAGCACTCCCTCTCTCGGGCTTTGTCAAAAAGAATTGTCTTTCCTGAGAATGTAAGATTTTCGCGCATGGCAGTTGTGGGCTTCTTGAATGATTTGCTTGTTTTTCGCATTTCGAGAGTATACTGTACGCTTCTCGAAATAAACCTTGCTGGAAGTAAGCGCTCGTCTTCGTCCCTCTCTTGTCCAGTGTCAAATTTTTGCGCTACGTGATCAGTTATGCATTACCAACATGCCCAACTTCATACTCTTGTACCGTTATCCGTTATTTTTATATTTTTCTGCAGCGCTGTGTTGCTAAGAATTTCTTGCATGCGAGAGCACACGTGATAAAAAGTATGTAGAATTCGTTAAATAAACACACACTCACGTAATGCATAAGCGCGCGCGCGCACACACACACACACATTATATATATATATATATATATATATATATATATATATATATATATATATATATATATATATATATATATATATATATATATATATATACAAGGGCTGTCGGACGGCTGTATGACGCCACGATTAAGCACATCGGTCACCTGGTCGTCAATAACTCGGCGTTCAGCGTGAGAGACCCGGTATGGACGCTGGCGCAGGGGTGCATGGGTGCCGGTGTCAATATGATGAACGATTGCAGATGTTCGGCCCAAAGTGGGTTGCTTGTAGTCGAAAGACGTCCGAAAGCGGTCGAGGAGCTTCAAAAGTTGGGTTCGTTGAGCAACAGGAAGTTCCGAATTAATTGATGGAAGGAAGACGTCCAGGGAGGATGCGTCGGACGTGGTAACGGAATTGACACTGTCGACCTGGAGGCTTGTCGTGCGATCGGGCATTTGACTGGCGCAAACAAAATCAATGTCCTCAAGTCGGCCTATACATTCTCCGCGAAATAATGTGGCGGGGACCGAAAGCAGGTTCGTCACATAAATGGTTGCGCAAGAGTCGACGATCGTGAGAAGAGCAAAGGGAAGAATGAAGTTCTTGCGAGAGGCAAAGTCTGCTGATGGCGTGAACATGACGCTAGAGAAGGGAGCATAGGCGCAGGAGATCGGCACAAGAACAGAAGACAAAGGTGGGATGTCCGTGTCCGCGGCGACGAGGACACGAGAAAAAGAAGACTTGCAAGAATCGACTTCGGCGATCGCTGATAATTCTAGCTCGGCATGGGCACAGTCAACAACGGCATGATGTGTGGAAAGGAAGTCCCAGCCTAATATGACGTCTTGCGAGCACTGAGAAAAGACAACGAATTCGACCACATAGAAAACGTCCTGAATGAGTAGCCGAGCCGTGCACGTCATAGAAGGCTTTACATGATCCGCGGTTGCCGTGCGCAGGGAGACGCCAGAAAGCGGAATCGTAATTTTTTTTAACTTGCGGCACAATGCTTCACTCAATACAGATACAGCAGCTCCAGTATCGACTAATGCTTGCACGGCAACACCATCAACGTACACAGAAATTTCGTTGGCAGGTAGAGAACGAGGCCTTGTAGAGTTCGACAGCGGCGCAGTTCTTGCCTCCGGAACTGCGATGGTCAGTTTTCCGTTTGGGCGGGTGGTGGTCGACGAACCATAGGTGAAAGCGAACGTCGCCGCGGGGAGGGCGATCAACGTGGGTTGAAGGCGCGGCGGTTCGATGAAGAGGTGTCTGAAGTAGCGTGTGGAGGCATTGACTGTGGTGGCTCTGGGCGGACGTAGCTGTAGCTGTCATCGATGGTACCTGGACGAGGGACGCGCCGGCGACAGAACCGTTCAACATGGCCGGGTAGACAACAGTAGTAGCAGATTGGCCGGTTATCCGATGTGCGCCAAGGGTTATTGGAAGGCGTTGCAGGACGGCGATAAAGAGGAACGTGCGGGCCTGCCGGCGCCCGCGTTGCGTAAAATGTGTTTGTTTGAGGAGCAGTGTCCGCGATGGGTGGTAGCGCATGTGGCTGCCTTCTCGCGACGTCAGCGTAGGTGAGGGGCGCGGATACAGGCGGTGGCTGGTACGTGGGCGGTAGTGCCTCGGAGACTTGCTCTTCGATCGTTTGTCGCAGCGATGAAGTGAGCCCATGAGTATTGCCTGGGAGAAAGGGCGCAAGAGACAATTGGCGAGCCACTTCCTCTCGGATGAACTGCTGAATCTGCTGTGTCAAGACCGCCGGGTCCGAAGATATTGCGCCAACGGTCGCTGCTGATGTGCTGGTCGTGTCCGAACTAGGACGTCGCGTGGAAATGCGCTGCTTTCGCAACTCGTCGTAGCTCTGGCAGTGCTGAATGACGTCTGCGACTGTTTCAGGGTTTTTCGCCACAAGCATGTGGAACGCATCCTCCTCAATGCCCTTCAAGATGTGCTTGACTTTATCGGCTTCAGACATGACAGGGTTGAAGCGGCGGCAGAGGCCTATGACGTCCTCAATATACGAAGTGAAGCACTCGCCAGCCAGTTGGGCGCGATCGCGCAAGCGCTGTTCTGCGCGGAGCTTGCGCACGGTTGGTCGGCCGAATACGTCCGCGAAGGTCGTTTTGAAAGAGGCCCAGTTGGAAATCTCAGCCTCGTGGTTGTTCAACCAGAGTTCCGCTACTCCTCTCAGGTAGAAGTGGACGCGGCCAAGTTTGTCGTTGTCATCCCACCTGTTGTTGACACTCACTCGTTCATAAGAAGAGAGCCAGTCCTCGACGTCTTGCTCATCAGTACCGCTGAAAATGACGGGGTCCCGCTCTCTTGGAACACCGGGACAGCGGGCAGCTTGGGGTGTGGTAGCATCGTTCGGCATTGTTGAAGAGGAAAGTAGAGTCCGGCTGCGGAGTTCCAGGATGGAGAACAGAACCAGCACCTCCACCACTTGATGGTATGCGTTTAACGTTGAGGCAGTAACGCGTTTATTAGAAGATTGCAGCAGCTGAAGCGATCAGCGGTCCAAGCCGAGCAAGCGCGAGCACCAACAACAACCGTCTTCGTCTTCTTCTTTCGCTGGCGTTCTTGTCTGCGCCCTACCATGTTACAATATATATATATATATATATATAATAAGTAATAAGATTAATAAGTAATAGGAAGTGCAGGCGCATGCACAAAAAAAATTACATTGATTCGACATTTCGTCCGGGGACCGGTAGAAACGTCGTTTTTGTACGTGTATCTGCACTTCATATTTCTTATTAACATGTGCTTGTTATTACATCGGTACTAATAAAAATAATAGAAGAAAAGATCAGAAAGAAGAGAGCACCTAAAATAAAACAGACATTGGTGAAGAGCAATCAGACAGAACAAGCGTTGGACAGGACAGCATGAACCAACTCTCCCACCAAGCTACGTTGTTGAAGAAAAAAAAAACACATCACAGAAAATCACAAAGAACGGCCGCAAGACAAGAAATCAGTAAACTATAGGCATTCTTACTTTCCGTATTTGCTCATGACCCCCGTCGGGAATGTGGACACGTAGCAACCACCGGAGTACTGCTCCTCGAGCCAGTTCTTCTCTTCGAAGTGCACAGGCTGCAATTGAAATACGAAATGAAATACGAGATGAGAAAAAAATTCTTGCAGATCCGAACGCGATTCGCACTCAAGCGACGTGACCAAGAAGAAGATGGATTTCGTAATGTAATAACAAACGTTTCTTACGTTGTAGGCCGCTTCGTGTTCGAAGGCCCTTGCCAAATCTGCTGCGATGACTTTGGGCCTGACCTGTTTCGGCAGTTCCTGTAGCCTCAAGGCCTTGTCACCGATGGCGAATCTGCCGGCAAAGACAATGAAATTAATGGAATAGGAAGGGAAGAAAAAAAATGTTGCAGTGGCTTAGCTGGGCTATGTCAGGATAACGTAGCGTTAGCAAAGGTTCAGCTGATTGTTCTTAGCTTTCCTAATTGCCTACGATTAGCTTGATTATCATGCTTACTGCTGCTTCAATGACACACACATGGTATACATATTATGTGGCACATGTATATTTATTTTGCCAGGCAACTACTTCGGGATCCGATGAGTTAAGCTTCTCCGCTCTTCTGCGCCGTTGAGCAGCATTTGCGCTCTCCTTCTCCACGGCTAAACCACACTGGCAAACGCCAGTCAGAGGCGCTATCAAGCGGCTCCAGCGCAATGTTAGACGGCGACTGCACAGCGAAGGCGAATAGATGCGCGCGCGCCGGCGCCAGTTCGTCGTTAGAGGGCGCTGGTCTACCTCAGCTACGACGTCACTACTCTGGAAAGCGCAGACCGACGGCAGCGAGTCGCGCGCGGCAGCGGCGGAGTGCGCGGGAGGTGCCGGCTCCGATGCGCCAGCTGTGTGACATCACTGATCCTCGCGCATGCGCAGCACGGCTCTTGAGGAGCCACGCGAAACTGGCTCGGCTAGGCCAGTGTAGTTAACGCTACAAAATAAACGAAGAACACAGGGGCGTAGCCAGAAACTTTTTTCGGGGGGGGGGGTCCAACCATACTTTGTGTGTGTTCGTGCGTGCGTTTGTATGTGCGCGTGCATATATACGCAAGCAAAACTGAAAAATTTCGGGGGGGGTTTGAACCCCCCCAACCCCCCCCTTGGCTACGCCCCTGGAAGAACACAATGACGCAGTGCACCGAACAGTGTGCTCTAAATTGTACGTGTTCCCCTCGTTTTCAGTGACACACTTGACACTATAGAGTATACTGTACAGTCAGTCAGAGCTGCTGCTGCTGCTGCTTGCTGCTGCTGCTGCTGCCGCTGCCGCTGCCGCCGCCCCCGCCGCCGCCGCCGCCGCTGCTGTTGCTGCTGCTGCTGCCTGAATAATTTTGGTCAGAACCTCTGCGGTCTTCTGTGACTCTCTTCAAGTTTTCTGGCTTGTTATGCATGGTTAGATATGTCACGCCCAAAAGGCTTCAGCAAGATAACCCCTCCACCACAATTCATTGGAGCCGCTCATATTTCATCGGAAGTAAAACTTATCGGGTATAAAAAACAAGTATGGCACACAAGAGGCTTTGTGAAAATGTTCGTACATGAATTATGTCTTGCTATCGTAATTAAGTATACCTCGGAAAGCATAAGCACGCTGTCCGCAATCCGCCTTTCTCACGATGCCCCTGCGCATGCGCCCTTCCCCTAGTGGAAAAATCGCCAAACGTCTCTTCATCTCGGAGGCTTTGCTTCTGGCAGTAACAGTTGTCCCGGCCCCTACCAAAACCCTACCAAAACGGCAGAGAGCAGCACAGGAAAACGGAAAAGGCGGATTTTTTTTTTTTTTTTTTTGTATTGCCGGCGCGGAAGCAAGTGACAGGAGTTGAGGTCTTGAGGTGCGCGCGCCCGCCGACCGAGGAGAGGGGTGCGCGGGAGAAGGAAAAACGACACTGCGTATGTTCGTTGCTATGACGACGCACGTGCGAGGAGGCTCCGCTTCAAGGCCGAACGCACGCACAAGAACATTTTCTGGGTTAGTACCGCAGTGGCGTAAGAAATTTGTTTCGGGGTGGGAGGGCATGCCCTTCATCCGGCGTGGGGTCCGGGCAGGTAAGTGTGGTCGAGTGTCATATTGTGCTCTCTAGCCCATGGCAGAAAAAGGTTTCGGGGGATAGAGGGGGGGGGGGGAGGCACGGGCCCACTGTGCTACCCCCTGGTTACGCCACTGGTACCGGGAGTAGTCGAGCTATCGCTCTAGAAGAGTTGTCCTTACACCGTGAGAGCCGCCAGTGAGAATCCAGGTCTGCAGTCGTCCGTGGTAATGGTGAAAGCCAGGTCGTCGTCGGAACAGGATGCTATTCCACCGTAGCCTGTCAAATACAGCGCAGGTAATAGGGAATGCAAATTATTGTTTCCTTTTGACCTTACACTGATTTTGACATTTCCGTATACGACCCTTTCCGCGTCACACGTGCAATCATCGAACGAATCTAGGGATGTTGTGCCCACTGCTAACTCGTCCTTGCTTTCTGCGATGTTCATCAGTACGATGCGAATGATACGCGTCAAGCGTTCGTGTCGCTTCGTGGCATAAAGTGTTCTTACAAGTTCACCCCTTCAAAAGATAGTCCCATTTGTCTGTTAATTCTGCGTTAGTATTATATCGACAGTCAAACTGCGTTGCTTGATTGTGAAGCTATATAATAACGACTAAAGACGTCTTTAAAGTCTACGCTTGTCCATTGTGTGGTCTCCGTGCTCCCGGCACCGCACCGCGTAAAACCTCCTAAAAAAGGTTTAACAATAGACTAATATCAATAATAATTGTGACAGAACAACACAAAGCACTTAGAAGCACAAACCCTTTATACTAGTCGGCGATTTCAACGTAGACACTATGGACCTTAGGACCTAGCTTTGTCGTCGACGCTCACTGCCCGCTGTCATAGTGGTTAGAAAACCTATGCTATAGTCGAAACATATGTGTGTATGTGAATAAAAAAAAAGGTTTACAATAGACGAACAACAATTATAATGATGACGCTCGAAACAATATAAAACACCTACAAGTACAAACCCTTTATACTAGTCAGCGACTTCAACGTACACATTATGGACCTTAGGACCGAGCTTTGTCGTAGACTCTTTATGTCACTCAATTTACATTAAATGAGGCAACGCTCGGGTAACATATGAGACACAAAAAAAAGGTTGAACAGTACACTAATACCAATCATATTTGTGACAGAACAATATAAAACTCCTACAAGCACAAACCCTTTACACTAGTCGGCGACCATCACGTAGACATTATGGACCTTAGGTCCTAGCTTCGCCCACTCGTCATCGTTCACCTCGTGGAGATGCGTTCTATTTTTTTACTGACTATTTTTTTACTGACATATAACACCAGCTGCGTAGCAAGGTGGTTGGTTTGAGGGAGGGGGGGGGGGTAGTTCAACCCCACCCCTTTACGGAATTTTTACATTTTGTATGTGTATATACATCTGCGCACATGCAAACACACGTACGAACATGCATAGAGGGGTGGTCAGACCCCTCACCCCCCATCCCTGTCCCGGAAAAAAGATTATAGCTGCGCTCCTGTATCGCAACACAAGTTTTATACACTTCATATAAATTGAACATTTACTCTTCACAAATTGTGCCGTCACAAAATGAACCTTCTCTTCACCCCTTCACTGAACTTTCAGTAAGGTTCCTAGTCGAACCACGTTGGTATTGGTGCGCCAATGCGCTGCACGTTCTTGCTATTGCCCGTGCATTATACCCGCAGTGTTACGCGTACCCAAATCTTGTTCGAGTTGACAACGCCTGTCATAATTTTAATAGCGATGACACTTTATTCTGAGTGGCGGACTTCGCTGTAATGGTTTATCAAGGCGTATAGGTGCGTATGTACTGCATACCTGCTTCCCTCCAGAAGGGCTTGGCGTAGTAAATGTTCATCTTGAACGCTGAGCCAACCGGCGTACGTTGTATGAGCTGGTTTCGCAGCGGCGACAGTGGAGGCTCGTAATGAACTTTCAGCTGCATGGGCAGCGGGATCGCCATTATGACGTAATCAGCCTGCGATATTGTTGGGCTATAGGTTAGGTTAGGTCAGCCACGTCACTGCGCGGACAACGTTATCTGAAAAAAAAGAAGAAAGTGCCACTCAAATCGTTCAAACGTAAAATTCAGCCATTTCTCGAATGTATTCATAGTACTGCCTGCCAAGGCAATGAAAAGCCTGAATAGCTGGATTTGGAATAAATGTAATGTTCGGTATCATAGTTCAAGAGTATGTGTCGCCCATTGCGCCATACATGTTGTTAACAAGGGTGTTTAATGTGGTGAGAACATGGTCTTCCGTCGAGACACCGTCATACTTGCCTGGAACTCCCTGCCATCGATGACGCCCACGACGACCCCCTTCTCGTCCTGCTGAAGGTCGCATACCTGGGCGTTGAACTCAACCTTACCTGCAACCAACCATAGGCACAGAAGCGGCAACTGTGAATAACGCTTCGTTAATCATGTTTGGTTAAAGTAGTGAGATCAGAAGCATAACCAACTGGAGTAGGGGGCTGGGGGTGGAGCGGTGTACTCATTGTGCCCGTTCCTCCTCCCACCCTCCTCCTGAATTTCATTGCACCAGTTTACTTGGCATAAAACGAAATGCGGCAAAACTTGCCTGCCGCTTCAAGAAAAAAAAAGAAGTCTGTCTATGTCACTGATGACATATACGTAAAGTTGAAAGTTGGGCGAGTTATCAGATGAACATATAAATAAACCTATCACGATTCGGGTAGGCTGTCGTGGTCGACGCACAAGTCATCAGTGCACTGTAAACCTGTGTGACGTAGACAGTCGCAAGCTGCTGAAATGTGCATATTAATCAGTAATAAATGATTATGTTATACACCGATATCGATACGGAAATAGTGCGGTAATCACAGCGGCTGCGCCGCGTAGCAATTATGAGTTACGAATGTTTCATACGCCAAGTCGTTCGAGACTGCGCGTTGCGAAGGCAGCGTGTCGCGCACCGCGCAGCTGTTCTCTGAACATAATTTTTCGCATATTTTGAGTATCCAGTTGTTCGAGCTGACTAATGTTATTGTATATAGAACATCTGTACACGCAGTGATAAAGAAACAGGTATCTACCTTCCAACAGTTGCAGGAGCCTTTCACAAACTGTCATGGCGCCGTTTTCGAACTTCCTTTCCTGCGTGAAACAACAAGAGCAACAAAAAAGTTCACCGACAATTAAGATACTCCCTAATGCGAATTTTGAGCGCAGCTTCGTGTTGAGGCAATGTGTGTAAAGTTTTGGCTATCCGCAGTCGTAGCAATGCAACATTCGCTACATATTTCCACAGAAACTGCCCGCGCTCGAGTGTTACGCACACCACTCTGTGCATTGCAGGCGAAACTCAGAGCGAAAAACCAAGCGAAACGCCGACAGCCCTTTACAACAAGCGAAGCCAGGCGCAGTGCACGTGACAGCCCTGCATGCTTATGAGCTCCGACCGAGGGCCCAGGGCACGTGACGGAGGAAGAAAGCGAGGTTAGAGGGCAGCGCCTCGTGATATCGACAGACTACGCATTTGATATCTTTCGTCCTCGTTCGCTCTATCGGTTACGCCGCCGACGCCAGCCAACGGCGACGCCGCTCAACGCAGGAACGGGCACCTAAGGGCTACGCTGTAAAAATTACTGAGGCGTCTCTTGCAATATCGCATAGTATCTGCTGAAACGGCGAGCACAAGAAAAAAACGTGTTGGCTTGCTTGTATAACATGCCTTGGTTGCACGTTAATTTATCCCAGGTGATCAAGCTTGATCCGGAGGCACCCATTATTATATGGTGCTCTTAATGATAACCAACTGCGCAGCTTTGAGACGTTACACCCATGGATAATTTAAACGTAAATACGAGTACTCATATTTGAGCAACTATGCTTGCGTCGACAGCATGCAGTTTTGCGCATGGCTGCAGGAATGCGACCGTGCAGCAGTGATAATGCCGAACGAAGCAGTACGTCGTCGGGAGCGTCGGGGACCCGTCGGGGAGCTTAAGTATACAGCGCTGTGTACGTATATACCTAGAATTCATTACTCGGTTTACAAACAAACACACACACACACACACAAACACAC
>NC_051178.1:188683239-188723343 GCF_013339695.2 Rhipicephalus sanguineus
AGGACTCCATAGACTAACGCTAGACAATGGTCATCGGAAACTCTAACGTCATGACTCTATAGACTAACGGTGGCCAATTACTATTAGACTCGCATTAGGTGTGCATTAGAAAGCGCATTAGACTGGCATTAGACAGTATAATGATTCTTATGTCTAAAGACATTAGTCTGTCTATTAATACACATTAAATTTTTTCATAAGGGCTCGCGCGATGTGCTTAGACGGGAGTTCCTCAGGCCACAGAGAAACGGTAAAGCGTGTACTATACTCGCGGAGCAGGGGCGTAGCCAGGGGGGGGGGGGGGGCTTATTTCAGCCCCCCCCCTCCCCCCGAAATTTTTCGTGCTCTCATACACCAACAACCAGCGGCGTCACCCGGGTGGTGGGATTTATTGGGCTTCAGCCTGATTATCATTTATTTGATTATTTATTTTTTTCTGACCCTCCAAATGGTAGCAGAAGCAAGTTTGATATCGGGCTGTACACAGATGGGTCAAAGGTGGATGATGACACAAAACATCAACTGCTAGCTTCTCCTTGGATTCCTCCGGCATGCCATATGTTTAAGTTCATGAACGATTTTAAGCAGAAACGAAGGTTTACGTGGCTTGGCTGGACAGGTACCGATGGCTTAGCTACTCAGCGCTTCAAGAGGGTGCGTTTTGCCGAGTGTGTGTCCTTTTTAGCAGAAGTGAGATTGGCAAGGGCCAACATGCGCGTACTAAGGCCCTCGTATCCAAGCCATTTCAAAAGTGGAAGCACGCCCTCGAAGTCTTCGGTGCACATGAATTCACTAAATATCACACTGACGCCAGTAATGCTACCGAGGACTTCTGATTTGGCGCAATTTTTGGAGCAGCGAAGTTTCCGTTTGGGAGCACTTTGGAGCAGCAAAAATTTTCATCTTGGAGCACTTTGGCGCAGATAATTTTGCACCTGGGAGCACTTTGGAGCAGCAAATCTTACATCCTGGAGTGCACTATAGAAGCATATTGCATTAACATTCAAGCCCCTGAATATTATTACAGGGCTCTTATGAAGGCTAGAAATATTTTGATTCATTGCAAATCTCATGGAAAAAATCATCTCAGGAGAACTCCATACTTCACTCGCCAATGAAAAAATAAGGGCTCATGCAGTTGAGTGTTCTTGATTAACCTCTTCGGCGATTACTTTCGACACTAACAAATAAACAGAAATCCGGATCAATAAAATTGCATTTTATGAAATAACACTAAATACACCTATGTGGTTATCATCAGACGTGGTAGACAAACGCCGTGATGTACAGCAGTGCCTCAATACCAAAGAGCCACACTGTCCCTAATGCATTCTCCTAAGAAAACTCCAAGGCGAAAGCCAGGTTCTTTTTCTTCCTTGATCGACAGGCAGATCCTCCCCCCTCCCTTCCTGCAAGCTTTGTGCACCTCACCTGGTTTTGCGCTAGCTCCATGATCGGCGCACCGATCACGAAAGCAGTGTAAAGCGACGATGTCCTGCGATGACGCCATCACGTGACATCACGATATATGACGCCATGATGAACTCACAAGTTTTGACGATCTATGACGTGATGATAACGCCATCACATGGTTATTTTTTGCATCAATCGATTGACGCCGCCGATGGTCAATTTTCGTGTTTGATAAAGCATCTAAGGCTTTCGCATTAATATTGCGTATTAAAAGTTAACAGCTTGGCCGTTAACAACCTGGCCTCCACCATGTCACCTCTGTGCCATGCGCGAAACAGCTTCGCTTATCATCCACTTCAGAGAGTGAAATGGCTCCTCAATTGTTTTTTAATTTTTATTGTGATAGCAATTATATGGACACTTTCGGCGGAATTTTGCCATCGCCGTTGCCGTAATTTTCCGTATAAAGTCCAAATTAATAACATCACAACGCGCATTATAGCCGCGGGTAAAAGCTCGCGAGCGCTGACGACGAATGCGGCAGAAGCGGAGATAAAACTAGCCGGCCGTCTGTCTCCGCCGCACGGAGTGCGCATGAGATAACATCTTCCCGCGTGCGGGCCTGCCGTCGATTGCTCAACAAACAGAGAGGAAACGCCCCGCCCGTCTTTCGTAAGGAGCACGGAGCGCCAGGGGAGCGGAGAGGACCGCATCGTTCGAAGGGCGCAGTCGCTGGCGCTATCTCTAGGCATCAGGAGACGGTTCGTAAACTTGCTGCGCTCTCAACGCTTACTTCTCGTTTAGAAAACTCAGAGCACAAAAAAACTTCGGTTCTGGAGTGGTCATATTCCCTTAAACCAGCGTTTTGTTGAATTACGCGAGATCGGATCCAAAAGAGTTAGCTGCTAGCCTTACTTCGTTTAACCATACAATTTGTTGGTATCGCATTCATTGCTTCGCCCTTCAGCGAAACTGAGTTTTTTTAACCGTCAGCTATTGACCCTCGAAAGCGAGGGGCGGACGTGTAACATGGCGTAGCCGCTTCAGTGTGGGCCGTCAGCGACGGGCCCGCTACTGACAGCTGCGCATTTTCAGCTGCTCCGACCAGGAGATATGCTTTAATAATGAGATTGGAACAATCTTGGTAGAGAACAGCGCTTTACGATAGGTGGCGAGACACTGGAAGTTGTAAAGGAGTACGTCTACTTAGGACAGGTAGTAACCGCGGAGCCGAACCATGAGAGTGAAATAACTAGAAGAATAAGGATGGGTTGGGGCTCATTCGGCAAGCATTATCAAATCATGAATGGTAATCTACCACTATCCCTCAAGAGGAAGGTGTATAACAGCTGCATTTTACCGGTACTTACCTACGGAGCAGAAACCTGGAGACTTACAAAGAGGGTGCAACTTAAATTGAGGACGACGCAGCGAGCGATGGAAAGGAACATGATAGGTGTAACCTTAAGAGACAGGAAGAGAGCAGAATGGGTCAGGGAACAAACGGGGGTTAATGACATCATAGTTGAAATCAAGAAGAAGAAATGGATATGGGCCGGGCACGTAGCACGTCGGCAGGATAACCGGTGGTCATTAAGGGTAACTGACTGGATTCCAAGAGATGGCAAACGCGTGAGGGGGAGACAGAAAATTAGGTGGGTAGATGAGATTAAGAAGTTTGCAGGTATTACGTGGCAGCAGAAAGCACAAGACCGGGTTGATTGGCGGAATATGGGAGAGGCCTTTGCCCTGCAGTGGGCGTAGACAGGCTGATGATGATGAATGAGATTACATTGTCAGTGATGCTACCGAGGACTTCTGACTTGGAGCAATTTTTGGAGCAGCAAAATTTCCGTTTTGGAGCACTTTGGAGCAGCCAAATTTTCATCTTGGAGCACTTTGGAGCAGATAATTTTCCATCTGGGAGCACTTTGGAGCAGCGAATTTTACATCCTGGAGTGCAATACAGAAGCATATTGCATTAACATTCAAGCACCTCAGTATTATTATGGGGCTCTTATGTAGGCTAGAAATATTTCGATTCATTGCAAATCTCATGGAAAAAATCATCTCAGGAGCATAGGCGTGCGCACAGGGGGGGCAGGGGTGGGGGCCGCCGCCCCCCCCCCTAATCACCTAAGAGGGGGGGGGGGGGGGGCGCAAAACCTGCCCCGTACATTGACCCTTGCGTTAGCAATTATATGGATACTCTCGGCGGATTTTTGCCGTCGCCATTGCCGTAATTTTCCGTATAAAGTCCAAATTATTAACGTCACCACGTGCATTCTAGCCGCGGGTAAAAGCTTGCGAGCGCTGGCGACGAACGCGGCTGAAGCGGAGATTAAACTAGCCGGCCGTCTGTCTCCGCCGCACGGACAGCGCATGAGATAACATCTTCCCGCGTGCGGGCCTGCCGTCGATTGCTCATCAAACAGAGAGGAAACGCCCCGCCCGTCTTTCGTAAGGAGCATGAAGGGACGCCAGGGGAGCGGAAGGGGGGGGGGGACCGCATCTTTCGAAGGGCGCAGTCGCTCGCTTGCACGCGCGCTATCTCGAAGCATTAGGAGACGGCTCGTAAACTTGCTGTGCTCTCAACGCTTACTTCGAGTTTAGAGAACTCAGAGCAAGAAAACGCTTCGGTTCCTGGAGGGGCCATATTCCCTTAAACTAGCGTTTTGTTGAGTTACGCGAGATCGGATCCAAAAGAGTTAGCTGCTAGTCTTAATTCGTTTCACATTACAATTTTTTTGGTATCGAATTCATTGCTTCGCTCTTAAGCGAAACTGAGTTTTTTTAACCGTTAGCTATTGACCCCCGAAAGCGAGGGGCGCACGTGTAACATGGCGTAGCCGCTTCACTGTGGGCCGTTAGCGACGGGCCCGCTACTGACAGCTGTGCATTTGCGGCTGCTCCGACCAGGAGATATGATTTTACTAATAAGATGACATTTTTAAAAAAGCAAGCAAAAAAATTCGAATTGGAACCCTAGCACGTGAGCTCGAAAGGGCAGGGCCTTTTAGGGGGTATTTACCGCAGAGTGATTACAAACTCGGACGTGCTGGCGGAAGGAATTACGAAAAAGCTGTTCTGGATGAAGATCCATGGATAAAGCATATCTGAGGAAAAGTGTCAACGCGTTTCCACCGTTCGCGTGCTCTTCCATAAACGCGAAGCAAGGAAAATTCGATATTGTCCCATATATCTACTGCGAGCGATCCCAGATTTCATTCCGCGATGTCCGGAAACAGAAGTGACAGACATTTTAGCCGCACTCATGTAGTTATTACTGAACATTGCTTTCCTTACGTGCCGTGCGACGCTTGAAACGAGCTGTCAGCAGCGTTTCTGGAACGGACGACGTCCGCCGATGAATCGCCGTCGCACTTTCTCGCTACCGATAGGCCTAGACGTCACGAGCCTCTGCGGAGAGCGCGTTTTGCTGTGGAGCCGACTTGCAGAACAGAAGCTGCGTCGGCACCGTGCATGGCATCGTGGCTTACTCGGAACCTACGCGCGAGCGCTATTTATTCAGCGGAATAATTCTTGGTCCATGATTGCGACTTTATTGGCAGCCCCAAGATCGAGCTGCACATGTTCTGACGCGCCGGGGGTGCGATTGCCGGTTATAGACGCCCCCAAACCCGAGACTTTGGCGCAGTTTGGCGCAAATTTCGTCGATATTATCAGGATGGCGCAGTAAATACAATTTGGCGCACTTTGGCGCAGTTGGCGCAGGAGTGGAATCACTGCATTGTTAAAAAAGCAAGCAAAAAATGAATGCGATAGCAAGAAACTAATGTTATACGAAGTGAGGCTCGCCAATGGATACTCTCAGTTTGAACAGCGCTCCTGTTGCAAAGGCGGCCAAAGCAGCGAAGGAAACTAGAATGCTTCAAGTGTCGAGCTGTGACACTTGATAGTTCGCGCTCATCTTCTGTTTGTTCGTTTAGCGGCGTCCCTTGAGCTCGAATGACTTTCGTACGCTCCGTAACATGAGCGCGGACATCACGGTGAAAGCGTGAAACATCCCTCTTCCCCTCAGCACGAGAAAACCGCGCGAGCAGACAGCGGAAGGGCAAGGTTCTCCCTGCGCAAACATAAGAAGCGAGCGCGCTCGCCGACGACTTTTAAATCCACCCGTCGCGCTCCTAACGCCATCTCGGTAATGAAGAAACGCTTATAAGCGCCTAGCGTCTCTGAGTT
The DNA here is from genome assembly GCF_013339695.2 of Rhipicephalus sanguineus. Classification (NCBI taxonomy): domain Eukaryota; kingdom Metazoa; phylum Arthropoda; class Arachnida; order Ixodida; family Ixodidae; genus Rhipicephalus; species Rhipicephalus sanguineus. The sequence goes on from NC_051178.1 coordinate 188,688,856, forward strand.
CGTCCAGCGGTAAATGGTGTGTATATAAGGCTCGCCGTTAGCTACGTGGAGGATCTGCGTTTCGTGGCGTAGTGGATAGCGCCGCTCGCTGCGGAGCAAGAGGTCCCTGGTTCGATTCCGCGCTTCGGAAGCATTTTTCTGAATTATTTTTCTTTGGGGCTTTTATAATATATATATATATATATATATATATATATATATATATATATATATATATATATATATATATATATACACCGTGCATGACGGCGACGGCGACGGCAAAATTCAGCCGAGACTGTCCATATAATTGCTATCGCAATAAAATTCGAATTGGAACCCTAGCACGTGAGCTCGAAAGGGCGGGGCCTTTTAGGGGGGGGGGGGGTATTTACCGCAGAGTGATTACGAACTCGGATGGGCCGGTGGAAGGAATTACGAAAAAGCACTTCTGGATGAAGATCCATGGATAAAGTATATCTGAGGAAAAGTGTCAACGCGTCCCCACCGTTCGCGTGCTCTTCCATAAACGTGAAGCAAGGAAAATTCGATATTGTTCCATATCCCTGCTTTCATTCCGCGATGTGCAGAAACAGAAGTGACAGACATTTTAGCGACACGCATGTAGGTATTACTGAACACTGCTTTCCTTGCGTGCCGTGCGACGCTTGAAACGAGCTATCAGCAGCGTTTCTGGAACAGACGACGTCCACCGATGAATCGCCGTCGCACTTTCTCGCTACCTATAGGCCTAGACGTCACGAGCCTCTGCGGAGAGCGCGTTTTGCTGTCGAGCCGACTTGCAGAACAGAAGCTGCGTCGGCACAATGCATGGCATCGTGGCTTACTCGGGACGCACGCGCGAGCGCTATTTATTCAGCGGAATAATTATCGGTCCATGGTTGCGACTTTGGCAGCCCCAAGATCAGGCTGCACATGTTCTGACGCGCCGGCGGTCCGACTGCAGGTGATAGACGCCCCCAAACCCGAGACTTTGGCGCAGTTTGGCGCTATTTTCGTCGATATTATCAGGATGGCGCAGTAAATGCCATTTGGCGCACTTTGGCGCAGTTGGCGCAGGAGTGGAATCACTGCACTGACGCTCATCTGGTAGCCGATAGTTTTCTTCAAACCTTCTCAGGATGTGTGCCCAGTGTTGTTGATCAATTGGATCATGGCAGGCAAATTCAAATAAGAGAGACCCGAAGGAAGTTACAGCCTATTGTTGAGACAGTTCTCTTTTGCGGGCTGCAAGGTGTGGCTCTCCGTGGACATAGAGACAGTGGTCCCATGGATTCAAGCACAGCCTCCTCTACAAATACAGGCAACATCAGAGCGCCGCTTCGCATGCGCGCGGATTGTGGCGACACAGATATAAAAAGGCATTTGGAAAGTTGCCCAAATAAGGCCTCATATTTTAGTCCAGATGTACAAAACCACATTATAGAAATCTCAGCTGCAATCATCAAGGAAAGCCTAGTAGCAAAAGTGAACGCTGCAGGCTGCTTTTCCGCACTTGCTGATGAAACGACGGATGTTGCTGGTATCGAGCAGCTTACTGTTTGTACAAGTTACCTTAATTAGGATGCGAACGGAATCGAAGAAGTGTTTTTAGGCTTTCTGCCAATTCACGACCAAATGGCCGGGCCCTCGCCGACACCATCATAAGGCTCCTTATAGAAATGGGAATTAACATGCAGCATCTCCGTGGTCAAGACTACGATGGTGCAAGTTCGATGGCCGGCAAAACGAATGTTCAAGCTGCTGTTCGTGAGAAATATCCAGCCGCACTCTATGTACTCACTGCGCGTGTCACTCCCTTAATCTAGTTGTGTGTGCGGCATGCTCCATCACAGACATTCGAAACTGTTTTGGGACTCTGAAGGCGACGTCAGCCTTTTTCCGTAAATCTTCTAGCCGCTCACACGTTTTGCAAAAAATGATAAGTTTGAGCTGTCCTGAGTCTACAAGGCGGCGCCTTTTGGGACTATGCGAAACGCGCTGGGCCGAGAAGCACGATGCAGTGCTTTCATTTGTAAGCCTCTTTGAGCCGCTGATCGCAGCACTAGAGGAGATTAAAGGAGTACTGACATGAATTTTAAAAATTTTCGGGTTGTTGCTCTAAATGAAAGCACGGGTGTCGAGAACCCTAAAAAGAGTGTCGTGGTGCCTGGGGATGCATTGCATATATTTTTAATACCGCTTCTTTCAACCAGCAGTTTCGGTTTTGTTTTCGAGAGGGCGGCTTCATAGTGACGTGTCGAGTCTGCCCGTGACGTCACGGGCAGACTGCAACCCACGAATTATGCACCTGCTGTCCTTTGCTGTCAGTCGAACGTGGTCCATGATGAGTGAACTGTCGTCCAGTGCCTCCGACACCGATTTCTGTTATTTAGGCTGCATGCAGAAGCCAGACTTCGTAAACCAAGTGAGCTGACTTGAAACGTCATAGGGCTCTCCATGCGGTGAAGCTGCCTTGCAGATGCTGGGAGATGAAAACTTTAAAATCGAAATTAAATATTTATACGTGTTTCCCGGATGCGGTGTGGGGAGAGCGTTAACACTAGACGCCAAGGAAACCAAAAACGTCCGTTTTGCTGCACTTCAAAATCGTATCAGTACTCCTTTAAGTTTAACGGAAATGGCGAAAGTCTAGTGCAGGCACAGTCTAATATTGGCACTCTTTTCACCAGCGTTCCTTGTAAGCCTGCATGTGACGGAGCACGTGTTAGCACTGACTTTGCCACTGTCAAAGAAGCTGCAGACGAGGAGTATCGAAATGAGCGCTGCCATTGACGACATAGAAGTGGTACAGCAGACAATTGAAAGTGACCGCAAGAACACGAATGCTTCTTTCTCAAAAATATTTGCAAAAGTGCAGGCATTGGCAGAAAAACTGAATGTGGAGATCACCAGCCATCGAGCCGGTGTCCGGAAGCAAAACCTTGGGAGCAATGCATTCGAAAGCGCGGAAGAATGTTTTCGCAGAACCCTGTTCATTCCGTTCATGGACCACGTACTAGCCCAGTTAAACCAACGGTTTGAAAAGCACAGGGCACTTCTAAAGGACTTTTCATTAATTGTACCATCCCCAATACCACCAATGCAAGATGACCGGGAGAAAGGAGCAGAAAATCTCCTGACCGTTTTTGCGCATGACGTCGAAACGAGGGCTGGTTTTGGAGAACTGCGACTATGGTGGACAAAGTGGGCGAACAAAGCAGCAAGCCAGCGCCCCAGTACAGGAACCAATGCCCCCTCTCATTCCGACAGCAGGTTCTATCCGAATGTGTACAAGCTACTCCGGATTCTAGTCACCCTTCCAGTGACCACTGCCAGCGCAGAGAGAACGTTTTCATGCATGAGGTTACTTAAGAACTACTTACGCTTTACGATGTCTGAGGAACGCATGGTTGGCCAGGCACTTCTGTACGCCCACAGGAATGTCGACATCAGCGTGTCGGAAGTCATTGACCGTTTCGCTAAGCTTCCTCGCCGGGTCAACGTTGCCCTTTGATACCGAGCAGGACAAAAATCAGCGCCAACGAAAGGAAAAGACACTGCTGTTCCGGAGTTCAGGTCAATGAGCCCGTAATTCCGACGCAATATTATTGTTCACCACCTTTTAAAGCCGTGAGGATTTTGTACCTTTTAGCAGTTAACACTGTGACCTAATATAAACATAAGAATACAGGCATCAGGTGAACAATACCAGCCAATCGACAGCTTCACCTTGTTCACTGAGAGGTCGGATGCATATACGCGGCGTTACCAAACAAATTCAGCTATTGGGAAGCCGTACCAGCAGCATTGTTTGTTACTTTCATTTGTCGTTTTTGTTCTTCATTGCTTTCTGAACTAGAAGCGGCAACCTTCCTTTTATATTGAGCACTTTTAAAACAGTTTTGAAATAGTTTCTTTCCTTATTTCTGCGCTCTTCCTTTATAGTTCTGTCCACATGGTGCGTCCGAGACAGCAGCTTGGCCCAAGGACATATCAGTTGGGCATTATGTATAGGGATCATTGCTTAGTTCCGTTTATTGATTGCATATTTAAATGTACATTTGTGAAGTTTTGCGTACGCATACTGCGCACTGTTTCCGGTGACTTATGTTTTGCCCGTATTCGAGGTGTACTTTCCCATTCTTGCTTTTCCCTGGCCGCATCATTTGTGCAAAAAGATGAACATTTTGTGTAAACAATCTGCATTAAAATATTTGATCTCGTTCTGATTATTTTGTGGACTTCATTTTTTTTTTATCAGGCGCTTCTTCAGTTCAAAACTGATGCAGTTCCGAAGTTTACGTGATATTTTCCGTACCTGTTACACACACACACAAAAATATTGAAAAGATTGAAGACAGTTATTCCTGGAAAGATTTTGCGGGCATGCCAGCATAATAGTTTTACAAAAAAAACACATTTCTTACTCGTTCTTAACAGAGGGTAACATTCAAGAAGTGATTTGCAGCCTCTAATACAAACTGTCACTGGTAATACCAGTGGCATTGTATGTACATGGTAATACATGTACATACCCACGCCTCTTTTGGAAAATTATGAAACCGGACGACGAAACCACAGTCTCTCTTTGTGACACTTCTGGATCCCCCGTTGCCGATTGCGACGTTCCATCCGTCAACTCTGCATTTTGTTCTGTCTTTACTAACGAACCTAACAACGAACTTCCTGATTTTCCGCATTTTGATTTTCCGCCAATGCCAAAGATTGAATTCAATTCAGAGTGAATTGTAAAAGTTATTAACCAATTAAAGAACTCTTCATCATGCGGTATAGATGGCATAAACGCCAAAATTCTGAAAAATACTAAACATGTATGCAGTTCCATATTGTCAATCATTTTTCAGTAGTGACTTGACACAGGTGAAGTCCCATTAGACTGGAGGGTTGGGAAGGTCATTCCGGCCTTCAAGAAAGGTGACCGCTCATTTGCAGGTAATTACCGAGCAATCTCGCTCACTAGTGTTTGTTCAAAGATCATGGAACACGTCATGTTTTCTCATGTTGCTACATTTTTATCATCCGTAAACTTCTTTCACCCAAACCTTTCGTAAAGATCACTCATGCAAGACCCAACTAACATTATTCCTGCACGACATTCACCTTCATATGGACCGTAACATCCCAATTGGCACACTGTTCTTAGATTTTGAAAAAGCCTTCGATAAGGTACCCCACTCCCGTCTCCTTCTAAAAACCTCGCATCTAAACCTTCATCGGCATGTTTTAAACTGGATTAAAGCATTCCTAACAAACCGTAAACAATTCGTGCATGTTAATGATCACTCCTCCGACCTCTCCGATGTCTTGTCCGGCGTGCCCCAGGGTACCATCTTAGGGCCTCTTTTATTCCTAATATACATTAATGATATTTCGCTTTTCGTTGAATCTAACATCCGTCTTTTTGCTTATGATTGTGTCCTCTACCGCCCTATAAATAACCCCACTGATGTCTCCTCTCTACAGCATGACCTCTCACGCATTCAGCAGTGGTGTACCACCTGGTTGATGTCCCTTAATGCGAAAAAAAAAACATTACTAATTTCTTTCCATCGTCGCCGAAACCACACACCGGCTACTTACACAATCAACAACTGTCATATAGCTGCTACTGACTCGATTAAATACCTGGGTGTCCATCTTTCGAGTGACCTATCTTGGGGCGACCAGATAAATCACAATTCACTCCGCTAACCGCGCTCTCGGGTACATACGCCGTAACATTTCTATGGCACCACCTTCCATTAAACTACTCGCTTATAAAACCATTGTCAGACCAAAACTTGAGTATGCATCTGCTGTCTTTGACCCCCACCAAACTAATCATATTGAAATACTTGAGTCAGTACAGAACCGGGCAACCAGATTCATTGTTTCAGATTATTCCCGCTACTCGAGAGTCTCCACCCTCAAATCCCAGTTAAATCTTTCTACCCTCGCTCTTCGCCGTCGTATTGCATGTCTCTGCCTTTTTCACAGATTCTTTTATTCAACCCCGCGTGACAACCACCTCATTCAGCCGGTCCATCGAGGTCATCGCACAAGTCATTCAAATGCTGTGATTCCGCCACGTGCCCACACCACCTCATTTCAGCAGTCCTTCATTTTGCGCACCGCCCGAGACTGGACGGAGCAGCAGTCATCCGCGATTTTGCGCGCTTCAATAATGCCATCCAGGAAGCAGACTCAACCACATCCTAACATACACCTTCATCGATACCGCCATTTTATGACGCCCACCCCTCATGTAAAGTCCCATACGGGAGCTCTGAGATATAATAAATAAATAAATAAATAAATAAATGTTATTCATATACTTAGTCGTTCCAAAAAATTCAATGAGGAGGTCGCACTGCAACGTGAGCCCCCCCCCCCCCCACCCCCCCCCCCCCGAACAAAATTCCTGGCTACGCCACTGTCGCGGACAACTTTTCTTGGCAATGAAGGGAAGGCTGGAGAGTCTAACTGCGCGTGTGCTACCGCTGAAGAATATAGTCCCACAATTGCGTCCGTGTTTTCTGCGTGAGAATAAAAACAACAACATTATTTTCCACGGGGCCCTGTTTGAAATGAGGGTCAGCGCGCACCAAGGAGATATTTATATTTCTTTTGCTTTGTGCAGGGTCATTACGCGTTCTTGCACCTGTGAATACGGCGCACCTTTTACGTGCACCTCACAGTCAAAATGCCGTTTTCGTCTTCAGGTGAGCGCTCCTCACCCTCCAGCTTTTCCGACGACTCGCTAAAGGAGCTTGTGACGAATTTCACTAACAAATGAGGTACAGAAGGTTCACAAACCTAACTAAATTCGAAATGCGCGCCGAACCGGACTACTTCGCGGAGCAGTACATGTGCAGTAGCTCCGCCCCCGTAGCCTTTCCTTCATTGCCAAGAAAATTTGTAGTGTTAAAGGAGTACTGACACGATTTTGAGACATCGTAAAAGGGACGTTTTTCGTTTCCTTGGTGTGCACTGTTAACGCTCGCCAAACACCGTTTCCGTCGCTGAACAACAGCAAGAGAGCCCCACAGCAATGGACATTATCGCGACGAATCAACACAGTTTGAGAACTTACATCCTGCAAGCAGCCTAAATTGCAGAAATCACGGTCGGGGTCATTGGATGCCAATTAACTCGTTTACGTGCACCACCAGCAGGTGACGGATCTGCCACTAGTACGTCGAGAGTTACTGTCTCTTCGTGACGTCACACTGCCATGACACACCACTGAGAAGCCGCCCCCTCGATAACGAAACCGAAAGTGTATTTTTGAGGTAGCACTATTAAACGTACATTCGATGCGTTCCCAAGCACCACAATACTCTTTTTAGGGTTCTCGACACCAGTGCTTTTATTTGGAGCGACAATCCGAAAATATTGAAAATTCGTGTCAGTACTCGAATACACTCACGAACCAACCAGGACTCCACATGACCTTGTAAGCCGGCGCAAGCCAGAGGTGTTAAGCAAAGATCGACGGACCAGGAGGACATAAAATAGGTTGACGAAGAAATGTGCTAGAGACAAGCAAACAAGCTGTGCAACGCTGACCTTGCACCAACGCTTGCGTCCGAGTTTTCCTTGAGCACGGTTTCCTCGTTACTCTGTAACGACGAAGGTGACGAGACGCCGCGGAAAGTGCGACAGACAGCTCTGTGCGCACTTCGACGAACAACTAAACGCCGAGAGGCGTACCGAGGGCCGCATTCTCGGTCAATTTTCGGCTGGGATGCAATCGCTATATAGATTTCGCCGATACTTCGTGCGATTTGGCACCGAGACGGTGTCGGCGTCAATTCGCAAAGTTTCCGGATGACTAGGCACTGGGCGTACTCGTTTAGGTCAAGCAAAATCTAGCGAAAGTGATCGTATTCGCCAATGTTGTCGATAGAGAACAGCGCTCCATTTATAATGTGTATGTGACCACCAATATGACATTTTTTTTTAAAATAGTAATGATATTGGGGTTTTACATGCCCAAACCACGATATGGTTATGAGGCACGCCATAGTGGAGGACTCAGCAAATTTGGACCATCTGGTGTTCTTTAAAGGGTACTGACACGAAAATTTCCAATTTTGCATTAAATGAAAGGCCAAGCACTCAAGAGCCTAGAAAATGTAATGGTAAGCGTGAGTGCACCCTGAAAAAGTAATTACAGTACGTTTTTAAAACCCCGTTTTAGTTCCTACTGTACCCTGACATCATAGAACACTAAGAGGTTCTCTTCACGTGCTCGCGCAAGATATCTTGACGTTTCGACGCCCGCTCTGCTCCATGTGCTTCGTTGGTGACGCACAAGCGGCCATTTTGAATGTTTTGGTAACTCACGTCATAGCAATTGGTCATACTGGTGCGTAAAGTCACCACAAATGACCCTGTAGCCTGACGTCATGATAGTGTGAACGTTGCTTCTAGCTTTCGCCTCCATCGAAATGCGACCGCCGCGGCAGGTATCGAACACGCGACTTTCGCGTCATCAGCCGAGCACCATAACCGCTGTACCACCGCGACGGACTCGCAAGCGCATCCTATAGCTGCAAAACGTAAACGGGTGCTAATAGTTCGTATTGCACATAGACCAGTCCGCAGGTAGGGCATCTTGTGGAGGAAAATTGAGCGACAGATTTTCTGACCACTGCCTTACTTGTTCCGAGTCTCCACTTTTTGACGTTATTTCCTCTCGTCCTACAAACAACCTTTTCGTTAGTCAATGTTCATTAAGCGTGCGGACTTGAGCTTGTTGGTACACATTCATAGTAAAAAACAGCGCGAAAACACAAGGACGAGACAGATGAAACAGGACTAGCGCTAGTCCTGTTTCATCTGTCTCGTCCTTGTGTTTTCGCACTGTTTTTTACTATCAATGCTCGTGTTGTGTCATTGAGTTCTCGTCCTTCGCGCCATCTACCACCGCAAGGGAAAAAACAATAAGGCTGCAAAATGACACGAGTGTATGCATGAGCATCTCGATCTCGACAACTGCTATACTCCATCGCCAAGAAAGCCGATTTGTATGAACCAGTGCCCCCCCCCGCAAACCCGCTCTGCTAGCTGATCCGAGTATTCTCATTCGGCCGCAACACAAAGGCGGGCAGAATGGTTTCGCCTCACGCATTCAAACGCGCATGCTGTCGAGCTTACGCATCTGAACCGTCCCTTTCATCCACTTCTCATGGATTGTGCGTCGCGTCCTTCCCGGCGCTGGTTTGTTTGCTTTTACGCGTACAACGTGTTCGATTCGCCCATTCCCGACTCTTCGATACGGAGTCTGACCGCAGTGCCTGACGTGGCACCTTGTGAGGTATCTTCCTCCCCTCTTTATATGATGCTGTCATGAGCGACGAGTGTGCCACGTACAGTGCACGTGACGCGCTGCCCAGACGTGACGGCCTCGGATGTCGTACAAACGCCTCTCGCTAAGGGCGCTGATGATCAACTGCGCGCTGCAACAACCTGTCACATAGGTGTGGCCGCTGACATGCGCGCGGTTTCGCAACGTGCATTTTTTTTTTTCAAGAGACCCGGTGGTATGTGTGCGCAGCCAAGTTACGGCGCGTGTATGTATATGCAGGCTGAAACCAGTCGTTTTAGCATTCACATATACAGAAAGAGGGAGAGAGGAAAGAGAGCTGGTGATGGGGAGAGACACGCTCGAGACTTGGCATGCAGGGATCCGCGCTGCCGGTCGCGGGTATGCATGGCCGCCCCCGCAGCGGGGCCACACTATGCTCGAACGGCGACGACTCTCGATTTCTGTTGCCCGGACGACGAACCGAACAACAAGTCGTCGACGCCAAGAGAGAGAGAATGAGAGAGTGAGCAACGCGCCACACGGCATCGGCTTGGCGTGCGCCGCTGGCCTTCCACGCGCACGCTGAGGACGCGCGAGCTTCAGCCGCATCGAACGGATATGCGCGGCTCGTCTGCGAGCGCGTTTCCACATATTTTTTTTTTTCGTTGACTGGAGCGATATATGAGCGGCGGCGGACGTCTCTTCGTCCGTCATCATTCCGCCAACGGGGAGAGCTCCAGCTATTCCTGTCCCCTTCTGGCTGACGTGCTGCTGCAACGGGCCGGGCCGGCCGGTCATGTGTTTTACGACTCCAGATTTAATTAGAACCACACAAACGCATCCCTTTCAGCAGAACCCCGCCAGCAGCAGCAGCACCAGCACTCATAATCGCGATGACGGAAACGCGGTCGTCGTCGAGTCGCGCTGCTGCAAAAAAGAAATCGCGGCGCGAGGGCTACAGGCCGCGAGACCAGAGACTGCTTTCCATATATATCGTTAATTACCTTTAAAGCAACGCAGGGAAGAGATGCAGCGTCACGACATAGAGAGACAAGTCGTAAAGTGCGTGATTCCAATGTGGCGCCAACTGGACTGGTTGCCTAGATGTAGTAGTTGCCTGTTAGCCTGAAGCAACCCGATCGGATTTTAACAACGCTTTGGTAGCGCTTGCTGGTCCGCCATGCAGCAGCAGCCTTTGGTTGCCTGCTGTCTTAAACACGACACGTATAATACTTCAAATAGAGAATCTAAAGGTGCAGGGTAGCGGCGAAGTGAAGTTTAGCCAGCGCTTCGTAGTGTGGGTTTTCCCGTTCCATCGTCGTTGGATGGATGGATGGAAAGTCCTTTATTGAAAAAGAGGGAGGCGCATGGCCTCTGTGGGGATAAGCGGGACTTTCAAACTATACTAATATTTCACAGTTTCATAGGGTTTGCACTTATTCAAGTCACAATCACATGTACTGAGGCGGTGTGTGGTCAGTACTGTGGTCTGTCGGACCCCCTAAACGTTTCTGTTTCAGTTTACTGACAATACTTCAATACTTAGAGTAAAGCGCTGGACACATGGTGCGAATTCGGATGCGATTCGTCGTACGGCTGTTCGTGCCAACAGCCGCATCCGACAGACGCCCAACAGGTTCCATCAGCGTGCGGAGACGATTCGCACGCCGCACGGGCATCCAACTTGCTGAATGTAGCCGCGCGGCTGCCGCGTCGGTCTGACGGCCGCAGCCAATGGTAGCGCGGGAGACGCCTGACGTCACGCCTCTGTGTGGCGCGTTTGTTGCTTGTTTGTTTGCGCGTTTGTTGCACTACGTTCGGACGGCTCCGATCATGAAAAACAGTGGATAAACTTTCTTTCTGACATCAAATAACCCATGACGTTTGAAGTGTGTCATTTGTGCAAGGCGGCGCCCGTTTCCGAACCACTAGCGAGATATCGAGCCGTGATGGAAGGCCACTTCGCAGCCGCACCGGCCGTCTCGGCGAACCGGCCCGCTTCGCTTCCACCGTTGCTCGTCAAATCGAGGCCTACGAGAAAACCAATTGCGCATGTAAACGCGTGTCATCAGCGTAAAAGTTTTAATCGTGTTGGTAAAAATAAGTGCTCGACGATCAGCTCGCGTTTGATCGCGAACGGCGCTAGCGACAGCGTCCGCCTTGCTAGGCCTACGCTCGGTGTCGTGACAGGCCTACTCTCGGAGTCGCGAGTGAATGCGGGCTGTTGAGATGTTTGTCGCTTGCGAAGGCGTAGCTTTATTGGCAATGTTCTTACAGAACGAAGCGCGGCTGCGTAAGGTTGTTTGTTTTGCAGTCAACGAAGAGGATGCGATGTCTTCCGAGCGTGCAAGCCGGGGTGCCGTGTGTGGGCGGAGCCTGCGCGCTGATTGCTCGTTCGCCCCCATGTGTCCTGAATCGCCGTATACCGCGTGCGGCGTCGCACGTCGGATCGGATGCCGAATCGCACCATGTGTCTAGCGCTTAATGCTGCACGCACGACGTCGTGCGCGCAAACCGGAAAAGGCTGTACTACCACGGCCGCTGGATAAAAAGCGCGCTCTTTAACCGTGCGCTCTTTAACCAGCGGCCGTGGTACTACGGTCCCTGTACGCACGACGCGGCGTAGTAACGCCATCTAGCGCCGGGTGCCAGCGTGACAGCACAAATACAGCCCGTTAAACCATGCGAACCGATTGGTCCTAGTGGCGCAGCGGCTAACGTGTCGTGCTCGGAACTGCGAGGACGTTGGTTCGAGCCTCGCAGCTGCCGTTGTTTCTTTTTATATATATATTTTCTTTTCTTTTTTTGTCGCAGTAGTCTGTTGACAGACTGAGAAGCGCTACGCGGCTCGTGGGTTACGTGCGCCCCAGTGACACGGGCACACCCCTGACTCGCCCGCCCCTAAGGGGCAGGCGCGCGGGCTAAACAGCGCGTGACCGAGACCCTGCCAACCGGCCATTGAGCGTTGGCGAAATGGCCGCACTCGCGAAGCGAGGGCGAAGCCACGATTAGGTTTCCGCGCCCGAAGTAGTACACTCTACCCGAAGGGCGCTGAGGGCCTTCACTGAGCAACAGGAACCCGCAGGTGCAGCACCGTCGCCGCGTCGTGCGTATAGCAACTTCCGGTGTTACTTATGTGAGGGGAGGTCGCGGGGCGGGGTTTACGTATTGAGTTATAGACAAAGATGTCCCTGAGTGTAAACATTTCAATGGGAGCTCTGTTCTAACGCCCGTTACAACGTTATACCTTGACTAGCCAAGCGATCCACGATTATGGAAGCCGAAGGAACACGCAAAAAAGTGGACAGAAAGCCCTATCTCAGACACGTCAGCCTGGAACAATGTCCCAAGCTTCCCCGAGTATACAATTACTGCGGTCCTACATAATAGGGGCAACGCCAAGCGAAACGGTCCACAAGGAGACTAATAAGTGGTGATACGCGGGCGGTCAATGGTCGCGTGTCGTCCAGAAGTGGTAGCGCCATTATGCAGATGCGATGAAGCCTCTTCGGGCGGCTACTTCGAAAAATTGGTAAAGAAACCGCGGCCGAAAGGAAAGTGGAGTGACAAGGGAGAGCCGACAATCGCTTTTTTCTTCTTCTAGATGGCTGTAAACAACGGAATAAATGTCGTACGCGCCAAAAGGATCTAACGACGGCGATGGAAGACCGTCCAGATAAGACGACCGTTGCCTTGTTTTGTGAGCGAATTTCACAGCCACTCAGCAAACGACGTCGAAAGCTTTTTTTTTGGGTCGGCAAAATGAAGCCCTGTGCTTACAAAAAAGGAACCAGCAGGGACTAGTGCATAGAGTTTATCGCGTACATCTTATCCTCGTCCAACCTAATGTCGCCCGCAACGATCGAGGCGAGAAAAACAAACAAATAAAACGTAGAAACGAGTTCGCGACAAAACTGAAGCGGCGGGCGTAACTTTTCTCGGGAACGGCACCGATGTCGCCACCACCGCCACCTAATTAGCATGCGCCAAGAAGGCGAAATTCAATTGTCGCGTGTCAACACGAGAACACCGTCGCCACAGCAGCGCGAGTGTATATACAACAGACCGTGTTCCCGTTTCTAAAAGAACTCGGTGGGACTCGAGGTACTCAAAAAAAAGAGAGAGACCTCGCAACTATAGTCTAAGAAAAAGTGCTACGAAATCGACCACCCAGGTGAAGACGGCGTAAAAACGGAAAGCACACACACAATACTCGAACAAGCGAAAATTAAAAAAGGCTGTCGTGGATACTGGAAGCAATGCGGCACAGCCGCCCTGCCGTGCAACGGCGAACCAGTTGCAGGCGTCGGCGGTGTGATTTTAATCAGCCCGAGCGCGCACCCTAGCACAGAGGATTCTTTTTCTGTTTCTCTCTCCGTCCACTCGCCGCTAGCTGTTTGCGTGCTACAAAGATCCGGAGAGTGAGAGCCCCGGTAGGTATTGGCCTCGAGGAGTTACGGAGTCGCCCTCTGTCGGACGCGCCTCGATTGCGTGCTAGGCAGGATACCGCCGGCGCGCTCCCCATAGGTTTTGCTGTCGCGCTCTACAAAAACACCTCGTGGAAGCCCTCCAGGGCATTTCTGTAAGTACTTTCGAAATGAACTGTGTTCTTTACTGTCAAAATAATCATTTTCGACGAACTGAAAGCACAAAATAGTCTACAGTCGCTGTCTCTTTGCAGAAAACCGAGCACCCGCGTCACTCTGTCACCGCGTTGGAGACCCCTGAACCGGCTTCTTGCGTGAAAGGTAGTCACTCGCTGAGTGCAAACTGTGAAATATCTCGTTAGAGTAGACTGCCTGTATAACCAAACGGAGCATAACAGAAAGAAGCCCAAAGCGAGCGATCGCACGAGTTCGCGACGACTGACGGTGCCTCTGCATGTATGAGCGTCTGCATGTATGTTCGTACTGATGGCTTCGCTTTTGCTACGAGGGCGTTTTTGCTACGAGAGCACCGCGCTGTGAACTTTAGGCCACAGAATATCAGAATTTGTGAGTAAAAAAACAACTGCTGTTGCGCAGACGCTATCAGAGCAGTTCAAAAACAATTTCCTTACACCCGCGGCTTCGGTGCGCATGGCAACTTCGTGATCTGCCGTCCCGATGATTCAGTGTTTTTTTTTTTTCTTTTTCAGTCTAAAATCGGGTACGTTTCAATGTCATTTGACAAGTTGTTTCGCACTGCGTATTGATCGGTGTTCTCAGCGGGCAAATGCCGCTGCTTCTGTTTCTTTATTCAGCGCATTCGTTTCGTTTGGTGCTCACACAAAACGTGAGCAAATGACACGCCTTTTTTTAATGCTCCTTAATTATCGTTCCGTTTGCATTCCAGTGAACTTGCCGCTCTCTGTCATCAACAAATTCATAGACCAAAGCTTCACCGCTTCGAGATTGCTGGTGGAAGGAGAACCAGTCTACGAGACCGCGAGCATGTAGTAGCATGCGACGCCTAGGAAAAGAAAGCAAATACAGTAACGTTTGCCGGACTTGTTCTGCAAACGTCGGCTGTGAACTAGGACCCACATGAACCTGAAATAGCGGTGAATAAAATAGAAGGTATTTCAGCAACCACCAGCCGCAAAACAGGATAGTAATTATTTGGCGTGTACCCGAGCAATTTTGGCAGCAGTGTCGTGTCTAACGCCAACAGGGTGGCATCTTTCCCACGTAAATAAATGAGGCTCCAAGAAAATACATGGGGTTGGCCGGTGGGCCGATCACGGAGGCAATTAAAAATTTATGTAGCTTATGAAGCAATGCATGCCTCATCAAATGGGAAGGTTGCCCGTCGGCGTCCCGCGTCGGCGGCGTCAACACGAGTGATGCAAAAAATAATCGTCACGTGATGGTGTCACCATATGACGTCATCATGACGTCACAGATCGCCAATATATGTAGCGTCATTATGACGTCACATAATGTGACGTCACATGATGGCGTATTCACACGTCATGGTTGCTTTGCATTGCCTCCGTGATCGGTCACGGAGGCCGTGCAAAACCGCGTTAGGTGCAGAACGCCTTTGGAGGGGGGCGCGGGAGAATCAGTACATCGACTGAATGGCTTTCGCCTTCTAGTCATCTTTAACGAATGCATAAGGGACCCTGTGCGTTTTTTTAATTTAACGTATCTAAACAATGACTTGCGCATCTGCAGCCGATTTTGTGGACGCTGAGCACGGGGCCGACGATCAAGAGGTCGCATTGGAGGGTTCTGAGATGGCATCGCACGTGGTAAAAGGTAGCGCTTTTACCATCCTGTGGCAGATAAGCATCATTTGTCGGCGGGAAGCGCGCGCGAGCCATCGTCTCAGTGCGCGCTGTCTGCTACTCTACGAACATCGCAGGCCCGACGCAGTAACAAAAGTCTTCGTCGCGGAAGTGCTTGTTGCACACAAGACTCGTAGCGGATGGCTACTTGCCGGTTCTTAGGTTTACAACCCATGCTTCACGCTGTTTCTTGTCCCGCGGTTACCAGTGCAGGCTGACACTGGGCTCCTTTGCGTAAGCGCGGCACTGCGGCACCGAGCGGTCGAACCCCATGTTCGTCGCCTTCGGAGGCAGCCACTCAGCTATTACAGTGGTTTCAATTGAGTAGAGAATGAGAGAAAACTTCCGAATTTGAACAGACCGCAGCGCATGTGAGACTTGAAACTCGTTTTCAAAGCACGCGGCAGTGCGCCACAAGCAGCCGACGCGGCCGCTGAGACCACGTGATCCTGCCAAGCACGTCACGCCGACGGTGGCGCCGGCGTTTCCAGTGGTGGGCCTCGAGGCCAATATCTATCGACCGACGTGGCGGGCGGTAGCAGACTAGCGAGAGAGAATAAACGAGGGAAAGATAAAAGCTGCATAAAATTTCCCTTCTGCTAACCCCCCCCCCCCCCCCCCCGCCAAACCCAAAGCTGACGGCAGGCTCCACCCTTTCCTCCCCTCAAACAGCCAGCGCTCGTGTTTCCGCGCACAACACATCACGCACGCAACGGACCCAGTAAAAATGTCAGCAGCGGCAGCGCATCGATTAATTTCGGCGTCTCCCTTTTGCCCCAGCAATATGTAGAACGGATCTATTGTTTCGTTTTCCCCCGCTTGTAAGCCTTTTGTCTTCTACGATTATCTCGCTCCTTTTTCCGTTTGTCTTTTCAATCGACAGATCGTACGTTTGGAGCGTCGTTTTTCCCGCACGGCAAGTCTTGCACGAGGAGAAAGTGCCCTCGCGAGAAAATCTCTTGCGATGCGGGCGGGCACGCACACACACCACACTCACAGCTGCGGTTTCAAAACACACACAAAAAAAGAAAACCGTGCTCCGAATGCACTCGCGGCTTCGAAGACTACCGCAGCTGAACAGCCATTTCGTAAAGGCGGTTTCGCATGACGCTGAATGAAATTTGACTTACGTAACGGTTATTAATTTTTTCCCCGTGTTCCTTAGCGTAGGCCCCCCGAAAAGCAAATCATCTCGTTCATTCAATCTTTGCCGCAGAACTCGTTTTATGTAACTTCCGCAAACAGAGCCGTTCGTGGTTTACGAATGCAATTTGTAACAAGATCGCGCCTTCTCGGTACACGTGTCGGCTTTGACGAGGGAAGGCTTCCACAAAGTGTCTTCGCAATGAGCCAACGCTACTCAAAATATACGAAAGCAGTCTCGGCCCTGGGGCAGCGAATTTCGGCGCCAGGCAGGACGGAGGCGCAAGCGGACAACCTGTTGCCCCCTCCCCAAGCTTGGTCGCCCACTACTAAACGTCCGCTCATCTAGAAAATGGTTGGCGCCTCCCTTCAGCACCGCATCTTTTCGAGGGAGAGAGAGCACGCCTCGCCTCATGTGTAGTAGTACACGTACGAACACACAGCGAGAAAACATCCCACCTCCGCTAAAAGCATCCCTGCAAACAGCGCGGCGGCCCTAGCGCTCTCACGTTGCCAGCACTGCCGCCCTGCAGCTGCAAAATACACGAACATATGTAATATGCAAGAGACTATCCTGAACGCAGGCAGCACGCCCAGCAGCTCAGGCGAGTGAGCGCCAACGAAATTGCTCGCTCGGGCGACAGCTTAGCTTCGCGAGCAGACCGCGGATTGCTATCCGGTCGCAAAAGCGTCTCGCGAACTTCCTCGTTTTTCTTCTGTGAGGCGTGCAAACAATACGCGCGAATCTTGTTATATCGGGCCGCACGAGAATGGAACGATCCCAACGCATGGACCAAGCAGTGGTGGTAGCACTCCTGCCGGCGATAGCCGCTCGGCAGAAACCGGCGCTGTGCGATCCGCGTGAAGCCTGCATCGCCAGCCAAACCTTCAGATCTAGATCGCACGTCCCTTTAGGTTGCAAGTGAGACTGTGAATCGAAACTTTGCAATAAAACACTGGAAGTTCAACGAATGAAACTCTACTGCGGTGTGGACGAGCCATCAACACCGCCGTGCTAGGCCTAACCGCTAGATCGGTACAAAAATACTCACCCGAAGCTCAAAGCTCTCGATGCAGTTGCTGGGCTCGCGTGGGGAAGCCTCGTTGGACGCTTGCGGGACGTACTTGGCGTAGACTAGCGCGCCGGTGAGGAAAATATAGGCCACATAAACCGCCGCGGCAACACAGCAAAATCGGCGGCGAGCGCAGAACGAACACCGAACAGCCGACGAGAGAGCAAAGCTATCCCAGAATGCACGCCGGCAATACGCGTGGCGACATCTGCGGCCTCGGGGCGAAACACTACTGCTCAATATGGCCGCTCGCAGCGCGTGCTGCATGGCTTGCTGTGAACTGCGAGCGATGTATGCTTAGCTGCGTGGCTACGTGGCATGTTGTGGTTCGTTCAGCGGGTCACAGGCTGCACGGCTCTGATGACATTTTTGCGCAGCTGTGATGTTCTCTCAACTGGTCTGAAAACACGTACTGCAAGTGCTGCAAGTGCGTCTACTGTTGGCTCTCTCGATGAGATCCCTAAGCACATAAATGCGCAGTTTTTGCCTCTAAAACTCTCCTTTTGTTTACCTAGAAACTCGAGCTTACTTTTCTGCGGTTGCTATGCTTAGCTGGGGCGTAGCGAGAAATTTACTTCAAAAGAAGGGGGGGGGGGGGGGATTGAACCTCGCCAACTCCACTTTTTGGCTACGCCCTTGATTGCTCAGATTTATTTTTCTGCGCACTAATGAGAAAGCCTCATCTGCCTCGTTCACTCGTTCGTTATCTGCCACATCACGTACGTCGCCGCCTTCCATACCTGGTACAAAGCAGAAAAAACTAAGCTGGACATCATCATTCGCGGAGCCTACAAGCTTGCCCTCGGACTACCAAACAACACCAGCACAGAACTTCTTTTAAGGACTCCATAACACCCTCGACGAATTAATCGAAGCGCAGCGTCAGGCTCATCTGGAGCGCCTCACCCTCACAGAAACGGGTCGGCACATTCTGACTAAACTCGGCATCACCTACCACCGCCAGCACAAACACCCAATCCCAGGACGTATCCGGGCTTGGCTACATGCCGACCCCATCCCCAAAAACATGCACCCTGAATACAACAAAGAACGGCGGAAGGCACGGGCCGCCTCCCTCATCAAAGCTTAGGGCGACACCACAGGCGTCACCTTTGTCGATGCAGCTGAATATCAAGACGGGCACCGCTTCGCAGCGGCTACCACCCAAGGCGGCTCGCTCAGACACGCTGCCAGCATCGTAACCCAGAACGCTGAGACTGCCGAAGAGGTGGCCATCGCCCTGGCCGCCCTCGACCCAGACTGCGACACCATCGTGAGCGACTCCCGCACGGCAATCAACAACTATATAAAAGGCCGCATCTCACAGCAAGCATTACGCATCCTACACTACGCCCCTCACTCAGCAGATAACCAAATCACGCTCGTCTGGATTCCAGCACATGCCGGCGACGTTCATCCGCACCTCACCAACCTTAACGAGGTCGCACACTCCGTAGCACGAGGCCTGGTCAACCGTGCCGGAGACAGCGCAGGTGTACCCGCGGAACGCGATCGCCTCACCAGCTACAACGACATCACCAAAGCATTTTACCTTGAAAGAACCTTCCCCACCCCTCATCACAAACTAAACAGAGCGCAGGCAACCACCCTCCACCTGTTACAGACAAACACGTACCCGTCACTACATCGATACCACAAGATATACCTAGACATTTATCCTAACCACACCTGTAAGGTATGCAAGACCCAGGTCGCTTCGCTCCCGCATATGCCGTGGGAGTGTAAACACCAGTACCCGTCCGTTAACACCGAGACCCTCTCGTCGAGATGGCATGCCGCCCTGCGCAGCTCCCACTTCGACGACCAGCTTTGGGCGACCCAGCAGGCCCGCGAGGCGGCGGAGAGGCAAGACCTCGACGTCCCCACGTGGGAGGCCTAGGCCCAGCCAAACAAATTGCTGGTCTCAATAAAAGTTTATTCCTCCTCCTCCTCCTAATGAGTAATGAGTTGATTTTCGATAAAAACTATCATGTTTTATGTGTATTTTCTGTCGCATGCAAACGGTCGTTAATCTCAATTTGCGTGAACTTTCCGGCTTTTTTTTTTTACATTCTGTCGATGTTCTATGCCTGCCTGTTTTCGACAGAAATGAAAGCTGCTAGTTACTTATTTCCTAGTATTTAAATTTTAGTTATAAGAGGCTAATTTACCTAGCACAACATGCTTACAGGAAATCACAAATGCCAAGCGTACACAGGTAAACTTAATATGACTAATTAATGTTCTAATACCAAATTTGGACTTTACTCCCCATTTGAGTCAAAACACATGGTGCTACTTATGGTGGGAACTGGAGAGCAGCCTAGACAGCGGCACAGACAAAATGTTCTCACGACTATAAATCTAAGAAGATAATGGAAGACAACAGTGAGGAACACTAGAGCAACCACTGATCCTTTGAAGAGATAGTTGTACAGTGTCCTCCCTCACCCCTTTTTTTTTGGTGTTGCAACAATATGAAGCTGTGGCTGCTTTCCAAAGTGACAGATAAGTCACTTTGGAAAGTTCCAAAAGCTGTAAAAGAATGTGCACATACAGCTGTTTTTCTTTTGCCAAAGCCCCAGCTTTACTCAATAACTGTAGTACAATATCACCACCTAGATAACGCAGTTTCTTCTTACTGCCTGTATCAGCAGTAGACAAGATTGGTGAATCCGATACAACATTGCCGGCATTTAGCCGGTGCATTAGCTACTGTAAATCTCGGAAGTGTAAAAATGTGTTACCAACAGCCTAATTGGCTATGCAATCAGTTATACTGTGATTTTTTTTTATGTGCCAAATGTAGATGTGGAACTTTATACGTGCCAAGAACTCCAAGCACAGTTTAGCAGTAAATGTTGTCATTAGATATTGCCACAGGACCAATCGGTATTACTGCTGTGCGAGTTCCGTGCATGTCGTTTTATAGCGCGCTGTTTCCTGGTGGTCTCGTAGTTGGCATGTCGCTTGCATGGTATATCTAGCACGCAAAACTGGTGTGTGATGAGGTGTGTTATCGAACTGTCAGCTCATGTGTCGCAGAGGCTAATTGGTTGCTGCTTATCTTTATTCGGCCCCAGATCATCTGGTAGACCATTGCAGCATTTAACAGCAATAAAAAACCCAGCAATGTGTACGCTCCCCCAAGTCAATGTCTTGGGCTTTTTAGCTGTGGCAATACTTTTTCTTATTTCCTAACATCCAACTTTTCATCCACGTCCGTTTCCCTGGCACAGCACAGCAGGATACTAATGCCTGCCTCCGAAAGACCACTATTGTGTATTTGCGAATAACTATGACCTAACGACCACTTTTCCTTCCCTCTACAATACTCCACAACTTGTTGCAGTGCATTAGCTACAGTAAATCTCGGAAGTGTAAAAATGTGTTACCAACAGCCTAATTGGCTATGCAATCAGTTATACTGTGATTTTTTTTATGTGCCAAATGTAGATGTGGCACTTTATATGTGCCAAGAACTCCAGACACAATTTAGCAGTAAATGTTGTCATAAGATATTGCCGCAGGACCAATCGGTATTACTGCTGTGCGAGTTCTGTGCATGTCGTTTTATAGCGCGCTGTTTCCTGGTGGTCTCGCGGTTGGCATGTTCTCTTGCATGCTATATCTAGCCCGGAAAACTGGTTGTGGCATTGTGCTCAGGTTGCAGACTCCCGACTCCAGTACCTGCACTGGGGAAACTCCGAAAAAGATAAAATGACACTTGCATGCAGTTTTTTCAGTGCACGTTGACTTCGTCAGGAGCCTTCCCCTTCGGTATCTCTCGTAGCTGTTGTACTTGCTTGGCAGGCTAAGTCCTGCCGACTAACCTATTGATCAATGTAGCACAAAGAATACAACGCCCAGACATAGGGTTCATATAAGTGGCATATTTTAATTCAAAAACACGTACACAGACATGTGCTGCTATGCAAAAGATTTACATGACAACATTTAATTCCACCGTTCGTACACTCACACAGACATACATTAGGCATTCATTCTCATCATCGTGAAAGGTGAAACGGTGCTTCACCAAGTCAGGTCACGTGTCACTTTCGTATAAGAGTGTCAGTTACAGCCTGTTTGGTGAATGTAGGTGTGAGCATAACCACCCTTGAGGAACCAAAAGTATGACTAACGTTTACTGGACACACTCATTTTCAGAGACGGATAGGGACTAAAGGTCCTATTGGTGAGATCTAATGACTAAAGGCTACAGACAAGTGGCATATAAGGGTACCCTGCAGAGGTTGCACGCACACATACACACAGAAGATTGCACTACTAGTGTTCTACTAGCAATCTGACATTAAGATAAGCTTGCTGCCTTCGTTGGCCACCGAACCTGCCGGGGAGCTTGCTTGTATATTAAAGTATCAAATGCAAGTATACTGGCACACAGCCCCACCTCTTTTTCACTTTTCAAATATATGCACTAACAAAGACTCCTCTCGTCGGGAATGGTCAGATTTTATGAAAGTGAACATTAATTATTTTTTTACAGTTCTGAGCTGACTTGATCTCTCTGCTCTGCAGCTATTTTTCCATACGTGGCTATCATTTAGGTTTTGGTTCTACACGAACTGCAAATGAAAAATGGAAAACTGAACTATGAATTACCACGATTTTTAAGGAATGCAGAGATGTTCTGATGAAGTAGACAAGTTGCAGTAACATTGCAACATTTTCATTCACGGATGAAGATTCACTGGAACCTTCCAAACAGCCCCTACTTTGGAGGCTGCCGCAGTAAAAATGCTGCACTTTTACTAAAAGGAACATTTCCTGACAGTTGATACAGAAGCTGCCAAAGATGTATGCCGCTGTGCAGTGCCATTTCCATCTTTATTAACGTAGACAGATGACCTATGAATAAATTGGGAGTAACTAGAACACAGTGTTCTAGCATTTCCACATTCACATGACTGTTGAATGGAAATTGCCCTCGCTACTGGCTGTGACAGTTAGTTTGGGGTGCAATCATTACGCATGAGAAAATAAAAATAAAATTTTCATGACAAAACTCAGGGGTGTGATCATTATGCAAGTAAATACAACATGTGTTTTCTTACTTTTTGGTCAGTATATGCATTTTCCTTTGAGGGCAATGCAAAAGCACCTTTCTTGGAGTAGTAAATTCTACAACAGAAGTCAGAAACACAAATGATCGTGCTATGATGTCAGAACCCTCTTCAACACAAGTGAAGGGAAAAAAATTCGTACAAGTGAATGCCAATGAAAAGAGCAGAATAAAATGAAGGATGAGGCCCAAAAAAATTAAGCAACTTTCAAACACTAGCAAGCACAACAATGTTTGATCAATGGACCAGCTTAAAAATATGGCCACTGTGCATATATTCATGCCCAGTGCTGAGGGCCAGTTTGAAAAGTTCAAGACAGTCAGATGCACATGGCAAAACACAACGGCACCGTTTTGACACCACTGCATGCAACGATTCCAGTCTGCCCCTACTGACAGGTCAACAACATTCAGATGGCAGTGCAATGGGCCAAAGCCGCAGTGACCTATACATGCCGTTCCGTGGCTGAAATCTTCAGCAGTCTGACTTGCGGAACAGCGATGAGTCAAAAATGCAGGTGTGGTCCGGTGATGCGACCATGGCACCTGACACAGCTGTGATATCTAAGGCATGCAGTGCAGAGGACAGCTGTAAGCTGAGCTCTCGTAGCCGCTGTCCGACCACCGCCAAATCTGGATCGGGGTGGGTCATGGCGAAAAATGGTGGCATGCCCGCTCGCTGCTGGCTGAGGTGCTGGCAGTAGGCAGCAAGCACGGCCTCTAGATCTTCGTCCTCTCCAGGACTGTGTTGCCTGCACAGCATAGTAGTATGCATAAAACTACCATTCAGTTAGAACTCTACACAGTGTTGGCAGTAAAAACTCTCGGATTTCCTCTCACACCAGGCACATAAATGATCTGCTTTGAGTACTACCGTATCATGCAACCAGTGTTCATGTTAGCCTGCTTGTATACAAGTACTGTGGTCGTTCTTGTACATGAGGCAACATTTAACTTTGATCATGTTAGTTATGGTTCGGTTAAATGTGTCCAGAATGCGCTGTACCACAGCCAAGGCACCTGTGCATGTACAGTCGAGCCCGACTATATCGAACCCGTTTATATTAAATTATCCCGTATATCGAACAATTTCTAAACACGGTAAATTTACATTGAGAATATATATAGCAAAAGTTACTGTTACATCGAACGAAAATAGCAACGACAACCGATATATCAAACTCCATGTGCCTCAAAAGTGCCCAGCAAGTTGGCTTTCCCTCGCGGTGGCGGGGAAAACTGCCGGCGCCACCCTAGAAAAAGTGGTTTAGACCCGGTTGTGCACGGGCGAACACCCCCCTGCAAGAAATGATCCTGGCCCGCTCGCAGCGCTTACAGCCAATCAGAGGCCGTCGTGCTTTCTCCGAGGTACAGAGGCGGTAGAAGCGTAGAAGTGAGCGCCATTTTTTCTTTCTTTATGCTTGTGTGCCTGCTGCTGCCTGTTTTCCTCGAGTCCTCATTCAGCGTGGTCCGTGCTGGTGGTGTTGCCTGTTGGGGCTCTGTGAACCTTCGTGTCGGCAGGGAGATTAAGATCGACTTGCTCGGAGCTCTTTCTATGTTGAGTAGATCGTGGGCAGATGTCACGAAGGAGACGATCCAGAACTGCTTTAGGCGTGCCGGCTTCCGCATGCCTGGTGATGACACCCCAAATTCCGATGACAGCACTGAAAACACCGCAGGTGTTTCCGCCGAAGTTTGGAGCGAGCTGGCAGAGTTCCCGGGAGCTATCGACGGATCGACATTCGACGAGTTCGTCAGTGCGGACGATGATGTCGCCATCATGGGTGAGCTACAAGATGAGGACTACGTTCCAGACGTCGTGCCGACCACGAGCCAAAGCGACAACAATAAGGAAATTGACGATGGCCCATTGCCTACATCCTCCGAAGTGATTAGCGCACTTGCGTTGGTCCGGCGCTATTGCGTGAATGTGGAAGGTTGCAGCCTCAGCTGCTCCGACTTGTTGGACAACGTGGAGGCGTTTGTGCTGTCGCAGGCAGCGAAGTCGTTGACACAGAAGAAAATCCAGGACTATTTTGTTCCAAAGTAGGGCACGCAAGTAAGCCACCATATTAATAAAGTACTTTTCTTATTGTTATGTGCCTTTGTGTCAAAATCCTATAGCGGGCCTATATCGAATTATGCCATATATCGAACTAATAAACGTTTTTTGGCGAGTTCGATATACCCGGGTTCAACTGTATATATTATGCTGTGACTGCCATTTCTGCAATAGAGGTTTGCTATTGTTGATGAGGAGGTCCCGTTAGTGCGACATGCACGTAACACTGCTTTAGGGGAAACCTTAAAAACCGTGAACACCTGAACAGAGGCTAATACCCAAGTCACACGGGCACGCTAACCTCAGTTACGACAAACCTCAGTTAACTGAAGTAAAATACAGCTGCTGCTAACTGCAGTTGGCACTTGTTACACGGGAAGGTGGTGTGATACAGAGCTTTGTGAATAAAGATATAAATATTCAGCTGCCTTTCATAAGTATACAGGCAAATAAAGTGTACAGTAAAACCTCGTTAATTCAAAGTCACTGGGACTGTGAAAAATCTTCAAATTAAGCGGGTTTTCGAATTAACCAAACATACCAAAAACATACATACAATTACTGAAAGTAATCAGAGGTGGTCGTTTGCTGTCCCTGCTAGTTTGCGGCTCCAAGGGTTATGTTTTCCAGCAATCTCCAGTCTCAATTTTGCCGCTAAACCGGCTAAACAACAAGCCTCTTGGCTGCCAGCGCAAAAATTAATAAATAAATAAATTATCGTGACTAATTAAATGCGCGCCTGCGGAAAAGAATACATGCTTCACAGCAACACAGTGGTGACACGCAGGCAGCATGTCACCTGCTCCTCGCTGCTGACGCTGCGAGGAGCAGGTGAAGTGACAGCTGTTAATTGCCGGAGCAACCGCCAATCGGAGGTTCGCGTACATCGCAAATTCCATCAGACCATCCTTCAATAATTCCTTTATTTTCCCAGAAAAAGCCGTCCGTCCGTCCGTCCGTCCGTCTAGCCACCTACGTGTGGGCACTCTCCTGGTCATCTCCATAACTTGTAATACATATACAGTCAACTGCCGATTTTTCGGACTCCCTAGGGACCGCGAAATCGTCCGAAAAATCGGGCAGTCCGAAAAAACAAATTCATGCTTTTTTATTCTGCACAAGTGGTCACAGCGCCGCAGCCAGGTCCGAAATAGCTTTAATTCCTCCCAGTACAATTATCAGGCATTTTGGTGCGCGCCCAGGCTCTCGCAAATACATTCGGTACCTGCCGCGAACCCCGCTTAACTACGTACGTGCCGACCGCCACTTTTGCATCTTGTGATGAGCGCCGCTGATAGCTGCAAAGCGCGGAATAGATTATGGCTATCTCGCATGAAGCGTTTGTAAATGATGACGCGGAACGCAAAGACTGGGGCGGAAGAGCGGACGACTCATCCGGCTTTCCCCGATGCGTGTGCGCATTGTAAACACCCAGACAACACTCGACGTCCCGAGGTCGTCCTCAAATGGTACAATCGTCCTCGCACATTTTTCGATGTCCTTGGTACGTATTGAGTACGACACGAGCTGGTTTGACCCGGAAACGTCTTTGCGAGTGCTTTCTGAGGACAACAAGTTGTCCTGAAAAGGTTCTTCCAGATACCTTTTGGGGATGACAAAAGCAATATCGAGAGCGCGCTAACAAGTTGTCCTGAAAAGGTTCTTCCAGGAACCTTTTGGGGATGACAAATGCAATGCATGCACTGAGCGCTTACATATGATTCTTCGCATCCTTTTCACACTAAGTAGATGCATATCATATGTGAAAATTTTCTCAGCACGTTTGTTTCACACAGTCATTGCATATTTTCGCCTCGTTGCTTCTCTTTTGGTTGAAAAGCTTCAATTAATTACGCGTTTCGATTTCTGAGACACAAGTAATTAATCATCTTGGGTATCGAAGCTGATATTGCGAAATGTTCATTTAAAATAGTATGTTCTTAAAAGTGGCAGCCATATATTAGTGAATATCCGCCGCTGTAGCGCGTAATAACAAACTAGCCGCTGGCAACCATTGACCATGCGTTGCCGTTCTGGATAGTCAAGTAGCCAAACCAGCCAAGCCATTCCAAGTCAACTGACTGTCAAGATGGGATTTTGCAATGAAGGTGAGTGCAAACCGCATCTTTGTTGTTTGTGTGTACAGCACAGTGTAGTGTACAGTTAACAAAAGTGAGATGTCTGAAAGTGCAAATCGTAGACGTCGACGGGAGGTCAATCGCCGTGTTGATGGGTGCTTCACGTTACTCAACGCTCTGACTGATGCTCCAATGAATGGATCGGCACCAGTCGAACAAATCGCGGTGAACTTCGGAGAGTCCCAACGTGAATAACGGGGAATCAACGTCTGCGCCTGACACATGGCCCAACCTCGGGCAAGTTAACTCGATGCCTGTGTCGAGTGCACTGGTGGGCTGTCAGAGCGGAGCCTCTAACACTAATGAGTGCACTGTGCACGATACACGTGGTGACGAGGACATTGTGCCAGACTTCCGAGGAAGTTCACAAACATGGGCCATTGAGTCGCAGTCGTCGCATGCTGCGGTGACATCACATGAGACTGTCATGAAATGTAGCATTGTTCTATACGGGACAGCATCTGGTTCCTTTTGCATGTATTAATCCTTTCATTAAAATCGTAACTGCCTTTATTTGACGTCTTTTTTTTTGCAGGAGTAGCCCGGTACAGTAAAACATCTTTGCAAATTTGTGTTGAATGCTTTAATATTGCCTTTTTTTTTCAGACACTGCCTCTGACTACTCGGACTCGGATGCCTGAGAAAGCGGTCCTCATAACCAGTCAGGACTAATTACTGTTTAAATAAATGAATTTCAGTCAACAAGCTTTGTTTTTTTTTTTTGTCATAGTCAAGCACTTATGTCACCTCTCCGTTTCTTGACGCAGTATACATACACAAGACCTCACAATGGTGTTTTTCCTTTAATGTATGTAAATACCTTGAAAAGGAATAAATCATATGGAGTAATACAAAAATATACACAGCCTAGGGTACCGAACCGGCTGCACAATGGTTGTTCTGAAAACATACTAAAAATGTCCTGAAGTGTTGTTATGAGGACGCCCTGAGATTGTTATGAGTACGGACAACAGGACTGGATTAGTGCCATTCTAGTACCATAACAGGACGTCCTGAGGGCATCATAATGTCCTCAAGGTGGCATACTGAGGAATTTCTGGTCTGCTTCACCCCATAACGCTTTGGTATTGCAGCAAAGCTGACTTTCGGACTGTGCTATCGTCGCAAACAGATCGACTCGCGAAACCGCTCGTTCGAACCTACGAGATGATAGACGCGGCAGAGATGGGGGGCTTCAAATAATGCCTTTCGGACCTGCAATTTGGGCAGAAAGTCCGAAAAATCGGACGCGGAATAGCTTCAGCGTCCGAAATTTTGGACGTTCTAATACATTGACGTCTATGGAGCTGGTGATGGTGCCGCGAAAGCGTCCGAATTTTCGAGCATGTCCGGAAAATCGGGCGTCCGAAAAATCGGCATTTGACTGTACCAAAATTGGCATAGCAGGGGAACAGTGTGTGACGAACACGATTCACTGGTCATGACATGACTAATGCAAGATACCTGTCGCGTACGTCATGAAACCCTTTCTCTCAGTCATGTGTGGCACATACCCGTAAACCAGAGTTAATGTTATGCGGGTATGTGCCACAGGTGATACAGAGTCTCAAGCAACACAGTAACCGCGAACATACACATTGACATGGAAGGAAAGTGTTAATAATTATAATTGTTGGGGCTTTATGTCCCAAAACCACGATATGATTATGAGAGGCGTCTTTGCGAAGGGCTCCGGAAATTTTGACCATCGGGTATTTTTTAACATGTACCGAGATTGCAGAGAACGCGGGCATCTAGCATTTTGCCCCCATCGAAATGCGACCGCCGCGGCCGAGATCGAACCCACGACCTTTGGGTCAGCAACCAAGCACCTTAACCACTACACCACCGCAGCGGACGCAAGGAAAGTGAGGAAACAGAAGACAGAACACCCCTGGAAGACGCTCAACTACCATCCACTCGTCCACGTGCTCCGCAATGCGGACCACGTGGATTACGCAAAAACCGGCGTCAGTGCTTCCTACAATAATTCTGCTGAGAGAACCAGGCCTCTCATCATTACCGGTGACATCAACATTGATTTATCAAGACTCAACAACGCTTGGTCCTTATACTGCGTGAAAGACGGATTGGATGTGGAGAGGGCATCAAAAGACCTCGCTGCTGCGTCCATGACAGGAGCCATCATAGAGCATTTCATCGTAACAGGCATCCAGGATTTCCACCAGCTGCACTATACCTCGCACTTCACTACACTTAGACTCCTCATAGCCGCGATCACGAACGGATACGATTAACAAGTCCAGTCCAGCTGTTGGTGCTCACTGATCACGGTGATGATGACCTTATTCAAGAACTGTCAAGAACCCCTTCTACATATGGATAGCGCCTGTCCATGTTCATTCCTCCTGTGTCCCTGTCTTGTTTATTTGCGCTTACCAGTTTGACCGTCAAGTTCTACACATACACACGAGTTCTTGAAACGTGCATACGTTGTCCGTCATAACGGACAAGTATATGCATAACAACTGTAACTGTGACTGTAACGTACGTGCAGTGCGCCTGCGTGTGCCACTCCTCTGTGTATATATCTAGGGAAACTTTCCTGAATGAAGCTTAGTTGCGAGTAACGCCTGTCATGTGCATCTGTGTTACTTCCTTGGTAGGCTGCGGCGGCTGCATTTTCGATGGAGGCGAAAATGTTTGAGGCCCGTGTACTTAGATTTAGGTGCACAATAAAGACACGCACCCAGGTGGTCGAAACCCCAGGTGGTCGAAATTTGCGGAGCCCTTCACTACGGCGTCTCTCATAATCATATCGTCGTTTCGGGACGTTAAACCCTAGTCATTATATATTCTTTCTTTGTCCTGTTCGGATTCACGCTATCCATTATTGAACAATACAAGCACTACATATCAGCTTATCGCGTCTGGTGTTCGTATCACCCATGTTGCTGTTGCCATCGTTACACATCTGTAAACAACTGGTTATATAATACATATACGACCCATCGAAATATAAGTGTGTGTATACCACTTTCATATTTCTCTAGCGTCATTCCGTAACTTTTCGCTCAATGTCAAAAATTACGCACGGTCACCACCCCGCGCATGCTTCGCATAACATCGATTCCCACGATATGTGGGATCTGCCGAATTTTTTTTCCTTTTTTTTTGCGCTGGCAGCTGCGAGGCTGGGGTGCTTCACCGGTCACTCGTTAGTATCGCTACAGTGCATTGCCTGGTGGCTCCCAAGGGCCGTCGTTTCTGCGGATTAACGGCGAAATTGGGATCGAGAATTGGCAGATGGCACCCAAAGCTTTCGAATTAACCGGGCTGGTACTGACCGCTGCTTCAAATTATCCACTCAAATTTACATTTCAAAATACGGGACCGCAGAAATCCTTCGAACTAAGCGGGATTTCGAAATAACCGAGTTCGAATTAATGACGTTTTACTGTATTTTCTTTAAGATCACTACTTTCTGTTTGCATCTGCAGCCTCCGGGCATATTGCTTCAAGTGCTTTGCCGATATATTTGGCATAAAGTCAGCGCAGGTCTCGCACCTGCGGGCCCTGCAGTTGGCGACAAAGCAAGACAATCTATTGCTTGATATGTTTATATCATCGTATTTGGCATTAATACACGCGTGCTTTCCTTTGCCAGAGTGTTTAGCATATCAGCCACTCTGTTGTTGAAACAGATCTGATGATGCGCTTTTGGAAAGACACTTGGGCCTCCAGTGGAGTCGCGCTGCCTTCGATTGCCGACATGGGTGCCAGTATTTCGTTAGGTGGCTCTGGTCAAGCTCAGATTGGAGCAACCATGAATAGTGGAATAACTGCAGTTAGACTTTCCGTCTAACTGGATGTAACTACGGTTTGCAGGGAATGAGGTTCATTGTAACTGAGGTCAGCATGTCTGTCTAACTACGGTACATGGGATGTAGTTACATATGCTGTTTGTTCACTGCAGACTAAGGCAAAAACCCACCCGTGTAGGTGCCTGGCTACTTCGGCCCACCGCCTCTCATTCAGCAGTGCAGCCAGGGTGTCCTCGGGGTCGGCAGATTCGGCGCCCTCAGGAGGTGGTGGTGACAGTCGTTCGCTCTCAGTGTCCTCGATGGAGCGCAGCACCTCGCTGCGCACGGCCGTCAGCTCCTGGGACAGGTCAGCCAACTGCCACTGAGGCGCAGCCCAGCCCAGTTGCTCGAGCAGGCGCCGATAGCCTTCGAGCAGCAGCAGGACCTGTAAGCAAAGCGTTTAAATTTTAAAATTAAACTCCGAGGTTTTATGCACCAAAACGACGACATAATTATGAGGCATGCCGTAGCGGGGACCACATAACAATCCGTTTTTTTTTTTCATTTTCCAGTGCTGCCCTCTGTAGTTTTGGTATTGCCAAACTGGAAAACCGGTATCGCCAGAACGAAAGCCTCCGAGATCAAGAGGGGTTTCGTGACTTTACCTTTAGTGAAGGGCACATGTGCCGTGGGCTCGTGGCATTGCGAAAAAGGCGAATTTTCACTACATGAGTGAAAGAGGGAGAATTTAAGGGCTTGTTTTTCTTTGTTAGACACAACATTAATGAAAACCAACACACAACAAAGTCGAGGAAGGTATAGAGGATGTTATTTGTAGTCTTCTTAACTGTATCATAGTAATATGATATAAATGTGAAGAAATTAAGGGGGACAAGAAGACAACTTGCGGCCGGCAGGGACCAAACCTGCAACCTTTGGCTAACCTGTCCAATGCTCTACTAATTTAGCTACAGCGGTGGCCGTCCTAGATTAAGTACACGAGCGTTTTTGCATTTTGGCCCCACTGAAATGCTGCCGCCTCGGCTGTAAACCGAATCTAAGCCACGATGCTTAGCCAGTGCATGCCACGCTTGGTAAGCCAGAAGATTAGCAAAAAGAAAATACAAGTGGCAATGCTGCCTTATGTTCCCATAATAACTCACTATGATGTCACAGATATTGCAGTGTCTGCAAGGGCCCACTTTATTCTTTATTGGTAAAAATTAATTAGGTACAGCCACCCAATTTTTTAACCTGAATGTGTGAGCGTCAACTGCCAAGTCAATAAGTGCCATATAATGGAGCGCAGCAGCGAAGGAACGAGAATATGCGCGTATGCGCGATTCTGCTAGGCTGTTTCGGGGATCCAGACACCCCCCATCCCCCTCCCGCTTCTCTTGAGCACTGTTATCGTAATCCTTTTTTCTCTTCTGAAAGCTGCCATCAAGTTATAAAGAAAAGGTCAAGTGGTCGCACTTCAGATGGATGGGATGGGATCTACACCCGCTTATTTCACTAGGCGAGTATCAACATTTTTTAAAAATTTTTCCAGTGGTTCACGCAGCACTTTCCCTAGGCAAAAAGATTAGGGCTGTGCGAATAGCAAAATTTTGGGTGCGAAGCGAATTCGAATATTGAAGAGTGAGTGCGAATCGAATCGAATATTTTTTGAATATTTCTCGAATATTTCTCGAATATTTTTCTAATACTTCGAAGCGAAATTGCAGAAATAAAGTTAGAGAGGATTCCTAAGTATATTCTTATGAGATAGCAACATGAAAGTATTTCTTTATGCCAGGTTGATGAAGTACTGACGAGGTGGTGTTACATAGTTGTCTTATCAAGAATGAGGCAATGTAGAGGCCAAATTCTGTTTATGTACATGATTTGGTGCAACCAATGTGTTGCCAACAACACTTTAAACGTGATAGGCAAAGACGCCATTTCCTCAGCCTCTCTTCATCTTTCAACTTCTGTGGAAGCCCAACTGATGTGGCGGACAAGGGTGTGCTCCCTTCAAGTCCGGAGTTCCAAATCTGCCTCGTAGACGTCGATATATAAGAACATCTGAAATTTTGGATGCTAAAAAGCTTCGACTTCCGATTTTTCGGAATTCCTGCCCAAATTTCAGGTCCAAAACAGCATTAATTGATCCCCCACCTCTGCCCCATCTTTCATCTCCATGTTGGAGCCAGCGTTTTCTTGAGTTAGTGCATTTGCCACCGTAGCAGAGCTTGCGAGGCAGCTTTGCCGCAATACCGGGGTGTTATGAGGTGAAGCATATTGAAAATTTAGGGACCACTTCCAATTGGACGTTGATTGTCTCTTGGCAAAGCTCGACCGTAACGGTGCTTGAAAGCCAGCTTTGCCAAAATACCGGGGTGTAATGAGGTGAAGCATATTGAAAGTTTAGGGACCACTTCCAATCGGACGTTGACTGTCTTTTGGCAAAGTTCACCGTAACGGAGCTTGAAAGCCAACTTTGCCGCAATACGAGAGTGTAATGAGGTGAAGCATATTGAAAATCTGAAGTGGTCACTTTCAATCGGACGTTGACTGTATTTGTTTTGGGGAAGTTCGAATAGTAAAATTCCAGTGCGAATCGAATCGAATAGCAAACACTATTCGAAAAATATTCGAAATTTCGAATATTCGCACACCCCTAAAAAAGATATCCACCACTGCAAACCAAAAACGGCAAAAAAAAAAGCAAAGACAAGAAAGAAGGTGGGGTTGGATCCGTTTCGCATAACAGCCTGGCAGACGAAAGCTGCACTGGACTGTTCACTGAGCGCATGCGCGTATTCTCGCTCATTTCACCGTTGTGCTCCGTCATACGGCGCTTTTCGACTCGAAAGTCGATGCTCGCGCGTTCAGGTTAAAAAATTGGCAGGGTGTAACATTGTGTTTTAAGGGGCCAATAACTTAACATGGCAAGTTTCAGAAAAATTTTACTGACCCAATGTGACCAAAATATCAAAAAAAAAAAGAAAAGAAAACCACACTGAAATCTGAAATGTCACCCCCACATTCAGGTGCTCGGGTTCTAGCACAAAATTCAAGTATGAAGATTTAACCTTTGTTCGCTCTTCTGATAATAAATGTACAATGGCCAAATTAACGACAATAAAGTTCGGAAAGAGTAACTTAGCAGTTTGAACTAATTCAATGTTCCAGTTTAGTGTCCCTTTCAGAGAAGTAGAGAAGGACTGTACAACATGGCCGCTGTGGAGACCTGAAAGTGTAGTCGGTAGAGTGCACGGCAAAGGTCAAGGCGCTGCTCCAGGAGGAGTTCTTGGGAGAGTGCTTCACCAAGGGCCTCCAGCTTGGCACCTGAGCGCACAGCGTCCGCTGCCTCAGCCAGATGCTCCCGCTTCTCCAAGAACGTCTCCCAGTGCTCCTGCTCCTCCAGCACCAGGCAGCGCAGACGCTCTGTCACTGCTCCTCCACGTCCCTGATAGCATGGTGGGAAAGAAAAACCTGTGGTAATTTGCCTGAGGCAAAAGTCAGAGCATTTCATTTTCCGAGAAGTCAGAACAAGAAGGCAAAAGATTAGGCTAGCTAAGCTTTGCAACTCTATAGCCACAAGTCTGGTCGTCCACATGAAAGCAAGTGCACAAGGGCAAGGCCGAAATTTCAGTGGGTGGACGAGTTGC
>NC_051178.1:188723443-188788934 GCF_013339695.2 Rhipicephalus sanguineus
CGTGATAAGAAACATATACAGGGTTTGTCCGGAAAGTAGCAGGACTGAATTTTTTAGAAAAATTTTATTGACGATTTAGACACATAAGACTTAATAGTTTTCAAAATATGCGCATTCTGCATGAACACAGTGTTTTCAGCAACTCTGTCAATCACTGAAGGCCCCCTGGAATACAGAAACTGTTGCTCTTCAGCTCCCTCGTTACGACCTTTTGAACAGCCTGGACTGAGCTGTGCTGCCGTCCTTTCATGACGCTTTTCAGTCGGGGGGAAGAGAAAGAAGTTTGAACTAGCGACATCTGGGCTGTAGAGTGGCTGGGGAAACTGTGTGATGTCATGTTTAAGGTCAGGAAGTCTATGACAGCGAAGGTGGTGTGGCTTGGCGCATTCTCGTGACTTTTTGCCGTTGAAGAGCCTCATGAACGTTCCTCATCTTCAACTTGCTCTCATCCCTTCCAAAACAATTTGTGCCACTCAGAAACACTTCGCTGACCCATGGCATCACTACCATAAGCAGTCTTGATGATGTCATGGGTCTAACTCGCAGTTCTACCCAGTTTCCGCAAAATTTCACCACGCAATGCTGCTCTAACAAACGACTCATTGTCGAGATGACAAGGCACCTTGAAATGGTTTCACCTTGAAATGGTTTCACCTTAAAAACGATGTACACTCCGTGAACGCTAGGAGATGACTGGCGACTGGTGTGCTGGTAGCTAAGGCCCCCACCATCCAACCAGCGCAGTAACATACCTCTCCTTTACCATGTTTTCGGGGGAAAAAATCAATCCTACTGCTTTTTGGACAAACCCTGTAAAGTCACTGTACACTTATAGTTTATCATCACAGCTAAGCTTTATACCAAGCCGTATGCAATGTTGCCACAAATACAGTAACTGCCACGAAGTTATTCCGCAATAAATAAATAAATGCGGAGGCTATGCTTAACGAATCCACTTACAATGGAAGTCACTTGCGGGTCCACGTAGACGAAGGGCAGCTCTGCTTGAGTGGCCAGCACATCAAGCATGTTGAGAAACAGGGCAGTCACACGGCGGAGGCAGTCGGTGCCCGAGAGCAGCTGACAGCACTCTCGTGTCATGCGCGAGACTTTGCGGAATGACTCTCGTAGCAGGCGCCCCAGCGTCTGGTAGATGGAGCTGGTGTCCTCCGGAGAAGCAGCCATCAAGCGGTGTAGGCTGGCTCTCCAGGCATCTTCCGCATCATCAAGCGGCGGTGCAGTCGCAGTCAGTGGCGAGAAGCTTGGTGAAGTGTTGCTAAGGGTGAGGTCGCCATCGCTGACAAAGCTCTGCGATGATCCAGACACGGGGCTTCCAGGTCTGCGAAAGCTGCCTTTGAGAGGCAGTGAGATCGCAGGGAACACGAGGCTGCTGGTGCAGCTTGGCAGCTCTGAATGATCGTAAAGGGGTGAAACGCTGCCAGCATCGTCGTCGGACGACTCTTCCCGCCGCGGTGTGGTGATGCTGTAGCGCACGGTGATGCTGGAGTCGGATCCGGAGGGCTGGACCACACCTGGGCACTGCACCTCGAAATTGGGGGGCGACCGGCGCCGTACTCCCCAGTTGAAGTTGTCCATGCTTTCGCCTTCCTGACTTTCAAGCTCATACTCAAGGAAGTCAAAGTCCTTGAAGATGCCAAACTGCTGGTCACTGTGCGTGCCGTCATCTAGCTTGCTGTCAGCAGAGACATCATTGTTGGTGGCGGACACCTCCTCCGTGCTGCTGCACATGGAGGATTGACGCTCGGCCACATCGCTGGTCTGGCTGAAAATCACAGAGGGGCTCTTAGGAAGCCCGACACGTTGGCCACAGGCCGTCAACAGGCTGATGAGATGCTCGCGAGTTCGTCCTTGTGACAGCCACGGGCGCCTCCAGCCCCCGAGGGAGCCATTCTCGCTAAAGGAGTGGTTGTGTGACAGGCTGCGCCTTGGGGAACTTTTCTCTTCTTTGGTCTCGTTTGTCTCCTCTTTGGTGTCTGGGTTTAGGCCTACGACGGGAGTTATGGAAAGGTCAAACGTAAACTCAATAGTGCGACCAGGCAGCTCTCGTTTGGCAGAAAACTCCGAGTCTGCAAACGAAGTGCTGGAGGCAATACTAATGCAATCGGCTGTGGTTACACCCGAAAGGGACGCAGGAACTGATGAAGGTGGTGCAGCCAAGCTGGACGATCGAGCCACAACGTGCTTCAAGATCTTCAACACGTCCTTCCAGTGAGAGCCCTCCACGTGACGAGCAATGGCTCGCAGCAGGTCAGCATTGATTGTCTGTGCTGCACTTTGGATGTCCATGTAGAGAAGAATACAGTAGAGGACGTTCAGCATATGCTGCATCAACGAGGGAGGTCCTTTCTCCACTGTCTCAACAAGAAAAGAGACGATACCAATGAATACGTGAGAGTAGGCATCGTAGAGGTACTTGACCACACACTTGGTCCACTGCAGATTCTCTTTGCTGAATGAGTGCTGACTGTAAAGAGTCATCACTGTGGCAAGGTTCTCCAGCTTTTGTGATCGCTCCATGCACACATGGGCGATTGCCTTTGCCGCACGAACGCACAGCGGAGCAGGGTCATCAAAGTTGAAGAGCAGGTATGGCAGCAGTGCCATTACGTGAAATGGGAAAGCCAGCGATTCTGTAGGGTCAACGACTGGCACATCTAGGTGATGGGTCAGCTGGCAAAGGATGTTGATGGTCTGGTCAAATGCGGCCGGGCTGGTGCAACCCTTCAGCAGCAAAGCGTGCAGCCCAGGAAAGCCAGGCCACTTCATCTGGTGCTGTATCTTGTCCACTTTTTCAAGGAAGTCTGCATTCTCCAGTGGTTGCTTGCTAAGCACCTTTTCCAACAATCGCAGGGCGAGTAGGAACTCGTGCTCGTAGTCAGAATCGAGCAAGGACACAGCAATCCAAAAGAACTGTGCCAACAGGGTCATCCTATCTTCTTGTGTGTACTGTTCGTCAGCCGTCTTCAGCGAGAGAGCACTGCGAGAACGTCCGAGGCTGTTGCCACGCAACCTTGCCTCGTCATCGGTGTAAGCCCTCGACCTGGACTCACGGCAGTCGGATGTTGGACTTTCGGGCAGCTTTTTGCCGGAATAGGAGACCGAGTACGAAGTGCTGCGCATGTGAGAAACAAACGGGGTTCCAACCGGTGAGTCCAAGGGTGGCGGGGCACTCCTTCGGTTATCTTTGCCAGCGATGTTTGGTGCCGACTGAAATATCTCTCTCATCAAGTCATCAATCCTGAGGTTCGTGTCGAGAGAGTCGACACCTTCCTCGAGCGTAAGCATTAGCTCCGTCACGTAGCCCTGCATGTCTTCTCCCTGTTCGGTGACAGTTTCAACGAGGCGCGACAAGATGTCGACCAGCATGCGCGTCGTTATCGGCACACGCAGTGCACGAAATATCTGCAGCGAACGGCCTGCATAGTGACGCGACGAGCACGAGAGTGCCAGCTGGAGGGCAACTTGTGCCCACCGCTGCTCAATGTGAGCCTGTGGAAGCGAGTCTGTGAAGACAGTCACCACGTGATGAACAAATGTGCTCAACTGCTCCGCACTTTTCACGGACCACACTTTCGCCGTGATGTCCTCATAAGCCCATAAAGCCGAGTCTTTCTTGGAAGCGAGGAAGTCGATGAGCGCCTTGATCGTTCTTTCAATGGGTCGTGAACAACAAAAATCTTGTTCTATGTCTGTGCCTCCCAGCTTAATTCGTACTGTAGACTCGGAATTTGGCTGGTTGGTGCTAGACTGCATATTGGTTTGGCATCCCGTGGTTGTTGTAACTGTTGTTGTCATAGTTGTTGCTGCTGACGATGAGGTATTTGTGTTGCACTGATTGGCCAACGACTGGTCGAGCACTGATGTGGTCACAGCTGCTTGAGTGGGTTGAGCAGACGTCGTGGCGTCAATCAGCGACACTGGCTCTGTAAAATTGATAGTGGAGAGCATGCGTGGCTGGGAATGTATTCCGTAACCCAGTTGTTGAACACGGTTGTCGAGAAGGATGCGTGCTATTCCCAAGTGGTCCCTGTGCTGAGCCACAACAACGAGCAAATTGAGCAAGAGGCGAGAGCAGTGTTCGTGCACAAGCGGCCGAGCATGATCGAGGCCGAGGAAGAGCACGTGGAGTAGCATGGGCAGGTGAGGTCCCCAATCCAGAGGCACACCGCTCACCACCACGTCGGTGAGCAACATGACTGCCAGGTTACACCTGGACAGAAAAAAAAAGAATGCAGTACTTTATGAAAACTCACCACAATCACTGCAACCATTGCAGCACTTTATTGGACTCCCAGGTATTTTTATAGATTATCTAATAATTAGGGGTGTGCGAATATTCGAAATTTCGAATATTTTTTCGAGTAGTGTTTGCTATTCGATTTGATAATTCGCACTGGAATTTTACTATTCGAACTATTCAAACTTCAAAAAAAAAAAAAAAAAAAAATACAGTCAACGTCTGATTGAAAGTGACCCCTTCAGATTTTCAATATGCTTCACCTCGTCACACCCCGGTATTGCGGCAAAGCTGCCTTTCAAGTTCTGCTATGGTTGCAAATGTATTAACTCAAGAAAACGCTGGTTCCAACATTGAGATGAAAGATGTGGCAATGGTGGGGGCTCAATTAATGCTGTTGTGGACCTGAAATCAGGGCAGGAAGTCCGAAAAATTGGAAGTCGAAGCTTTTTAGCATCTAAAATTTCAGATGTTCTTATATATCGACGTCTACAAGGCAGATTTGGAACTCCGGACTTGAAGGGAGCACACCCTTGTCCGCCACATCAGTTGGGCTTCCACAGAAGTTGAAAGAGGAGGAGAGGCTAAGGAAATGGCATCTTTGCCTATCACATGTAAAGTGTTATCGGCAACGCATTGGTTGCACCAAATTATGTAAATAAATACAATTCGGCCTCTACATTGCCTCATTCTGGATAAGACAATTATGAAACACCACCCCGCCAGCGCTTCATCAACCTAGCGAAAAGAAACACTTTCATGTTGCTATCTCATAAGAATAATCTTAGGAATCCCCTCTAACTTTTTTTCCACAATTTCGCTTCGAAGTATTCGAGAAGTATTCTAGAAATATTCGAGAAATATTCGAGAAATATTCTAGAAATATTCGAGAAATATTCGAAAAATATTCGATTCGATTCGCACTCACACTTCAATATTCGAATTCGCTTCACACCCAAAATTTTGCTATTCGCACAGCTCTACATAGAATGCATAAGAAAACCACCGGGGACTTTCTGAAAGTTCATTCTTCACTCCTGCAGCATCCAGCCTCGCATAACAACGAAACGCCAGCGTAAGGAAACACGACCGCTGAAGTGAGCGAAGTTCCTTAGCACTTTTTATCACTTCAGTGAAAATCGAGCAGTGAGACCAGTATGTACAAAGGTATAAACCATCAGCTGATCTCTCTAAAGATAAATGTGTGCGACCGCGCTTGAGTGAGCAAAGTGCGAAGCCATGTAACCCCCCCTGCCCCCCAAATGGGCCTTTCGTGCCACGAATGATGGCCAGTGCGTCTCCTCTCCTCTAGATAAGCATTTGTTGGCTGTGCTCATACACTTTCACTCCCACATAGAATATACAATGTGCTGGGCGATTTTATCAATTTGGACTTTATACGAAACATCACGGTCACACCGACAGCAAGAGCACTCTGTGAGTGTCCACATAATTGCTATCGCAATAAAAATCAAAAGGTGGCTGTCAAGGCAAGGAATCCAACACATAACATTATGTTGTCCTCAGGAAGGGTGAGAGAAAGCCTTTTATTGATACAGCATAATGCACAATGCTGCCCAACCTCAATCATGCAACATGGTACAGTAGATGTGTGGCCCTAAAAAAAAGTTTGCTGCTTTTTGTACCTGAACTCTCTTTCCAGCAGTGTTCAAGCAAGAGCAGGAAAACGTGTTTAAATCACAACAAAAGTGGAAAGATGTCTAATTTAGGCTAGCAGATTATGCTGATGCACTATTGTGTGCAAAACGATGGAGTATGCAAGAAACCACATACCTGTGAAAGCCTACCACAGGCAGTGAGCTTTCGGGAAGGAACTCGGACAATGGTGCATAGTAACCACCATACTCTGGCATTGGCAAGGGATGTGGCTGAGGCGTCTCTGGCTTTGCTTCTTGTTCAGCAGCCCGACGCAGTAAGGCAAAGTTGTCCAGCACTTCTGGCTCCTCATCTGGCTGGGAGTCCTGCTGACAATAGAAGCAAAACTTCACTTGAAAAAAGCTTTTTATTTTTTGGTAAATGTGGCAAATATCCGTCACTTCATTATGTTGTAGAAAGAGAGCAGACAATATTAATTTAACGTATGCAATACGTAACACACTGCTTATAATACAGTTTGCACTGGAGTTTCTGGCAAAGATGACCATTACTCGCTCAATACCCTTGCGTAGCGAGTCAAACTTCCTCAATTCCACAACATGTCTGCACATCCCGCAATGATAAACTGGTGTGCTACAATGATGACTTACTGTAAAAAAAGCACAATAAATGCACCTTTACTTTTATTTGCCTACACTACAGCGTACCACGTCCCTTGTTCCTTGAGTGCAAAAAACACCAGAATGTGTAGTGTTTAAGAAAAAAAGAAAAGGCAAAGCAAATTGATGTCTACGTTGTAATAAGTTATGGAACAAAGACTGAAACTATAACAGCTTATTTTCGTCGGTCTTACAACATAACAACATTTCCATGTCGTTATGTTGTCATGTTGCCAAAGCAACATGGCGTGGTGGCTCTGTAAGGGGAACTTTGTTCCCTCTCTTTGGCTTGTGATCGCCATTGAGCGAAGTTGGTTTCGCATGCTTCATTCTGAGCTCTACGGGACTGTCTCAAGAAAGCCCTCCTGTTCCCTCAAATGTGCCTCCATTAATGCGATGCAATCCACAAATGACATAGGAAAGGATTTCTAGGAGGAGCAAACATTACTCATTCGATATCCTGGTGTCCCAAGGTGAACTTTCTTGATTCTGCAGCGTGTTACATTGGCACGCTAACTGACCGTGTAATTTGCCTCGCTGACATACTGTATAGAAGGTTCAATTAATGCCCTTCTAATTGTTTACGTTACTGCGTACTGAGTCCCTTGTTCCTTGCGTGCAAGAAACCCTAAAGCTTTCTTACCCTGGGCTCGTCAGTAGACAGCAGCATCGAGCGATCTTGTCGCGACCGTTCGCTAGAGTTACTCCGCAGAGAACCACCTCGACACTCGTTTGACCCGTCCTCCGTGCTGCGTCTCTTGGTGTGTAGGGTGCCACGTTCCTGGGCAACATCTGGGGCCTGCCACGAAATGAAACAGCCAAAGTACAACCTCACATCAGCACCTAAAGTGACAGAAAGATCCGTAGTCTGATGCAAACATCTCAGCACATTTCATACTCATATTTATACTGAAACAATAGCATATGCGCCTTGCTACTTTATGCGTTTGAAGGTGCTTCCAGAGGCCAGATGACCTCTGCAAACAAAGCAGGGCCCTCAACTTCTTGTCAGCTGACAGGTGGTGAGGTGCCGAAATTATTTTTTTCCATTTTTCTTTGCAGATAGTGGACGATCATCAACATAACACGCACGATAAGCAGCAATTATCTTCATGCATTATGCAGAGGACAGTGAAACAAAATAGGTCTCTTTGCAACAGAAGCTGCTTGAGTAGGCTTTGACAAAAGCTGTTCTTAGCAGTAGATTCCACATGAGAAAAAGGGTACATGAAGAAAGTGAAACACCGTATATACAGGCTACAATGTGTGACCTCATAAATGTGTGGTGATGCAGCCACCAATGTCATTGTGACAGCAAGAAGAGATACAGCGATCTATGTTGTACCAGATTTACAAATAGAAAATGCCGGAGATGTAGAGGTTCACACCTGATTTGGGCACGACTGGCATCGACAGAGGCAGATGGAAACTGGACATGTGTTGAAGAAGTCAAAGTGACAGCCAACATCCGATTTTTCAGATTCTCCCTAAAGACACGTGAAATCTTACCTAACGTAAATTTCGCTTCGAAATCTATATTCCCGAAAAATATTCGATATTCGCACTCAGACTTCAATATTCGAATTCGCTTTGTTTTGCTATTCGCACAGCTCTAGTCTGTTTGCAACAAAAGCTACTTGAATAGGCTTTGATAAAAGCTGTTCAGTACATTCCACATGCATTATATACAGGCTGCAATGTGTGACGTCATAAATGTGTGGTGATGCAGCCACAAATGTCATTGTGACAGCAAGAGATACAGCGATCTATGTTGAACCAGATTTACAAATAGAAAACCGAGAGTAATTACACCATGCATGACTGGCACCAAAGGTGCAAACATTGTTGAAAGTCAAAGTACAGTCAACGTATGATTTTTCAGACTCCCTAGGGACAGCGAAATCATCTAAAAAACTAATCTATACTTTTTTACTCTGCTCAAGTGGTCAAATAACCACAGCCATGTTCAAAACAGCTTCAATGCCTGCCATTACATTTATCAGGCGTTTCGGTGCACGCCCAGGCTCTCGGGAACACATCTGGTATCTGCTACAAACCCTGCTTAAATACGTGCCAGCTGCCAAGTGGAAATTTGTGTCTCGTGATGAGCGCTGCCGGTACCAGCAAAGCATGAAAAAGTTTCGACTCTTTCTCATGGAACATTTAAAAATGATGATACGGAACACAAAGCCTATGGTGGAAGAGCGAAACGACTCGTCCAGCTCTTCG
This sequence comes from Rhipicephalus sanguineus, assembly GCF_013339695.2. Taxonomy (NCBI): domain Eukaryota; kingdom Metazoa; phylum Arthropoda; class Arachnida; order Ixodida; family Ixodidae; genus Rhipicephalus; species Rhipicephalus sanguineus. The sequence goes on from NC_051178.1 coordinate 188,732,207, forward strand.
CGATGAGCTACTACGCGAGAATCTCCGCTGACACGCCGCATCTGCTGCTGCGCAAAGCCGATCGCTCCTTGTTGCGTGCAGCACGTCGCCTACTAAGGTCACGGTGTCACTGCCACGGCGCTCACCGTATCATACGCAGGTGCTTGCCGTGAAAGCGTACGTTATGGCGTGCCCACTTCGTTCCTGACCACGCACGGGCGTGGCGATGGCGAGCTGGTTTCGTTCGTGAAAGCAATGCCCCTGTGCGGCACATTTGGCGGTCTCGCACAAAGAGGCAGCATGAACAGCAGTGTGGCGCCTTTGGGTTATCGCCTATTACTAAATGCGTGCAGTACGCAATACAACTGTGCTAGGCCACATGTACTATCGAGCAATTAGCTGAAGATGCTTATCATAAGGGTTGTCAGCGATTAAGCTGTACCAGCATGTTTGCCACTTGCTGCCATCATGCATCCGTGCATTTACAGTGCTTATTCGTAGAGACTGCACTGTGTCATGACAGTGGTTCCTTCAGATTTTCGATATGCTTCACCTCATCACTCTTTGACATTGCGGTGAAGCTGCCTTTCAGACCCTGCTACGGTTGTAAACGGATTGACTCGCGAAAGCGCTGGTTCAAACCTATGTGATGATAATATGACAGAGGTGGCGGCTCCAATTAATGCCGCTTCGGACCTGCAGTTTGGGCAGAAAGTTAGAAAAATTGGATGCCGAAGTGTTTTAGCATCCGAAATTTTGGGTGTTCTTATACATTGACATCTATGGGACTTGTGACAGTGCCGTGAATGCATTCGAATTTTCAAGCATGTGCGAAAAATCGGCAGTTGACTGTAGATATATTTCGTGACAAGGATTTAGATGTTCTTCGGTCGATAATATGTGTCAAGTTATACATTCGAAAAGCTTACATAAAAATGACCTAAACTGGCTAGATTCACATCCTGGGGCTAGTATATTGGGTCCGGAAAGAATGAAAGTACAATAAACTCTGGCATTACATTACAGAGAGGTTAACACTGACGAGATTACCTACAATGTTACACTTGCGTTAAAGAACCAGAATTTTTATTGCACATATGTCAGCAAGCAATCATACGTCCACGAAATGTTACACAGAGAAAGAAAGAAAGAAAGAAAGAAAGAAAGAAAGAAAGAAAGAAAGAAAGAAAAAGAAAGAAAAACTAAATCCTGGGTCTTCATGTGCCAAGGCCACGACATGATTATGAGGCACACCGTAGTGCGAAATGCCGGATTAAGTTTGACCAGCTGATGTTCTTTGACATGCAACGAAATCTAAGTATACGGGTGTGCTCACATTTCAACTCCCATCAAAATGCAGCCGCCATGGTCAAGAATTGAAACCATGTCCTCCAGCTTAGCAGCGCTACTAAGCTACCAATACCTGCCTTGGTAGCCACTAAGCTACCAAGGCAGATATTAAAAAACAAAAGTAAGCAAACAATGACCGACTCTTATCTAACATATGCCAAAAGAAGTTTCAATGTTGCTATTTTAAGTAATGGATAGTGAAACAGAAGAAATGGAAAGTCAGTGCATGTGTGCCCAGTTTGCCTCTGCGTAAGGCTATGTATGATCAGAACTGCAGCACCCACTCTGTTTTATGAGAATACCTGGCTGCCTGTTCACAAACATACCTGGTTGCCATCATCTGAGTGGCTGCTGCTGCCTTTGCGGGCACTGGTGAGGCGAAAGAATGGTGGCGTCTCGGTCCGTTCGACCGAGAAGCCCAGCGTCTCGGCCAGCTGCATCTCAGCAAGCAGGGCATCCAGCAGCCGATCAGGGCAGGCACGCCCCATGTGTAGTGCCACGCGCTTGGCTGACGGGAGAAGCTCTCCGGGGGCCAAACCAGCCACGATCAGCAGGTATCGCACGATCACCCGCAGATTGGAGGCCCCACTGCGACACAGCAGGGCCCAGAGTTCTTCCATCTCCTGTAGATAATGAGTGGCAACCAGATAAAACCACCTGTGAGATTGCTGTCACGAGCTTTCTGTAAGCTAACAACCCAGATGAATAGGGGAGGTTCAAGGAGCAAAACTTCCTGAAGACAAATAGAAATATGCGAAACATACTTCCTCATTTCTGAACAATCCGAAATTCGGATGTGTTCCCTGGTCCCAGCAAGTGTATGTATTGTTTAATAGCATCAAACTCGCGTTAATCCGGTCACATTTGGCCGCAGCCCGGTCAATTCGGACAATCCTCGGAGCTCTCAAGCATGAAGCGCCGCAGATGTGTGATGCAAAGGAGCGAAAACGGCATCCGCGAACAACCAAAACGGCCGCGGGCCTTCAGAAAGGTGTGATCGCCATCCACAATCTTACTACAGTCGCGTTGTTGGCGAGCAACATTGCAACAGCTGAGGCAAACTTGTTTCGTTTTCGATTTTACACGGCGTACGCAGGCCAGGCGTGTGCCTTCAGAACTGTGTGGACACTATGATCGTGTCTTTAGTGACCACGATTTCATCCACAGCAGATGCGGCACTCAGTAGCTTCGTTTTGACGATGATGCTGGCATAAAACTTGCTTGCTAGGTACATTGTGATGGACGAACTATCAGTTGCCGGCCATTTTTCTGGCGAAAAAATTATCGTGACGTGTGCGTGGTGGTGTTGGTGGTGGCAGTACGTAATAAGGGATGGGTTCAGAGCACGTTTCGGCTTAAGACACGGGGGTCTTGAGCCGCGGTCACATTGTGAATGAAGTTGCAAATGACGAAAATTGCGGCTTTTACACTGGTCTTATGCAGAATAAGTACTGGATTTACATATCTATCAAGAAAATGAAAACGCATTGAGACATTTGTTTATTTTTTTCTTTACACTTTCGATAATTCGGCATTCGGTTAATTCGGAGATTTTTTTTCTGTCCCATGAAATCCGAATTAACGAGCTTTTACTGTATGTGCATTGCCATAGTTTTGCATCAGTAAACTTTCATTTGATGTCTAGTGCCTGTCCTGTTTACCTGTCTCTTTCTTGTGTGATTGTTCCTTTGCACTGTAAGATGTATAAGTTCAGTTACCACCAACTAGCCCAAATTTCTGCGTTGAATAGTATGCGTAACATAGAATACACACACGCCCATAACTGCAAATTATGGGAAAATGTGCAGACCATTTAAATTTTTTTCTGTCAGGTGATGTGATCTGTGGGAGGCACTTAACAATATTCCATCATTTCAAGGCTTTTCCTACATATGCATGTGTCCAAATCAGGGAGCCTACCAGACTAGAAGATACATGGAAGAAGCAGTGGCTCCCATGGATACAATAAAAGTTACTTGTTGGAATGGGCTCAAAGAAAGACCTAATACCAGCAGCTTCAGTGGTGACCTACATCTACGCCTGGCATCACAATAAAGACTTGAAATTGAATAAAGAATTGAAATTGAAAGACTCACAATAAAGACTTGGATCAGATCTGAAGAGGTACCTTTCAAGCAGACTATATTCATGGCCACGTGGTGACAGAAGGCAAATGGGCAAGCTCATTCATTAGCTTGCGATGGCAACATGCTTAACATCCCTCACCAATGGCTCGACGACTATTCCCTTAAGCCAACCCACCTACCAGGTCTAAAGACAAGAACGCAGTATACATGTGCAGGAAGTACTGCCATGCTCTCACCTCACATTACAACACGCAACATCCACACTTTGCGCTCGGGTCAGCAGGGCTGCAACACCTAAAGGTCAATTTCCCTTTCTAAACCTAAAGATCTGCACCAGAACATGGTGATTCATGTCTGCTACACGCCGGAGATGAAGCTGTCCATCCGCACTATGCCACAGAGAAGTGCAACATCTACCAAGAAGGACAACTTAAACCTAATTATTCATTTAATGAAGTTTTCTCCTTCTGTGAAGATGGCAAGGAGAAAGGTAGGTGAAGATAAGAAAGAAAGCAAGATGCGGTCTTCTTTCTACAGCTGTGAGTGGCTGCAACATTATTAAGATGCATTGCACAATACTGTTCTGCAGTGCTACACAGCTTTTTCATACGCAGTGTTAGCATCGCCCACTGGACAATAAAGCTACAGTAAACTCTCGTTAAACGAAACCTGAAGGGACCAGGAAAATGTGTTCCATTTAACGAGTGTTCCGTTTACTGAGAGATGAATAGGATGGCAGAGTCCTAGTACGAAACCAATCATATTAGATGCAGTTGTTCCGTTTAAGCAGCAGTTCCATTTAAGAGATTTCCGTTTACTGAGAGTCTGCTGTACGCTAAACTGTAACAGTAAACACATCATCAGTGAAGACAAGAACAGCAATCACAAATTTTTGAAATTTTGCTCCACTGAAGTTACATGTGCAACTGACCTTGGGGTGCTGGTCTCCAAACTTTGCTGTCAGGTAGAACAAGTTGTTGAGCACCATTTCTGTGGCTTCAGCAGATCCCCATCCTTCTCGACGTTCGCCTGGTGCCAAAGTCCTGCACGAACCCGTAGAACACAATGAGCCATTCACCTTTTCTATGTTGCTCAGTGAAGTATTAATTCACTTATGCAGCTCTTATTTCAATACAATACTATACCTGGCGACAACTTTCTGTGGCAGCACAGCCAAAGCTACATGGGCGGAGCTTCTGCACATGTGTTACTACGCCAAGTAGTCTATTTGCAGGCTATTGTTTACAGGCACAGGAAAACGTGAAATCGACACCAGAAAGCCAGAAAACTAGACACGGCAAAAAACGGAAATCCTTCACAGGATAAGCTTTCTTACTTACAATGCAAAAAGTCCTGAACATAATACCTATTTCTTTTTGTTTTTATGTTTTCTTGTATGCTACGTAGTCTACAAAAGTTAGCGTTCCCGGAGTACATGCAGCAGTGTAGTAAAAAATTGTGTGCTTCACTTCTGTAGCCTTGGCTGTGCTGCCACAGAAAGTTGTAGCCAGGTATAGGCCCAAGTTGCTGTACTCGAATTTTAGTTCGGTGCAGGCACCATGCATAATACTACTGAACCTAAAGTTTAGACATAGCCCTTCTGCCGCAGTTGAACATCTTCAACCTTGTTGTCATTCCCTTAAGCTGCTTTGAATTCTGCATTCATTTCTCAAGAAAAAAAGCCAGCTTACCATAGAGGTTGGTCACCTCATAGCTAAATAGACTGCATTTTGAAGCACTGAACTGGAGAGAGTAAGGAGAGCTCGTAATCAAAGGAAAGATTACGCATGCCACACTCACGAAAATATGGCATCCCCAGTAAACAAAGTACAATTTAACAGACACATTGAAATCATGGTCTTATTTACCCCACACATAATTCAAGCTAATACTGTTTTGCAAAGGTTCAGTGACAGGATACGATAACACAGCAAAAGATTATTCCGTCCAAGGAACGTATTCTGCTCTGCTAAGATTGAATGAACAGAAACTGATTCTGCGGGCAACCTAAGATCATTAAAAGAGCACTGACACAAAATTTCGAAGGCGAGATAACCTGTGGGGTGAATTTGTGTGGACACACATGCATCATCTACAAAATATCAACGGATAATATATCCTAGAACGTATTTAAAATCATGTGTAAAGTGCGCGTTGCACCACTCCACGCGAAACGCGCCTTTGGTGTTCTTGTAAGCAACCAACCGCCACCTGAGTCACGAGTTTGCGTTGGCTGCCACGATTGTTGCGGGCGCTCTCTCCCACTCTCTCCTTGCAAACCTTTTCAACAGAAAGAAGGGGAGACTTGCACGGTAGTACAAAGGCTGGTGTCCTCGCCTCGGCAGTGCATCTTGGGGGGGTCACGCATATTTACGTCTCAGAGGGCATTGTAGCAGCACCCAGGAAGCTTTCATTGAAGAGTTGTCGACGCTGTGCTCGTGTGCACGCAGTTTTCTGTGCTCGCGCAGCTAGCTATGTTTACATAGCCACCACTCTGGGTCCCGCCTCCCTCAGCGCTCTCTCAAACCGAAACTGCGACTGGGCGCTATAAAACCGTCTCCAAATAATTAACGGTCGCGCGCTCGAGCAAACGAGCTTTCCAGTCATGATAAGTGGGTCGTTGACTACTTATCGCAACAGAAAAAGCAAGATGCAAAATTTTGGTGTCAGTGTTCCTTTAAATAAGAAGTCACATAAATAAAGAACTGACTCAAGCTCCTGAGGATGGCCAGGGGTCAAGTGTGGATCAACGAGGTGCATGTTCCCCAGCCAGGGCAGCAGGCATCGAAGCAAATTCTGGCGCACTTCTGGCCGTGCCGTCTGGAACCGTCCTGTCACCTCCGAGAAGAGCCGCATGGTCAGCTCAGGATGCACCTGAGCCATCTGACGGCACAGCTCTTCCTGCAAAGCCGCACAGCACCATAGTTAACGGATGCCCCCAATACCGAGTTCAACAAATACCAGATCACTGACCACTCATCAGATGAAACTACTGTCAATTTCAACTTGCAAGTTATGGTGTACAAGACAGTGGCACATTCAGCGATTTTCTACACATAAGAAGAACTATCCGTTGAAGAAAAGCCAGGCCTCACAGCTGTCCATGCACATAAGCATTACAGATGCATTACTGTGCCCTCTGAAGCATCAAGGTTAGCCCAGATATAACTATACAACAAGTTACAGCAGCCATATTCGTAGGTTTTGTCGCCACTACTACACGGCAGTGATTGACAAGTCAGTATTTGTCTTCTTGAAGTCTTCGTCTAGAGGGTACGGTTCAAATGCATCCTGAAGAAAAAGCATGCTTCGAGCCAGACCGTGAAAAGTTCATATAGCCCAGCATACAATCAACAACAACAGAACAATGCAACTTCCAGCAATTATTTAACACAACATATAGAAACAGCAGGCAAGATATAAACACTACAGAAGAAAGAAAGGAAGAAGACACAGACAGTAACCATTGCAAAGAAAAAAAAAAGAAGAGCAATAAAGTATGCACACTTGTGAAACACAAGAACAAGGCATAATGTATCTCAAGCAATTCATACCTGGGAGCAAGGGTAGCCAGCTATGATGAGACCGTCACCAGAGAGGGAACGGTGACGCAGTTGTATGCTGTCCAGCTGATCATCCTCTATGGTGAGCGCCGACTTGGAGTGAAAGAAGCGGTGGTCAAGAATGTGCAGCAGCTGCAATGCCATCTCCTGAATGGTTGCCCTTGGGCAGCCAGCATTCAGAAGCGTAACACAGATGATGGACATGTAGTGATCGCATGGGTATTCACGTACGCTAAACACCGTTGCAAGCGCCGTAAAACACCCGTCTGCGAGCTGAGGTTCCCCAGTGTAGCATCGGTCTACAAGCCAGTCTAACAGCATGCCCGCATCCTGATTGAAGTCAAGCAACAGGACAACTGTCTCTTGAGCCAGATGGTATAGCTTCTCATCCTTGGATCTAAGCAGGCTGTCCAACCAATGGTAGATGACGCTCTCTTCATTCAGGACCAGGTGGATCCATGCACGGCCCACAGCAAAGAACAGAGGACGTTGCCTGGAGTGCCGAGGACTCCAATTCGGTGAGGCTCTCGTCGGCTGAATTTCGCTTCTCCACAACGCCGAAGGGGACGCCGAGATTTCCGCTCCACGTGGCGAAGAGATAAAAGAGGTTGCGCCTTAGGTCATGGCCCAGGAGGTGAGTGTGATTCTCCAAGGAAAAGCTCTTGATCAGCTTGTGGACAAAGTTGCAGAAGTGAAGCTTGATCTCCTGCACGATTTCAGGCACGTCCTTGTCGTTCTCACTTTCGAGAAAGAGTCGTGCCCCATCAATGTACTCAACAAAAGATGTGTTGAGTGTGCCAGCATCACGATCTAGAATGCAAGAGCTCACTCCAAAGGTGCCGTGCTCGGCAACCGATTCCATCAGTCGTGTGAGCTGCAGCCGAAGTATATCACGTCGTCTTCGGCGACGTACATTCTCCTGCTTCCTGTCAATGGCTTCTCGTATGTAGCCAACCAGTTCTTCCATCAAGTCTTTGAGTGCAAGGCTGTTGACATGTGACAACCCAAGGACGACGGCTCCTCTCAGATCCATCTGCTCACTCCTCAAAAGGGGCACAATCTGCTTAAACAATGTAGTAGCACTTATTCCACTGTTGCTGATGCCTGTAAACCTATGTTCAGCCCGGTCAGAAGACATGTTCTCTGGAGAAGAGCTGAAGCTCAGGTCAGGCGAGAGATAGCGCACAGTGATGTTGCTGTTGGAAGGTGCAACGCGGCAGGCATAAAGGAGATAGTTTCTCCATAAGCTGAGATACACATCCCTTTCTGTGGGTGCCTTCTTGACAGTTGTGGTACGAAGAAGAGAGGCACGGTTATCATTTACTGGATTCAGTTCGATGTGAGTGAAGAGGCAAGTGATCCGTGAGGTCACAATTGGCCATGACTGTGTTACAGCAGTAGGACAATGTTTCAGAACATAGTCCTGGTGGATGAAACTCATGAGGCAGGCACACCAGGCATCCATGCAAGACAAGTCAAGAACATCCAAGGGACTTCTGTTGGAGCCTTCTGTACTGCCTTCGGGGCTGCCTGTGGTCCAGGCCGAGCTGGATCGCTCGGCAAGCCACTGGAGATCCACAACTGGTGCAGACAGGACTGCCGACTTCTCTGAAGCGGGGAGGTAGGGCAGACACTTTTCGATGGCAACTGGGCAAGCTCGGTCAATGACATCCACAACGGGCTCTTCTGCACGTGGTGGCAGCTGCAGCTTCATTACAACCTTGGTCTCCTTGAGGATGTGAGCTGCAAGACGCCGCGTAGACAACCTACAGTTGCAGAGCATTACCAAAGCCACACCCTCAACAAGATGCAAGGCACTTGTCATCTGTTCAATCCGTATCTCCGACACCTCTTTCTTGACACCACACCCATTCAGAGCATTCTTCCACGTGGTCAAGAATTGTAGCAGCACGCGCAAGGCATTGTCTAGCAGTTGTGGAAATGTGTCATTGACTTCTTGAAGAATAAACTGAATGAAACCTTGGATGACATCCTCTCTCCATTCCGGAAAGTCCAACACCATGTTCTGCAGAGCCTGAAACGCCAAACCACGCAGTTCTTCATCCATGTGGACTGTCAACCTTGACAGCATCTCCACTAGGTCTTGCCTTCGCATTCCATCGGGAATTAGTCGCGGCACTGCAGCAACACAGGTGCGAAAAAGGTCAATCTTGGGCTTCCGTTCCCCTGTTATCATGTCATCTGGTTCCTTGTTGGCATTTTGTGTTGTAGTCATCATCAGAGGTCGACCAAACTGGACATCAAGTGCTTTGAGGATGTCATCGAAAGCCTTTCGAACGTAGTAGTAGTACTGAGACATGCCAATGCTCTTGGCAGTGTCCTCTGTAAGCACTTTGTTAATAAAAGTCTTTTTGACTCTGAGGGTGTTTCCTGATGGAAGAACGCCAACAGTTCGAGGCATTGGTGGGCAGCCCTCTTTTTGTTGCAGGCTGTCAGCGACGACGAGGAAAGCCCGCAAACCAATGCTCATTCTCTCTGGAGTAAGGATGATCTTGATTGGCCTGCCAACAGAGAGCAGATCAAAGACAATTTCCTTCATGGCAAAGTCAAGGCGCTCCTGCGCTATAAACTGGATGATCTTAACAAAGATGTTCAATGGGGTGTCCCGCGGCACAACCGCTTTGGATCCCTTGGGAAAAAGCGAGTTAACGATGCTCTGAAGCCTAGTCTGCGTAGCTGTGTTGCTCTCACATTTTACACGAATCATGTATACCCAAAGCAGTCGGTATAGCGACTCCAGTGCCACACGACACATTTTTCGGATCACGGTGCTTGAGGTGAGACAGACACATTGCTAGAAAGCAGTGCCAGTTCTGAAGAAAAAGAGTTTCTGGCTCACACAAAGCAAGCACGTCACCAGTGGGAACAGTGCCAGGCTGTGCTTCTTCTTGGTACACAAGTCAAGGGTTGTGAATACAGCATTTCGACAAAGTTTTTTAAACATGGTACAGTTCACTTCAGTCTTGACAGTCGCAGCAACAGGAACAAGAATCTCGACGAAAAGGCCAGCAAGAGCATGTTTGACGTCCTTGTCCTTGGCTTCGAGGAAGTAACTGGCACATTCTTGCATGAACTGGAACGAAGCTTCGAACTCCTCTATGGGTGCCATCTTAACGCGGAAGAATTTCATGCCCATGAGTAAGCTGATGATGCTCTGTGTCGTGTGAGGGCTCGGCTCCTTGGCGCGAAGCTCCTTCAGCTCGGCCATGAAACGCTTGCGCACCGATTGGAATCGCGACTGCGCCAGCACAGCCACTACCTCGGCGTACAAGTCTGCTACAATGTTGAAGTTCTGGGCGTTGGGGCCTGTCTGGGAGCTTTCGCGGTAGCGAAAGTGCTTGAAGGCCAGCGATTCGATGTGACTGACCAGATCTTCGTGCCCCGGGTGCAGAGGCAGCTGCTTGAGCACTTCGATGAGCACCAGGCAGAAGATGAACTCGATCGCGAGATCCCTGCGCTCGTGCAAGTAGTCGCGGTCGCTGCGGGGTTCAGTCTCGCTCTTGGCCCGCGAGTCCGCGCGCGGCCTCTGCATGTCGACGGTCTCCACCGTTTGCCGGTCATACCATGCAAACAGGGTGCGCAGTAGCGACGGCAGGCAGTGCTCGGCCACCGAACCGAACGCGGACAGTAGCTGATCGAACACGGCATCCTCGCCCCGTTGCAATGACTTTGAAACTGGTCGCTCCAGTGGCTCAGCGAGCACCGTGCGAATTTTCTTCTCCGCTTGCAGCGTAAACTCTGCGAAGAGCACGCGCAACACGAATTCGCCCGGTTTGACATCGGTATCGAAGTGTATTCCCGGGGGAAATGGCTGTCGCTCCTTGCGAGCGCCCCACGGAAGAACTAATGCAGATTGGCTTACGTTGTTGTTGTTAGTGCCGCCGCTGGCGGGGTTAGACCAGTTTTTGGCCTCGGGATTGTTCTGCGATGCCATGGCTGCGGTGGGAATCGCGAGTCTACATCACTACTGGCTAAACTGCAGTGCCCGTAGTCCGTGCGCACTGCGGCACCATATCAACAACGCAAACACTGATTCCGTCCGGACGATCAGGCCATGTTTCCGTTGCTATCGCGCGAGGTCGAAAGCATCGCGAGTAATCTGCGAGGCGTGCGATACACTTGCAAAGGTGGAAAGCAGTCACTTACAGGTGACCGATATGCATCTGCAGGGCCCACACAACAAACTTCACATTGACTCAACCGAACAACAAAACCAAAACTTGCAAAAAACCACCACCACAACACCGGAAACAACTGGCGGAAACGACACAAAGCGAATAAAAACAGTTACGTATTGATGGTTAATCTTGGCGCAGATAAAGGAGTATTTAATAAATTAAAATAAATTTGATTTTCCGGGCACCCAATGCCTGAGGTTGGTGCTGGCTGCAAAACCGCTGCAGCGTTGCAGCTCTAACTGGCTTTATTTTCGCTTTTTAAATTCATTTTTATGCCGATCCAATCCAGTGACGTCATTTGTCATGGCGCCCGCTTGTTTATGTTTAATGGCTTTATTTTCGCTTTTTAAATTCATTTTTATGCCGATCCAATCCAGTGACGTCATTTGTCATGGCGCCCGCTTGTTTATGTTTTGCAATTGAGGACTGCTTACGACCGTGCTTATGACTGTGTGCTTACGTACGGCAGGTCAGAGGACGCGCATCTAAGGAGGAAAGTTTGTTTGAACGTGTAGACTATTAGGAGCCACAGCGCATGAAGCGCTCGACATAGCTTTTGGTTCGTAGGCAGTACATAAATAGAGATGCGTAGACCTTGCCCCGTGCCTTGTATATCGGGGGACACGGAAAGCGTCTAAACATTGCGTAAACAAACAAAGCCATGTGCTACACGCTCAACATTTAAGGGATGCTGCACGTGACAGCATGCCTTGTCTGTATATTATGCTGTGTGCGCGGGAGCAGTGATAGCGAATATCAGCATGTCTAACCACGAGAAACTCGTCGTTCGGCACAGGACCTCTCAGGACGGGCAGAGTTGCGGGTGCGGGCGGCCGGCATTTCCCATCAATGCGGCTGCACAGATGTCACTCGATTGCAGTGCCTGTAAAGTCGGTGACGATAAGGACTTGCCGAGAATTCCCAAGATTCCAGCACAGAACATTATCCTGAGGCTACAGCACCGCGAAATCTACGCCGCCAAGCAGAACGTGTCGCCGTTGCACGTCTCCCGGCGCCTCCACCAAAATGCGTGCCCAAACTTCACGGTCGTTAACGTGGAAAAGCCGCCGTGTTTCCTGCGAAAATTTTCGCCCGACGGCAAGCACCTCGTGGCTTTTTCGTCTGACCAGACCTCAATCGAGATTTACTGGTACCGCGGTCCCTGTGCGGCTGCTCACCTCTTGAGGGGATTCAGTGGGGACCACTTGGGATCGGGAGCCGAGTCGGCCCAAGTGCGGAGCACCATTTTCAGCGAGTTTTTTCGGCTTCGTCACATTGTGAACGTGTCGGGAAACGGCGGTGAGCAGCTGAATCGCGAGTGCAGCTTGTTCACTGACGATTGCCGGCACTGTCATCGTGGGATCAGCCATGTATGTCCCTGAGGAGCCGCACCCGTTTTTCTGGGACATGCACCGCAACAACGAGTCGGTGTCTCCGAATCCCCGCTCTCCTCTGGAGGACTATTCGCTGCACCTTGTCGATATGCTCACAGGCACCCTCAAGGACAAACGCACAGTTCAAGACGGACAAGATCTTTCTGTCTCACAACCAGGGGCTGTACCTTTACCGCGATACATTGGCGGTTCTCTCAGTACAGCATCAGACTGTCCACATATTCAAGGTTAGTGGGGTGCAGGTAAAGATGCCCCAGAATAAAAAGTACCTAGGAGAACGTAGCACTATGTAGGAAGAAATGGCCCCGACTTAAATTCCCTGAAGAACTCAGTGTTTATTGTAAAAATTTGGGCCCCGGGTGAGCACACTTATTATGAGGTACTACAGTGCACCTCATAAGCAATGCCCCAGGATGGGCTGCTTAGAAAATGTTGTATGAACACCTTTGTGCAGGCAAGTCACGACAAGTATTGCTAGTTCAACAGCATGCATAAGATCTTTTTCAGCTGTCCAGTGAATACTGTTCACATAAGTTAGCCCTTCATGGTGACCAACACCGACTCGCTATTCTTGTTAGGTTGAGCATCGGCTCTGCCCCAGGTCCTTTTCTTGGTCACAATCGCTTCTTCTGACTGCAAGCATTGGTCACTTTTCACACTTGTTGAGTGGCTGGGACTGACCACACTGCCAAACTTCCTGTAATATAGCCGAGTGCACAGTGCCATATGTTGTAGGGCGATAAGGCACAGGCGTATAGTTGCAGAATTGCAGTGCCATCTGCTCGGGTTCTTCTCCTGTAGGTTCCAGAGATCTATGTTACGTCAAAATAATCTACGAGACGTTATGCAGATTTTGGCATTATTTCTCTCACTGTATACATGCATAGTTCAAAATCCTCAACTGACAGGAACATGAGAGTGCTTAGCAGCTTCGTGAAATTTCAGAATTTATCGCCTTTTCGACATAAGCTTACTAGACCAAGCACTTGAATCTGTAGCCAGGTGCTTTGGCACTAATGGAATAAGCATGCCTGGATGGTGACCTCTTCAAAGATTATCCTTGGCAGTGTTCATCATTGCTTTTTTCACATAATGACATATAGAGGCAGTGCTAGTCCGAGGATCTCGCATTGTTCCTCCAGCAATTTGCAGAGCTCTTGACAAACCTCCCGATTTTTCCGTGTCATGAACATTTCTCGTGCCATTCTCCTTCGGTTTGCATTAATTTTTGTTCTTTTGAACTAGCAGCCCTGATGACATGACCAATATAAGAAAGCTTTATTTTTGCAACCTTTGCTTTGACTGTACATTTGCAATTAACCTTATTTACAGTTTCAAGGTTGGTCTGTTTTGCATTTGCAGTACAGGAGATCTGAGAATCTCAAAACTACACAAGCACCATAGCTCTGCCTGATGTCATAATTTGCCTAAAACTAAGGCTCAAACTTTTTTGCACAATTTAAAGGATACCCTCTATACAATACATTAAGAGCTCTTCAGTACACTCACATGCTGCAGTGATCCTCTCTCGAAATATAAATTATTCTCTCAGTAATATTAAAATAACATTGGCGTTTGTGGACAGCGATAAAAAAAAAGTAATCAAAGCAGGAACTTATGAAAGGCACAGTAAAGGAAGAAGCGACAAGAAAAGTTAGCTCAATATCACACAGTGAGATAACAAATAGAAAATGGCTGTATGACATAAGATGGCTAGAGTATGCAAGTACGCAAACAAATGCAGTAACACGAGCTGTTTCAGTTTACTGTGACAGAAATCATGCAGTTGTCATTGTTGTAGTGCTGCTTGTGAAATACAAGCTCAAAACTCGACTTCTCATACAGTCTTTACTTTTGTCCTGCACAGGTCACAAAGGAAGGTCATTTCGTTGATGTCCGCACTGTAGGGGCGCTTTTGCTATGAGGACGATGAGTTGCTGGTGTCATCAGCATTCCTTGCAGGTGGCAGAAGCGAGCAGCGACCATACTGCGAACGTACTCTCAACTCACTCAAGCACCGCCTGCTGGTGCATCTGTATCGCCAGGTAATTTGAACAGACAACTAGCACAACACACATGAATTGCTGCACTGAACACATAAGTTGCAGGTTAATCTATGCACTGTTTTAGCGTTTTGATGTCCATGGTAGACTCCTTTTGCTTTCTTCTTTTCTCTCTCTGCTGCACACTTGTGCACACTTATGATCGAAGGTGTGAACTAAATTCGTGAGTGCTATGAGGCCTGGAAATTGTATACTATTTTAACTTTTTTTTTGTGTATGAGAACATGATAACTCGTTTGCTTGTCTACCACGTCTCAGACGTCAATGTTCTAAGTGCGGCGCACTTCAGGGGCCCGGCTTGTCGTCCATGAGGGGATGATCACTGCTCGCAGTAAAGCACTAAATACAGGCCATTGCAAGACTAGCAATGCTCAAAAGTGGGTTAGAATGAAGGAACAAGGTCTAAAATAATACAATGAACAGAAATAACCTAGAAGTAATCGCAAGTAATGAACTTCAAATCGCTAAAAACGATTCAGGAACCTGCGTCCGACTCCTGTGCATGATTGCTCTTCCCACCAGCATTCTACAGCGCATTGTCAGGTAAAGAACCTGACAGAACTTGCTGCAGACGACACGTATCTCAACTGCCGTAACAAGCAGGAAGTCGATAAAGCGCAGCATAAAGTAGTGCACATGTCGCACACCGAGTTTGCGAATCTCCCGAACAAGATTCAACTCGTGCCAACCCTACATGTTTACCTCAAACATTGGCGTCACCGACGCTTTGGTAAACGGCGCAGTGGGTATTCTACAAACGAGAATCGCTGGGTGCCCATGCTACGCACTTCCTCAAGTTGAGGTGTCATACGATTTTTTTGCACATGTGAGCATGAAATGCTCAGTGTCATGCCTAGCGAGTTTTGGCATGAGCTATGAAGAAGCAGTGACTGATCATTTCATTAAGTGAAGGTTTTTCTGGCCTTAAATATAAGCCTTGAAAATAGCTACAATGCATGCGTGTTCATGACATGTATTGTCCTCCCATCATCTTCAGTGGCTCTCTAGGTAGTCAACCAAGCTGTCATCAGTTTCCCCATGAAGTCATCTTTTCACTTTTCCTTGCACTCATACAAAAATAATAGTGTGTGATGTAGCAACACCCAATTGAGTCCTGCTGAAAATTGGCTTTCCTTGCTGGCCAGGTTGTGTGCGTTACGAGCATTTTTATCACTTTGGGTATATTTGCTGGTAATGTGTCATAAATGATTTCCATCACTGTTTCCTTTGTGCTGTTCATTCCACCAGGCTGAAGCTGAGCAGAACCCAACAGCGCTGCGCAAGTTCTATCAGCACTTTGACCAGCTTTGTGACCTGCGACTGTGGAAGATGCAACTGCTGGACGAACGACACCTGCTGCTCAAGTATGCCAGCGAAGATGTGGTCTCGTTCCGGCTCTCGGACCCAAATTCCCAACCGTCCTTCTTTGTGGTTTACAACCTAGTGACCACCGAGGTGCTGGCCGTCTACGAAAACACCTCGGAGGAGCTGCTCGAGCTGCTTGAAAACTTCAGCGATCTACTGCGCAATGCGGCGCTCCACTCGGACGCCCAGCTCACCTGTTCTCCATCCAACAACATTCATGCACGGCTAGTGCAGCAGAGGTGAGGCGGTTGCACAAACTGAATGTGGTGTTCATAATTTACATACAAAGCTATCACATCGCTGTGAAATGTTAATCTTCACTACAGATGTCTTGTTGGGTTTTTCTTGCAGGTGGGCAAAACCTCATTTTAGATGCTGCAATAGCCTTATTAAATGGAGACTGACCTAAGTAATGCCTGAATGCTATGGAATTTTTCGTATGGTGGAAAAAAATGATCAAAGGCTGCCGTGATTTCAGGCACACTCATCACTCTAGAAATTCAATAAGGCCGCAGGAGACATGGCCTGTATATAAAATTTGTTCTTGAAGTGTAGCTTTCTAACAGTGCATGTGCTTTTAAGCCTCTACCCATAGTAGTAATATGAAAGCGGTAATGAATGATCTCGCAAAGTGGAATTACTTCTGGAGCTTCATTTTATGCTGAAAGTGGTGTCATTTGTTGGATTGCTTGTACTAAAGATTTAAGCGTTGTTTTAGGTGGTTGTTGGTCCATTTATGTCCCGTCGTCAAGGCAGGTGCCCAGACATCACAACGCAAGTTCTTGTCCTTGCGCGATTCCCAGGTTCAAGCAGACCATTGTGAATGCCCGTTATGGGGGCCAGACGGAGGCAGTCAAGCGCCTACTGGCACAGCTGCCCATCAGCTCACAGTCGTACAGCAACAGCCCCTACCTAGACCTGGCACTCTTCAGCTATGACGACAAGTGGGTGTCGGTGCTGGAGAGGCCCAAGGCCTGCGGAGACTATCCCATTCGGTGAGTGCGAGTAACCTGTGCCTGTGGTGGACATATATCTACCTGAGGGGACACTGCTTTTTTTTAATTTTTGATCAATTTTGATGAAACTTGCCGAGTTTGTGTACATTTGCGTGCTGATATCAACTACGCAATTATTCTTTTTTGTAAATTATGTAGTTTTTCGAATATCAGACATTTTATGTGCATTTTGGGAACAAGATCGTCTGAACTGAGAAAGTTGCTAAGTAAATCAGCATATCAGAATAATCTGGAACTAGACCTATATGCAATAGAACAAAAATGGACATTGTAAACACGTGTATACAAAAGCTATGATAAACATTAATGAGTAGTTGATGTCAAGTTGGAATTTCGATCATGAATGATCAACATAACATAACTTTTGTTCATATGGGCTTAGAATGTCCATTGTTGTTTTCTTGCATATATACTAGTTCTTATTCCTAATTATTTTGATGTGCTGATTTACTTGGTGACACTCTCAGTTAAGTAGAAAACCTTGCTTCCCAGAAGCACATGAAATGTTGGATGTTTTAAAAACTATACATAGCCCTAGAAAAATAATTGTATATTTGAAATCAGTGCACAAATCAACATAACCACAGCAAGTTTCATCAATATTAATCAAGAATTTTTTTTTAAGTGCGAGAGCGGAGTGTCCTCCCTTAATGGCTGTGCCCTGGTTCTAAGACATCAGATACAGTTACCACAGGGAGGGCAAACAAAAACTGAATATACCAGGCGATTTTACCTGCTGGATAATGATTAACAAATTTGCTCATTCTTTGCTGTAGTGCCTGGATTGAACAGGACTGCATGTATTTTTGATGCTCTTTGAATGTTTCGAATATGCCTTTTAAAAAATCTCTCGAATTAAAAAAAAAAAACAGGTGATAGTCATACACCTTTTAATCAAAACTGAATGCATGATGACATTCTGTTAGTAATAGAACAGGGTTAAATATGAATGCAAACACCAATCAATAAATATTATTAATGTTAGTGTAGCAGCTTGTTTTTGTATGTCTTCTTTGCAATGGCTTGCCAAGCCAAATTAACTACATTCATGTTATGTAACTTACTACCTGTGTAACTGTTTTGCTGCTTTTAATTTTACTGTGAACAAGGGCAGGAGATCTTATTGCGAATTGCTGTCTTGCAATGAGCACCCATAAAAAGTCTGTGATTACCATCGCTCTCTTTTTTTTTCACGTTGACTTACTACTCTTTACCCAGTCTTGCACTTGCCACATGGCAAAGAGAAATAGCATTGCCTATTGCCACTACAAAGAATAGAACTTGTGCCATATGGCAGTGTATAGGTAGGAGCCGGATGCGTTTGCAGCTGAGCTATCATTCAAATCGCACATCAGGTACTTTGTACAGTGTTTGTAGCGTGCATAGCTTGGATTTTGAGAATAGCGCAAACATTGCAGACACAGCAGTAGGTAGTGCACACACGTAGCAAAGCTCTCACTGTCCAGCCGTAGTGAGACGGGGCACTTTCAAATGCATTCGAGCTCGATTTTGATTCAACTTGTTGCTGCCGATCGGATCCATTGTGCAGGCTGAGGAAGGGAGCCATTCGCTATTAAAAAATTTGATTGTGATTGTGACTACCGTGACATCAGTATTAAACTTGCTGCAATCTGATCCAGCAGTCATTTTCCGTGTGGCTTTTAAGTAGGGGTGTGCGAATATTCGAGTTTCGAGTTCGAAACGAATTATACCTAAGCGAATAATTCAATTTGACTTTCGAATAGGTAGTATTCGAAGTTTTGAATAGTTCTACAGGATGAATATCTAAGAGGAGACAAAGGCCAATTGTGCAACTTGGTGAAGGTGCGGTGGCAAGAACTAACGCTAACATTGTCACAGTAGGCCTTTCGTTAAAGCTTTCACTGATGTCCTGGTTCAAAAGTGAGCGCATATTTATTGTAAAGGAGATTGTGTCATTTCCACACGTCATGGCTCGAGCAAAAAAGGCCAGGGACTGTGGAAGTGCTAACGTCAAAAGATAACTAGCGCACCGAGCTCAGATCCTTATAGTCGAGAGGTTGGAAAATATTTGAATGAGCCTCTGATCCCAAGAAAGGATGATTCTTTGAAATATTGCAGAGACCATGGAGCTTCACTTTACCCAGGTATCGCCAAAATTGCTTTGCAATACCTTCCCACTCCTGCTACTGAGGTGCCCAGTGAGCACATGTTTTCCACTGCAGGAAACACCGTACCATCACGGTGAGAGAGCCTGAAGACAGGTCATGTGAAATCTGCGTGACAATCTGTAGTCTTTAGGTAGCAGTCACTCACCGTGTTATGTGCTCAAGGGCATGAGCAGATTTCATTTCTTCATTCTTTCTTTCCATTTTCAATAAAATCATTTCTATTCGATATTTTATATTTTTGTCCACTATTCGGCACTATTCGATTCGGATGCGATTCAAGATGAAATTTCGCTATTCGCACACCGCTACTTTTAAGCTGCAGGATTCAGCTGTACTGAGGTGGCCGACATGTCTGTCATGCAAGTCTTGAGAACATCTGCATTTTTTCCCCTCTTTCTCAAGTTTCACTGACCAAGTCCTGCCTGTTGTGATACTCCAATCCAATCTGTAGGAGCGTTCAACATTGGTGGTTCATGGGATCAACTAGGTCTTGGTTCTGTCCCACTTTCCACTCCATTTACCCTAAGAGTACATTCAAACCTTAGTAGCAAAATTAAGTCAGCAAAATTGACACTTTAGTTTGTGAAACAGAAAGTTCATTTTATTGATACCCAACCTTCTATGCAACGTAAAGGGACCGAATTATTCTTCCTTGTAAGCTTCAAAAGACTGTACGGAGAAGTGGGCAGACCTAAAGATCTAATTTTTAGGGGTGTGCGAATATTCGAAATTTCGGATATTCTTCGAATAGTGTTTGCTATTTGATTCGATTCGCACTGGAATTTTACTATTTGAACTTCCCAAAAACAAATACAGTCAACGTCCGATTGAAAGTGACCCCTTCAGATTTTCAATATGCTTCACCTCATCAAACCCCGGTATTACGGCAAAGCTGCCTTTCAAGCTCCGTTACGGTCGAACTTTGCCAAGAGACAGTCAACGTCAGTGGTCCCTAGATTTTCAATATGCTTCACCTCATCACACCCCCGTATTGCGGCAAAGCTGCCTTTCAAGCTCCGTTACGGTCGAACTTTGCCAAGAGACAGTCAACGTCCAATTGGAAGTGGTCCCTAGATTTTCAATATGCTTCACCTCATCACACCCCCGTATTGCGGCAAAGCTGCCTTTCAAGCTCCGTTACGGTCGAACTTTGCCAAGAGACAGTCAACGTCCGATTGAAAGTGGTCCCTAGATTTTCAATATGCTTCACCTCATCACACCCCGGTATTGCGGCAAAGCTGCCTTTCAAGCTCTGCTACGGTCGTAAATCTACTAACTCAAGAAAACGCTGGTTCCGACATGGAGATGAAAGATGTGGCAGAGGTGGGGGCTCAATTAATGCTGCTTTGGACCTGAAATCAGGGCAGGAAGTCCTAAAAATCGGAAGCCGAAGCTTTATAGCATACAAAATTTCAGATGTTCTTATATATCGACGTCTACGAGGCAGATTAGGAACTCTGGACTTGAAGGGAACAGACCCTTGTCCGCCACATCACTTGGGCTTCCACAGAAGTTGAAAGAAGAGGAGAGGCTGAGGAAATGGCATCTTTGCCTATCATGTGTGAAGTGTTGTCGGCAACACTTTGGTTGCACCAAATCATGTACGTAAATACAATTCGGCCTCTACATTGCCTCATTCTTGATAAGACAACTATGAGACACCATCCCGCCAGCGCTTCATCAACCTAGTAAAAAGAAACACTTTCATGTTGCTATCTCATAAGAATATGCTTAGGAATCCTCTCTAACTTTCTTTTCTGCAATTTCGCTTCGAAGTATTCGAAAAATATTCTAGAAATATGCGATTCGATTCGCACTCACACTTCAATATTCGAATTCGCTTCGCACCCAAAATTTTGCTATTCGCACAGCTCTACTAATTTTAACGAATAAAATCATAAATGGTTGCTGAACTTGAGATATGGTAACCACTTTTATGGTTTGACATGCTGCCAAATGTTACACGGAAAGCCGAAGGAAACACTGGTCCAGTGCTTCGTTGTGATAGCTGTGGAAAGCTGTAGCATCCATTATACTGCCATGGCTTGCAACATATATTTGGGTGTCGCCCAGAGGGGCATGACACCTAATGGTGTGTTCGCTGAACCTAACGATTGCTCTCTGGAAAGTGTAGTATAGGTATCATTAAAACCCTTTGGGCACTGCCAGAGAGCTTTGGCAACTTTTTTCATGACTGCCACTTTTGCTACATTCTATGCACATCACATTCAAGAGATCGGCGCAGCAGTTGTTTCAGTTTATAGCTTCTGTCCTGCTTTGTAACAGCAGCAAAACTTGCTATATTGAAATTGGGACTAACTATGTTTCTTATACAATCAAACCTGCATATATCGAACTATTGTGTATACCGAACAGTTGTAAAAGTCCCTTGGAATATTTTCGGTGTATAAAATATTTTATATATCAAATTACCTATACATAGAACTTTTTGCGATCCCCTTCAGATTCGATATACCTGGGTTCGACTGTGCTATGTTGAGAGGTAAAAATGTATGGTAATTTGTGGGTATGAAGTTCTAGAAAGATACTGACTTTTAAGGGCTGGTTTTTTTCTTTTGTTAGACACAATATTAATGAGAACTAGCAGACTGTTAGTTCTCATTAATAGAAAGGTACTCTGTTACATTGACGATTTCTTTACTTGAAAGTTTATTATATTGAGGTTTAACTACTTGCTCGCACGATTGTGTTTGGCTGTTGCGTTAAGCGCAGAGCTTTGTGCAGCTTCTACGCACGGGACTCTGGCCTCCTGAAGTTCAAGATCTACGCAGGCTTGCAGGGACGCAATGCACCACCAGCGGCACGTCGACTTGTCGCTTTCACCTTCCACCCTTACGACCCTTTTGCAATAAGTGTGCAAAGAACCAATGCCGAGTACGTAGTCAACTTCCACATCCACAATTCTAGTTCACCTTTTACATGTTGAGACAATTGGCCAGTTAGTCGCTGTGAATAACCGACCGTGGTACACAAGCTTTTAGGAGCCTGTGGAAGATGTTTGTTAGAATCTAGCTATGCTTCATGGTACTTTCTTTCACAATTACTGTGCTCTGCCATTTCTTACCCATGTAACACAACACTATGTGCGATTCCCTTGTGTTTGTTAGACATATGTGAAATGGGTTTGATAGTACAGTAGTGTTTTGTGTATCCGGCCTACGTAGACCATGAAACAGACTTGCAAGAGTGAAAAGAAAAAATTTTTGTGGTAATGCAAGATGTCACCTATAGGTGGTGATGTACTCAGCTCTCTTAATTTTTTTGAGAAGCACTGGCATTATTGAGGTGCAAACCATTTACGTTGCACTGACCGTAAGCTTTAGCAAGGGTGGCACCAGGTGAGGGCGGTTAGTTGCCTTCATGAAAGAAGGTGAAACGGATGTCGATGTGCTGGCAACACGATGCCACGTCTTCACCTCCCAAACTAAGTTCAGAAAGTGCAGGCAAATCAAAAACACATCTAGCGGTGTTATGCAATTGCAAGTTTTTCTCTGTTGGTTCGTTGCAGCTGTTTGTAAAGCTTCACATTCAAGCTTTGCATGGTGACCAGCCACATGCCATGTGGTAGCTGTCTGGCTCATGTAAACGTTAATTGAGGAACTTGCTGAAGCATTGTGATTATCTTGTACAGTTGCATAGCCGTTTAATCATATATTTGAATTTGTCTCCGTACATTGGAACTGAGCACACGAATCCAATTATGCTTTTTACTGTAAAGATCTCCTGGCTGCTTGAAGTAGTTGCCGACTCATTTCTCTAGTCATGATTTCACATATGAGCGTATTAACTATGCATATGTGTAGCCATACATTATCTCCTCTTTTACACAGTCCACTATGCCTGCTCACAGTATTCTGGCTTGCTCCGGCACACAGTGTGCACAGTACTTACACGAAGCACACCTTCATTCACTCGCTGTTATAGAAAAGCCAAACTTTAAAACCTTGCTGTGCATTTCATTGGCATTTGTACTGTTCGCAATTCGCAAAATATGGTACTGCAAACCATGGCACCTATGCAAA
The DNA here is from genome assembly GCF_013339695.2 of Rhipicephalus sanguineus. NCBI lineage: Eukaryota > Metazoa > Arthropoda > Arachnida > Ixodida > Ixodidae > Rhipicephalus > Rhipicephalus sanguineus. The sequence continues at coordinate 188,755,416 of NC_051178.1, forward strand.
GTGCCACACATTAAAATGTTCAAATGACGTCTGAACATTTTGCGAGATGCAATGAATGGCATTGCTCTGTGCTGCAGTTATCACAACTTTGACTTTCGATTTGACACTTGTAAAATAATTGTGTTCTGCCTTCCAATGTATTTGCCATAGAAGCCTGCAAACATTTTACTGAAAAAATGGTGTTTTATGTACTGTAGCAGCAAAATTCACCTTGTTAGTTGGCCTTATAAAATCCTCTTGGATCGCGAATGCACTGTGTGTCTGTGTCACAAATTTTCACGAGTGACTTAATTGTCGCTCTGAAATCTTGCTCTGTACTGCCCATGTAGGTTGCTTTTTCATTGCCTGTTTTTCTTGCGTAAACCATTAATCAGTGTCACTATCGCAGAAAATGTGTACACAAATCATGTATGACTGGCTCGTGGACTTTTGTTGTGAGCAGGTGTACTCCAATTATGTTGCAATGTGTATATACTTTTTTTTTTTACTCCATAATGCCCATGTTCAGGTTTGTGCTGTTCAGTGTACACGTGTGTTTACATACATTGCAAATTTAAGCTGATTTAGGGTTCTTGTTTAGCATCTTTTTAAAATAGTAATCATTGCGAATTCATCTGGCAGGGAGGTTAATTAAGCCATTGTGTGGCCCGGGGAAAAGGTTAGGGGGTTCAGACACATTCTGAGATGATCACTGTGATGATATACTGCCAAGTACAGCTTAACTGTCTCTACATGTATATATAAAAATATACGTTTGTACATGTACTGCTGTATGTATTGTGCGTTTTCTTTGCCTGCAATATTCACCACATTAGCCCAGTGGCTGAGGATTTGCGCTGTTGAGCTTGATACCGCATTCCCAGGCCGCAGTGGCGGCCACATTTTGACAGGGGCAAATGCAAGAATGCTTGTACTTGCATTCAGTTGCACGATAAAGAACATACCCTTCATAGCCAAAATTAATCCAGAGTTCCCACTGTGCTTTTGGCACGTAAGAACTCCCAATACAGTTCTTCAATTTGTGCACAGAAGTGAATATATTAAACACCCTTTTAAAAAAAAATTCCTGGGAAAGGACCCGAGCCTAGACCGCAGGTAAATAGCGTCATGCTGGGCAGTGAAGAACGGCACAAGGAGCTAGCCACTGCCTGATTGATTGTCTCGTACCATGTGCTATGTCAGCCATCTGTCATTTTGTGAATTTTGTCCATTGCAATACAATACTATAACGGGCTCAGCAAAGTGTTTTTCTGTGCATTCTCTCCCATAGGCGTTCTGCCACAAATTTTAAGTTTTTGAAATGCTTGAAACGCATTTTTGCAAGATTTTAGCCTAATTTAATGAAAGGAAAATTGATGCTTTGTTTTTATTTTGTTCAAAGGCCAAACTTTATGCTTTGTTGTAGAACAGCCCAGCCCCTTCATCAAGTTGTGTTCAGGTGAGACATGATGCTAAACAGCAAGTGCTGTTAATTTGTGTGCTACTCCAGTAGCTTGCCTCCTTTCCCAGTAAAGAAAGTTTACTACACTCCTGTAATGATTTATGAATGGCATCAATTTCCCTGCCATTACTTTTTTACAAGTATTTGCTCCCCTGTGCCTCTAATCCACCTTAGCTTGTTAATGCCAGTACCCCCACTTTCAACCTTTGAAAAGTGAGGGATGGGGACCAGAAGCGTCAACATGCACGAGTAATTACGTACAATAGAAAAAACTTTTGGTTGGGGTTAGCAGGCTCACTAGTCTTTCCTGTTGAAGCAGCTTCATGGCAAAGCAAAGTGGCATTGCAATAAAACCACACTGCAGAGAAGCAACATTGTATGTAACCCACATCCCCATTTGCACTTCCATGTTTAAAGAATTCCAGGTGGTGAAAATTAATCTGGAGCTCCTCCCCAATGCCACTATGGCATGCCTCAATCATATTGTGGTTTCAGCAAGTGAAATCCCAATGTTTAATTTTATTTTTAATTTGCACTAGGGGTGTGCGAATAGTGAAATTTCATCTTGAGTTGAATAGTGCCGAATAGTGGCCACAAATATTGAATATCGGATACAAAAGATTTTATTGAAAACTGAAGGAAAGAACAAAGGAATGAAATCTGCTCATGTCCTCAAGCACATGATGCTCATCTGACAACAGTATTGTTGTGCTTCTTCTTGATGAGTGATCCGGACCGAAACGTCTTCGGGCACCCATTCACAGTAGCGTTTTAACTGCGCGCCGGAACGATAGGAGTTTCTGAACGAGTGGTGCAGTGCGGCAGTGGTGACTGCACGGCTTCAAAAAAATTTTCACGTGTGTAGCCAATCAACGAGAGTTTCGCGGGCCATAGTCAGGACGTTTTATGGTGCTTGCGGCATATGGGACCGAACTATACGCAAGAAGTCCATGCCTTCGTTTCAGAAGCAGAGTTGTGAAGGGCTTGACAGTTTTCTAACGTTTGTTATTTTACATGCGGAAATGACATAATCTCTTTTAAAATACACATGCGCTTGCATCTAAACCACGATATCAGTGCAAGTTTTAACGAAAGGCCTACCGTAATGACGTTAGCGTTAGTAGGCAGATTTAAAACTGCATACACGAAGATAATGTTCGCTGCATACGCCCGCTATTTTCATCACTTAAGGGAGCGCAAGAGAATAGCATATGACGCATGTGCAGTGGTGAAAAACGCTAACGCAAAACTTAGTGTAACCTGTTCTAAAGCTCCCTAGTTTTAGCCACCCCATCCTAATCAAGTTGCACTTTTATGTGCAGTGGTGAAAAACACTAACGCAAAACTTATTGTAACCTGTTCTAAGGCTCCCTAGTTTTAGCCACCCCATCCTAATCAAGTTGCACCTTTGGCCTTTGTCGCGTTTTAGGTGTTCACCTCGTTGAATCATTCGAATCTTAAAATACTAACTATTCGAAAGTCGAATTGAATTATTCAATTAAGTATTATTTGATTCGAATTCTAAACTTGAATATTTACACAACTCTAATTTGCACTTCGAATATATTGACTTTGGTTGCAGGTTGGGGCGGATCACAAGTGCGAAGGTACGGTGTAGGTTGTGGCCCATACATTGCATTTTGCTGAACCAGCACATCGGAGGTCCGACTAAAACATGCACTCATTACGATGAAACCCCTACGCTTGATCGTTGCTTTGTGCCATTTTTCGTTATCTACATGACGTACAATGAACCTTAGTGATCAGTAGGCTTACCTTGACAACTCCTCTTCTTTAAATAAAGAATTCGGTCGTTGGAACAACAAAAACAGCTTTTATTTGGGATAAATGTCTCTCATTTGCATGACATTTAACAAGATTTTACAACAGCGAGAAAAGAACCACACTGTCTGATAACAGTTCCTGTAGTGAAGCGAGCATGGAACGGACAGAGAGAGAGAAAGATACAGGTCTACGCAGGACAACATCGAGATCACAGTGGTTACGGTTACGAGTTACGTTGGTGGCTGGCCGGGTTACGACTCGGCACACAGTAGAGTATAGTAGTACTTGGGAAGAAAAAAAAGAAGGGAGGTACTAAGACTACAGAAAGCTGCTAGGGAGACCCCTGGAAGCAAGCCATCAACATGCTTCTTTTTAGCGTGAATGCAAGGTTTCATTTCAAGAATCGATAGGGAGTGAGCCGTATTGCCATGAGACGGGGACGGTGTGAGGTATGTGTCCGAGACAACAGAAATGAATATGCATATTGCCTTTGGTATTCAGATTTTTAAAAACTTGGACGACATAAAGATTAGGTTCACCTTTCTGAATGGCAAGAAACAATTGTGTGTGTGCGACGGGCCGCTCATGTTTTTCAAGGGCCAGATTGTGAAGCAAGCTCGAGTGGAGGGCACAGAGCCCCAGTATTGCTGACTAGGGCATATTGCTGGAAGGGGTACACTGGAGGCCTAGTGGTTGCTTGAGACACACAAAAGTCTGGGAGCGGATGCGCTCACTGAGACATGTTCTGTATGTAGCGAATGACTATATATATATATATACCGTGACGGCTAAAATATGCTTCACACGTACCAGCGTCTAGCGCACTGTCCTCGGCTAGCTATGTCTTTACCTATATCGTGGCTGTAACTGTAACGTTCGAAAATGAAAAGTGAGGCACCGAGAAAAGATGCGGATGAGTAGTGCATTCCCTCGAAACAGGACCATGTCGGACTCGGTGCGTCCGCTCCTCCAGCAATGCACCGACCACAGCCAAACTAAACGTGCAGACGTGAGCACATGCAGTTGCGCTGGATATGTAAGAACACAAGCACTGCTACACACAATTCCAGATGCACGCACTCAAGTGTGCAAAGTGTGCACTTCTCCAGAGAAAAGCCACACAATTAAGTGAGAGGCATGGTGTGCATGCGTGTCATGAATGATGAGCAACCGACTCTTGACAATCAAACAGCCAGCAGCTGCACATAACTACATTGCCTCTAACTTGAATTAATCCAGGACACATGGATTGTACAAGCCCTTTAAAGGTCATCATTTGCACACTGGAACCTTCAAAGAGGCAAGTCACATTCATGCTACTCGTTAACGTAGACCAGTGTTTACTGTGTGTTAAATCAGTTGCAAGCTTAAGCGAGTATGTCGACATTTCAGGGTTACTGTTCTAGTGAGATACAGAAACAGAGGTGCAAATAACACTTATGTCTGCATCTTGAGGCGTCTCATTCAAGCAAACCATGTGGGCCTCCTGCTATGTCCTGTGACTGTGTACTCTTGCCTACTACATTGAAGCTTTTATAGCATCACAGACCTGACACATACTTTTACTCTTTCCTGCCAAGAAGTGTCACGTGAGAGAACACTCCAGCACAAGCTGGTTTAAACATACCAGACGAACATTACCAACAATGCTGTTTACACTTGCGTTCCAGTACTCGGCTGACTAGTAAACACCGATATGTATACACAGCTGCTGCGGCTCCTGTTGCAACAGTCTAACCCACTAGCTACGCTAACTTCCATTAACCAGAGTTCATGCATAACTGGCCAAATCTAAATGTGCCCTTGTCCTCCATATTTTACTCCACTGCTATGAAAGCAGCCGGTATGCAAACCTGAAATAATGTGGTCAACAGTTTAGCAAAAACCTGCAAAGGTCAGCTTTAAAAATGCGCACTTAAAGTAGGCATGTGAAGCGTTTGCACTGCAGAATCATATGCAGTAGTGCATCACCATTCTCTAAGCTAAGCACTGCAAATGAATTATGTTACCTATATGGTGATTGATGCAGAGCTTTTTTTTTTCCTTTACAGGTTTCGATGTATTTCTAGCTTTTCCTCTTCTTTTTTTGTTTCAGCACACATACACGACACACACTGCTGAGCTATCTGTAACACACTTCAACTTGCGCTCATTTAAAGTGAAAGTCGAAGGCTTGATCGTTGCTTTGTGCAGTGACATGATTAGGCAGTCAGAACAACTGAACTGCAACACAAGGAGCACAAACACTTTGAGAATGAAAAGGAAAAAGGGACCAACTATTCTTATGTCAGTCTTTGCTTTTCTTTTGAATTTGTGTTCGGCCAAAAATAAAAAAACAGCACTCGAAAGTAACCAGTACCAGGGGATGGCCACATATTAGATGGCCTTGACAGACTATCGAAGGAAAGCTTGATTATTTTGAGGCACTGCCCTTAAAACAAGGCATCCTTTAATCATCACTCCTCTCCTATAGCTGTTGCTGCAAGATGTTGAAGAGCAGTCTACCAGTTCTCTACTGAGTGCTGGTTTGAACTGTCCAAGCAAACGAAGAATGGCAGCAGTACCTGCCGCCTACAACACACGAAAGATGATCATTCCCTTTTCATCGCAATACAGGCATGAATAGCACCAGCTGGACATTAGAGGGAAGCATTTCACAACCATGCTCTCACAAATGACAAACTTGAAGGAATGGGGTACGTGGAACTTGCATCATGAGGCCAGCCACTAAAGGAGCACAAAGCATCTAACTCAGAAGTTCGCAAACTGCATTTGGTTGAAACCTCGGGTTTCACGGTGCACTTCTTTGTTTTCACCAGTATACAGAGCTGTGCATCTGCCTTTTTTCCTTTTCACTTTTTCCAAACTCAGCAAACCTAATAACCAGCCACTTGATTGTGCAGCATCACCACTCAGCATTGTCTCGCTGCTTGATTGATTAAATGGAGGTGGTACCTTCAGAAGAAATTCCATCAGGTCCTTTGTTTCCAAATCTTTCTGGAGTCACATGAGCACCTGATTCCTCATGTAACCATACACCTATGTGACCTTCTCTTCGCCGTTGCTATATTACTATCGATTCCCCCTTTGCAACACTCTGAAGATACATACCATGTGTAGCGACTTGCCAGCGTAAGTGCAGATATTAACTGAGGAGCCCTTTGTCTTTGCTCTCTATGTATCTGAGAGGATGAGGAGGCTCCCTGGCACATTTTCAACACCGAGGCAGTTCCTGTAGTGTTGAAACGTTTGGGAACCCCTGAGTTACGCACATGCAGAGACGGACAGTAAAGGCAAAGAAGCAGAACGGGAAGCCGCACATTGCCTACAAGCGTCTGGGTAAGTAGAATCTTCGGTGAGCTTTATAACAACTCCCACATACAGTAAATGTAGCAGTTTCGATAGAACAGGACACTTAAGTCACGATCAACAGGGTTCTCTACAGGCATTGGGAGATGTGGTACATGATTGATGCCATGAAAGACGTAGAGTCGGAAGTGGAAGATTAAAAAGAAGAAAAAGCCGCAATGATTTACAGAGTGAACAAAAGAAACAAACGAGAGACACCTTGTTGGTTCTAACCGGTCGGTAGGATCCGGCCATGTCTTAAGTTCATACTGAACAGCAAAAAGGTCATCGTTGAATGATGCTCCTTAACAGAAAGAGCATTAATTTTTAATGTAACAAAAGGAAGAAAAAAAAGTGTTATCTGCAACCAACACAACCTTTGGATTTGTGCCTAAGAAAAGCACTTCTGGCATTTTTTTTTTTTTCGATCTTCATGAAAGAAACCACCGTCATCATTTTCTCAAACCGCAGGAACAAAAGGTCCTCAAGTAATAGAGCAGGGGTGGGGAAAATGGGGAGCAGAGTCCAAACATAAACAAACAATGACCTAAAAAATGTCCGTGGCACTAAATAATAAATATTTACATTTTCACACTCAACACTGGGCAGTTTGCCGTTATGATCGAAAGCATGGCTGCAAGGAAAAAAAAATACATATGTAAAACAACCCAAAATGACTAAGTCCGGATGTGAACCGTTCCACACGTAAGACCAAAATCAACAGATGGGACTCGCTGAATTCAGAGCTAACACAGATGGAGGGTTGGTAGAGCCTCTTGTTCCCCACAGCAGGCATTTGTGCAGCTGGTAACAACTGGGAAAAAAAAGAAAGAAAGAAAGTTCGCGTCTGATGAGTTGAATCTCCTTAAACATTCATCTTGAATTGACATGTACAGTGCGAAATATGACACGGACAACAAAGAAGCACACAGGGACAGTGCTGTCCGTGTATGCTTCTTTGTCGTTTGTGTTGTATTTCATGCCGTACAAGACAGTTCAAGATTAATAATGACCAACTAGCCTAGCTTTTGGTTCTGTTATCTCCCTAAACATCTGTTGCACTGCTGCTTGGCAGAACTTGTTGCTAAGCAAACTGGAACCTTAAAGCCATAAAAGAATATGTGCAAACATTATACACATGCAAAGAATACAAAGCTCTGACCAGGTATCTCTTGACAGTGACCTAATTAGTAGAAGTGTTAGTTAAAGTGCACTTAAATATAAGCCATATACAGTTTTTAATTTTATCTCATAGCATTACGAGTGGAATGCACCAACTTTGCAGACTACCAAGATCTAAACTGTGCAAGATAAGTATTATAGCAAGTTAGTATCTAGAGCACTCTGCTATTAGTTTTAAAGCATTTCTTCAGCGGTACAGGCCCTCATTTGAAGCAAAATAAAAATGAAAAATCGGATACGTCATGTCAATACTTAATTATGCAAACAGTCGTGGCATCATCATTAGGAGATATCTTCCCTTCCACCCTTAATTGCTGCTACTTATGTGTCTGTGTTTTAAAAAGTTTTTAGGCAGGGCAGTTCGCTTAATAATAACTCTTTCATACCACATGAAAAGACAAAAAGGGTACTAAATTTCTCAGATATTCCTAGACATTGCTTCATGAACACTATCTAATTGGAAAACGGAGCATACAAATAGCATGTGACAGGCGCACCTTTGATGGCTGCATTTTTGTGCGCTCGCCGACGCCGGCTTTTTCGTGTACAATGCTGCCACCTAAATTTGTGAGTGATCACAAGCTTTGCTTGAAAAAGAAACCTGAACTCACGTGGCATCATCAGCCAGCAGTAGAACAGCAGTGGCTGTGGCCCAGCTGCATGTTGCTTCACGGCAGCGGCACCACCACCTCGACATAGTTGACGGGGAACATGCCCGTGCGGCCGTCGAGGCTACCCTCGTACCAGTTGTCATCGACGCGGCGCACGAGTGAGATGAGGTCTCCCTCGTGGAAGCCCAGCTCGCCCTCGTTCTCTGGCTCGAAGTCGTACAGCGCTCGGCAGGAGGCAGCACGCGGGGCCCGGGCTGGCGACCGCACCGGCGATGGAAGTGGAGAAGCTGAGCCGCACCCGTTCCCCCACGCCATCAGTAGGCGACACACACACACGCACATGCACCCCCTCCCCACACCTTAAAGAACCCCTAAACCACTCCGAGTTCAAAGACAAGAGAGCGGTTTCTTTCTCGCCTTCACTGCTCTGCCTACAGGCGCTCTCTCTCCTCACCACATACTTCTTCAAAAACACGTGAACAATGTCAGCACCTAGCGTTGAGCCTATCAGGATTTCGCGCTCTCTGGTTACATGCTGTCATCTCTGCTTGTGAGTCGAAAACACACAAAAGGAAGTGAAATCAGTTGACTGCATGGCAAAGCAGGGTAGGAGACAATTCACGGCTGATATATCCCTCGTATATGAACCAATTGAGAGCTTATCTCTTCACAACGTCGAGTGAACAGACTGCTGGCAGCATGAATTGCACCAAAAAGACAGGAAATGCCAGGAGAGAATAACGCGCTCGCTCTTTCTATTTTCAAAGATTGTTTAGGGGGGCCCTTTAATGCCTTTGCGGTGCCCTCTGTCCTCAAATGTAACTCACCCCCGCTGGAGCAGCATGCTTCACGACTGTGTTGTAAATGTCGTGAATAGATTTACCAAAAAGAATTAGAAAAGCTAAAGAATTAGAAAAGTGAGCCAATATCACGAGGAGCTACTTTACTGATTGCCATCATTGTTGCCAGTCAATGGAAAATGAAAGAAAAATTTGAAGTGCCAAAGGCACGTGTAAATGTACAACTCTGAGACAATGTACATAACTGAGACAAGAAATAGTCGGTAAATCTGTTCAAAAGTTTCCTGCACCAGTTTCCATAGTAATCAAATGAGCTTTTCACAAAGATTTCCAAACGACAGTGCTGTTGTAATTCGTTGATCACATCTGCACTTCTTGCGTTACATAGTTAAATTATATGTCGTATTATATGATTTAAAATGTCTGTAATCTGTACAAATAGAAACATTCATCACAAAGCTAATTTACGGTAATGGGGGCACCAAAGCAAGCACAACAGGACATAGAGCTCCTCAGAACATTGATATTTTTGCAGTGCAAATGCTAGTTTGATACAGGAATCCACTCCTTACAAAGCCAGTACAACAACGCACAAATCAGGAAAGTATGTTTGTTACCTCCAAACACCCGAGTCTTCCTAGAATTACCATACAAGATACCGACATTTACTAAAGACACCTCTGTGATTGTCTACTATTTCCCTAACGATTCATTAATCTGATTCCTTCTATGCTCCAACTCTGTTTGCAGTATCGATGCAGAGTTTTCTCTGTATTTGAGCTAGGCAGCATATTTAAGCTTGATATCAGCTCCTTCCAGATTGCAAGTCGTGTAATGGATTCTGTCGGACCATCGGTGGACTGTCATGCTCTCAGCATGAAAATGACACCTTTGAGTGCTCTTATCTGGAGCATGGAGCTTAGTAGAAACAAAATGAACAAGCACAGAATCATTGGGCCGCACGTTATAGAAGATATGTTAACACCTGTCAGACAAAATACATACTTTCTGTAAAAACAGAAAGTTTGCATATTTGCGTATCAAACACTACTGATATTATTGTGTAAACACTTAGCAAAAATGTGGCAATACAAATTCTTTTTAAATGCGAAGCATTTCTTAGCGAACTTCTGCGACTTTGAGCGTATCTATCTATCTATCTATCTAGCCGCCTACGACATTGTGCTCTCCTGGTCACTTGGTTAATCGAATGTACGCCAAAATTGGTATGGCGTAACGTGGCTGTATGAAGAACATAAATGACAAGTCATAACACGAAAATCATGACACGCATGTCATGTACAGCATGATTTACATGCCACGCTCGTGGTGCGCTGGCGGCCGTTTCGCTAGCTTGATATACAACAATATTGGTATCTGGCGACGTTACTGTGTGACGAACATAAATAACACGAGTTAACATGAAAATCATGACACGCATGTCATGTACAGCATGACTTACGTGCCACGCTCATGGTGCGCTGGCGCCGTTTCGCTAGCTTTATATACACCAAAATTGGTATCTTGCGACGTTACTGTGTAACGAACATAAATAACACGAGTTAACATGAAAATCATGACACGCATGTCATGTACAGCATGACTTACGTGCCACGCTCATGGGGCACTGGCGGCCGTTTCGCGAGATTTATATGCACCAAAATTGGTATCTTGCGACGTGACTGTGTAACGAACATAAATAACACGAGTTAACATGAAAATCATGACAGGCATGTCATGTACAGCATGGCGCGTGCCACGCTCATGGTGCGCTGGCGGCCGTTTCGCTAGCTTGATATACACCAAAATTGCTATCTTGCGACGTGACTGTGTGACGAACATAAATAACTCGAGTTAACATGGAAGTCATGGCACGCATGTCATGTACAGCATGACTTACGTGCCACGCTCATGGTGCGCTGGCGGCCGTTTCGCTAGCTTGATCTACCCCGGAATTGGTATTGCGCGACGCGACTGTGTGACAAACATAAAAACACGAGTTAAATAAAAATTATGACACGCATGTCATGTACAGCATGACACATGCCACGCTCATGGTGCGCTGGCTGCAGTTTCGCTAGCTTGATATACAACAAAATTGGTATCTTGCGACGTGGCTGTGTAACGAACATAAATAACACGAGTTCACATTAAAATCATGACACGCATGTCATGTACAGCATGGCACGTGCCACGCTCATGGTGCGCTGGCGGCCGTTTCGCTAGCTTGATATACACCAAAATTGCTATCTTGCGACGTGACTGTGTGACGAACATAAATAACTCGAGTTAACATGGAAGTCATGGCACGTATGTCATGTACAGCATGACTTACGTGCCACGCTCATGGTGAGCTGGCGGCTGTTTCGCTAGCTTGATCTACCCCGGAATTGGTATTGCGCAACACGACTGTGTGACAAACATAAAAACACGAGTTAAATAAAAATTATGACACGCATGTCATGTACAGCATGACATGTGCCACGCTCATGGTGCGCTGGCTGCCGTTTCGCTAGCTTGATATACACCAAAATTGGTATCTTGCGACGTGACTGTGTCACGAACATAAATAACACGAGTAAACATGAAAATCATGACACGCATGTCATGTACAGCATGACTTGTGTGCCACGCTCAGGGGGCGCTGGCGGCCGTTTCGCTAGCTTGATATACACCAAAATTGGCATCTTGCGACGTGACCGTGTGACGAACATAAATAACACGAGTTCACATGAAAGTCATGGCACACATGGCATGTACAGCATGACTTACGTGCCACGCTCATGGTGCGCTGGTGGCCATTTCGCTAGCTTGATATACACCAAAATTAGTATCTTGCAACGTGACTGTGACACGAGCATAAATAGCACGAGTTAACATGAGTCATGACACGCGTGTCATGTACAGCATGACTTGCGTGCCACACTCATGGAGCGCTGGCGGCCGTTTCGCTAGCTTGATATACACCAAAATTGGTATCTTGCGACGTGACTGTGTGACGAACATAAATAACACGAGTTAACATGAAAGTCATCACACGCATGTCATGTACAGCATGACTTACGTGCCACGCTCGTGGTGCGCTGGCGGCTGTTTCGCTAGCTTGATCTACCCTGGAATTGGTATTGCGCGACGTGACTGTGTGACAAACATAAAAACATGAGTTAACACAAAAATTACGGCACGCATGTCATGTATAGCATGACACGTGCCACACTCATGGGACGCTGGCGGCCGTTTCGCTAGCTTGACCTACCCCGAAGTTGGTATTGCGCGACGTTACTGTGTGACGAACATAAATAATAGGAGTTAACATGAAAACCATGACACGCATTTTCCTCAATGACATACAAGACGATGTATGCAGCTCTTTGTTGGCTGCTTCGCATTACATCGATTCCCACAATGCGTGGGATCTGCCGGCTTTTCTTTTTTAGAAATAAAGGTCAAATGTTCAAAGATTCAGCTTAAGCTTCGTATATTGTGCAGTGATGTCAGAAGTGTTAAGCCAAGCTTACCCAGCTTTTGAAAGAGAAGGAAGCTTTGTAGTGGAAAATTTAGAGATGAAACACAGAGGTGTATATGGTAGACAGTATCATTTGTTCAAAAAGTATTCTGTTTTTGTGTGCAATTTATTGGTTTCTCCTATACCTAGATCTCTGCATAAAACCAGCAGCTACATCTCCCTTTGGTGTATCTGTCGTTCATGCCTTCGTTCCCACATTCATAACACATATGCCGATACCACACATATGCTAATATCACGCATGCTAAGATATCTATCTATCTATATATATATATATATACACACACACACACGCTGTGCCATGATTCTTTTTCCCTCACGTCAGTTCAACATCTTGTGTTGTGGTAAGGGTTCTCATTTTCAAAACTCGAATAACCTGCACAAGTACTTGAATCCTAATTTGTTCATATCAGCTGGTGCGAGTTAGTACACGTAGTGGTTATTTTAACCTGGGAAATCGAACACCTCCATTCTCTTGAATGTGACCTTATGTGCGACACCATTCTGTTCGTGGATGTCGAGTGACTGGCAAGTGAGCAAACTCACACACAGCACGTGACTCTTGGCTGCACTTTTACAATATCATTGGTGAAACACCTGTTTCATATAAAAAATTTTTCATTTTGTCTGTATTCATTTCAGTGCTATATCAAAGCGGCTATCGTGAAAGAATAGTTTGCTGCTAGCTATGTGCTTCTCAACAAATGCACGGACGTATCTATGCGCCAAGGTAAAAGCTATGATGCGAAATACATTTCGCTGTAGCCATGCTTCATTTGGCAGTTGGTTTATTTTCAGTCTTGCTTCGGCTGTGTAAACTTGATTATGGCCGAAAGCTAATGTTACTCCTTAGAATGTTAGATAACATGCAGCTAACGTAAAGCAGTCATCAAAGATTAATAGTTAATAACAAACACATAAAAAATGGAACACATTAATGCAGACAGAAGCAAGCTTGACAGAAACATGTAGATAGCAGACAATACGAATCATTCTCTGGTATCGCATATACCAACAACGCCCAGGGAACGTGTTACTCGAACACAAAACGACAGAAGCACGTACTAAAAGGCAGTTAGAACGCATGTCAGTGAGAGAAACATTGGAAATATAATCTCATAAAGCAATTGCAGAAGATTTTATCATACCGACAAAATCTGAGAAACAGAAAACGCAACAAAGGAGCAACACAGACAATCAGCATCACTGTTGTTATAGTAGGGAATAGCACCAATGTTACAATGACGAAGACAGTGAGAGAAGAAAAGAGCACGAAAAGGGCATCAAGCATAGAGAAGAAAGAGTGCCACCAGTTCACCTGCCACCCAGCATGCAGCACCAGGCCATTGTGGATCGAACAAAGGAAGCTTCCTACAAGTAACGGAGTCAAAACGTAGGCATACATGAGGCAAAATCGACAATGTTTATCTTTTGCACTCGGAACAAACGTGTGTGATTCCATGTGATATTCCAGTCACAGCAAAAGTTTCGGCACTTTATTGTTATTGCAATCATGTAATCACCACATACTTTTTCTGTAGCTTTGTACCATAGACCGTGTGACGAATGTTGCGACAACACCACACCTACATATATAATAACTTTGCTTACTACGGTTACGTTTATTGCCTTGTGCACCATCTCCGAGTTCGTGTGCACTGATTAGGGCAATTGAATTCGATTACGTCCATTTTGCGAGACAGATTTCAATCCAGGGTTAAGCCAATTGACACAATGAGCATTACTTCCGCACCATATTTGAAAGCCTCGTTATAATTAAATATTTTCAGCATACAAACATAATTCAATACAATGCTCTAGTGACTCTCCATGGCGTGACCACACATTTTCGACCCAGGTGAGATAGTATACCAAGCATCAAGGACGCCCTTGGTGTAACAACATTACTAAGCTCAATTTCTGCATGAAATATAGAGATTACACCAGAACTGCATCTGAGAACTTTCCTTGCAAAATTGTAAATACTACCCTCACAAAGTATTTTGCTGTAAAGTGCAGTGGAAAGGACAGGAAATAGAAATAAAAATCAAGGGACAGTGTTGAAAGGATACAACACAAACCAAACAAACCAAAAGCAAGAAGATGATTGAAAACTTTGAGAACCTTCAGATAATAGCTATGACAACCTGTCGGTAACCAGGGAAGCGATAGCCATGGCCTAGGTGTCGCATATTGGTGACACAGTAAAAGACTGCCACGTTTCTTCGCAACTGCATATATACAAAGCAGCTAAATGTTGATACCTGCTGATTCAGTTCATGACAAACGTAGTACATATCAGCGCTCCCCATATACGCATTACGTGCCTGATACCTTAACGTGTGTTCCCCCTCAATGCCATGAGCACCCTTCTTTGGTATCACTCACTAAAAGATTTTCAAAGGTTCAAAACTCAGCCGTTTGATGACTTGGACTATTTTGTGAATGCCAGTCATTTTGTGAGTGAGAAGATATGCCGAGAGAGTGAGAACACAGAGAGGTGTGGCAGCAACATGGAAGAACGGCAATGCCTTCAGACCCCACAGAGGCATTGTGGCGGACTTCAGGTGTGCTCGCCTAGTCTAAGTATTCCTGCCAAAAGCCTCCAAGCCATGACAATAATGGCACAGACATACATACATGTGTCCAGCAAAATAAGTTCCCTCACAACGCAACAAGAACCGACTTTTGAGGCACTGGCGGGAGGAAAAGAAGGAAAAGGGACAAGTGTAGAGAGAAGCGGTGGCAGTCGGTGGCACCCTTGGAAAGAGGAACACGAGTACCATTGGGAGACCTGGAGCCAGGCGAGGCCCCCGTGCCATGCGGATTGGGGAAGCTGCCCAGGAAGAGGTTATTGGCAGGCTGTGGGTTCACAGGCGAGCTCAGGGGAGAGCGGGCAGGAGACGCTGCAAGGGACAGCCCCCACCCCGCCAGGTTTACGTCACCGTCACAGCACGACACTACAAAGCGGGGCTTGCCTGTGTCCCTTGGCTCGCGAGATTCAGGTCTCCCTTCTCTCTGAATTGAACTGCACTGTTGTTTATTACTACCGTAAGAAAACGTAGTGCAAATGGTGAGATCTGTCGGGTTTCTTTCTCATATCGGCACAACGAAGCACAGTTATGAGAACTTCAAGGTGCCTTCACTGTCAATCAATATCGCATATGCGCAACTAAGACATTAGAGGTGCCTGTTTCACACATTGAACAATGTGCCAGAGCTTTGGTGCACTTCTGTTATGTGCATGTGACATCATAAACTGATGCAATGGTGTCAGTGTGCTTTTTGTTTTCATTATGTCTAACCAACACTGCATAAACATTGTAACAGTTAGGCAAGTAATGCAATACAGCCTGCAGAGCCATGCTAGCATGAAGACAAAGCACTGATTTGAGCAGCAATAGCAGAGTAGCATAAAGGTGAGACTCAAAACTCGCCCGCACTTCATCATCAAATTGTACATGCACTCTCGCTCTGAAGTGAAAAAGTTAACAGAAAATATTCTGTTAACTTACAGAGCTATAAGACAACTTAGAAAGGCTGGAAACACAAAT
Organism: Rhipicephalus sanguineus; assembly: GCF_013339695.2. Lineage (NCBI taxonomy): Eukaryota > Metazoa > Arthropoda > Arachnida > Ixodida > Ixodidae > Rhipicephalus > Rhipicephalus sanguineus. Next base: position 188,771,663 of record NC_051178.1, read on the forward strand.
ACATGTTCCATTAAATTTTTTTTTACTTGAGTTTCATTTCAGCTTGACAATACTACTTAAAGGCACTGTGTCATGATGACGTGGGATTGTAGAAGTGGTCAGAGAAAAGATTTTTGCACACAGAAGCTGTGAGAACGTTGAATTTTCTTTCAGCTCCAGCATTTAGATGGGTAGCAATTGATGGATTAACAGCTATGACATGAGAGTGACTACATAACCCAATCCACGTCAAAATCATTGTCTCCTTGCTGTACTGTGTCATGCTGGTAAAGTTCCTGGAAATAGCAAGCTCTGAAGAGAGAAAATGCTGTCGGCCTTCTAAAGAGTAGCTTTACCAACAGTGGGAAAAAAAGTACATACGAACTTCAGTGCACATATTTCTCCTGTTTCGTTTCTATCCTGAGTATAGAGATACTCAATATGCTACATTAACAATTTTTAAAAAAGAGACGTTAACAACAGTAGCACACATTGCTGCCATAACATCAGAGCAACGTCTGGAACGTTAAGGTAACATTCGCAACATTGTGGCAATGTCATGGCAACTGGGGCTAATTAACACATTTACTAGTATTATTCAAACTATTCTAATGACATTTGCAGCGATAAGCAGAGATTTTATATGCTTAAGGTTATAATGTGACCATTCCACGGCGTCATACTTGAAAGAACAAAAAAAAAGGTCTTTTAGCAACCCTAGGATTGATGAGAAAGACTTAAGAAAATGTGCACTGCCATAAGATATCAATTTCTTTCCTTGCAAATATGTATCAAAGAGATTATAGTGTAGTAAGTAGGTCAATAGGTCATACACCAACACGAATGCAGTGCACAGAAGGCACATATCAGCAGGTAATGAACATCGGAGAAAGCTGTTCAAGCAAACATGTGTACTACACTTGCTATAATAATGGTATCAATAACAAATTGAGGTGGAGATCATGCAGTATGACCAACATGTTTATCTTATTTTGGCAGTAACTGCGTGTGCAATTATAGCAGTAGAACAGCACAGCACAGAGTCAAAGCTTCAAGGAGTAGACAGAAAAAATGTTTCGAACCAAGCAAGCAAAGAACCACAAAACTGTATAAATATGAATCGGGGATATGAAGGCTTCAGTCCCAACCAAACAGCACAGGTCTTATTAGAGGGCTGTAGCCTGTGAAAAGTATTACAGTTAGAGTGTTAACAGATAACCGGGGCACAGACATCAACAGAAGTGCTGGTGATGTCTGTTGATTTGGAAACAGTGAAACAGTTAAGCTAAAGTGTGCAATTTTGTGTTGCACATTTTAATTTCCTGGACAAGAATAACAGCACAACACAAGAAGGCTCGCACCATGAATGCACTGTGCTATAACACGCTGCCAAAATTTCCTGGTATTCCGGTAATACAGTAAATGCCCTGTGCATGTTCCACTGTTAAAGGGACAAGTCATTTAGCGTAACATCAGGGTGCAGAGCCCTGACACAAAGATTTGCAGGCCATTAGTTTTACAAAGATATCTGGCTAACATGTTGCATCAGCTTTCTTTTTTTTGACAAGGTAAAGAAATCTTGCAGTTATATCAGTTGTCACCTTTAAAAGTTACCGAAACCACATGTACAGGCTACTACTCTCCACTAAGGAGTAGGCACAGAATCTCATTGTTTTATAGTTACTGTATGATTTTGTGCTATACAGATATAGCCTCGTAGTTTACCTCACAGCATCTTATATACACTGTCAGACGCAGGCAAGCCCCATGTTTTACTCATGAACCCTGCATGAGCATAAGACAGGAAATTAGTTTGAAAATCATGCAGGAATCCCTTACAAATGGAGGAACAGAGACACAGTGGAGATAGGAGACAAGGAAAGTAAGGCTGGTGGTGGTAGTGGCGGTGAAGGCCCTGATACGCGTGCTGCTGCGACTGCACCGGTCCTTCCAATAGAAGTGACTCGCTACTACTGGCAAGAATTCTCAACGGACCCTCTTCAAAACTGTTAAGCCAGCTTTCATGCAAGGCAATATGCCAAGGTAATGGTGGCACATGTAGCTTTTACATCAACAGGTACATGCGCGGCCAGTGCATTTTGCGAGTTGGGAAATGTGAATGTGGTTCCCACCGGCCAAAATATTATTACCACCTGTCGCAAACACAGCGCCCGTACGGTATCACTGAACCTGCCAATGAACGTGCATCTCAGTAAGCATATAAGTACAGTGAACTCTCACTTGAGTGAACTTCAAGGGACCCATGGTAATAGTTCACTTAACTGAAAGTTCACCAAACTGAATATTCAGTATAATATGGAACAACATTGGGCACAGCAGATATCGAGTCAAGAGTGTGAAATGCAATTTATTTTGAAAAGAATTCTGTAATTTTCATTTGGACTAGCGCCCTTAAAGCGCAATAAGAGACAAAGCTGTCGAGAGAGTCTACGTTTCTTTGCACTGACTCTGGCACAGCTAGTTGCTGTCCCACGAAGTATCATCACAATTTTCTAATATATCTTAATATGACGCTGAAGGATTTCGAGCTCATCTGATAAAGACAACCGCTTCCGTCGCATGGCTTACGAATTGTGCTGTTAGTACCCGAAACGAAGATGGCCGAATAGTACCGAGGATACAAAAAAAAAAAACTGACGCGCACGTTGCTCATTTTCGTCTCTCGCAGGAGAGATGCGGCGCTCTTGGTGGCGCTGCATGCACAAGTGATGTTGCATTGCCGCCGATGGATAGGTGGTTTGGGGGCAGCGTGCATTGGCTACGTCAGTGCTGCAGAGAACCAAACTTCGTTGAATTGATTTTAAAAATGAGCCTGAATCCACGGATGCAGTTTGTTCAACTGAAATATTCACTATATCCCGAAATTCGTTTAATTGAAAGATTTTTTGCATAGAATGCATAAGAAAACTGCCACGGATTTTCTAAAAGTTCGTTATTCTGAAATATTTGTTAAACCGTCGTTCGTACAAGTGAGAGCTCACTGCAGTGGCCAGTATAAAATATCATTAACAAGTGTAGCTGCTCAACAACGATTTCAGCTGCCAGTGAGACAAATAGGCTTGCAGTTGCGTGTGCTGTAATGTAAATAATATTTTGCCTATATGTACTAGCACCGTGTACCACGACTATGATGAGTAACACCAACAGTAACAACCACACTACAATAACAACATTAACAATAATTTTACATCTCAAAGCTGTGCCTGGGCTGTGAGAGATGCATAATGGAGCTCTCAGATTAGTTTTCTCAGTTCCAATAACTTCAGCTTTAACTCCCTTTCTGTTCCAATTACCACAAAAAAAGGAGTTTATCAACACAGTAGCAATAAGTATAGTTGCCAATAAAATTTACTGGCAACCATCACCACTTGTCCAAAATGTTACAGGAATTATAACTTGGGCTGAAACCTAAGTGCATTTTTGCATGCCACTTTCATCATGATTCAGCTGCTGCAGTCAGGTACTGAACTTACAACATAACAGTCAGTTATGAGACCAGTGATACACTATGGGGAAGATCTGACAATTTTGTTACGATGATGACCAGCACTACTATTAGGCAAAAGCACAGCGTAATGAGATTAACAATTAAGAAAAAGGTCCATCAGTGGCTGGTGATTTCCATGATAGAGGTGCTTCTTTGTTCTTAGCTGATTTATTTCTGTCATTATATGCTATTATTACAAAACACATACTCAAGAGTGAACATCAGTTTTAGCTGTACCCAAACATTATGCGTACTGCTAGGCATCGTTGACCCTGATGCTGAGGGCTACTGACTTCGCAGTCTGCAATGGCAGTGATTCCAATAATAATAATTATCTGCAATTAATGATCCCACAGATAGTAATTAAGTGATTGAGTCTGCACATACACATAGTACAATGGTTTCTTTGCCAATTTGTTAGACACTGCTACACTTTCTTAATTCTAGGAACAAGACAGTGTCACCAAGAGATTAAAAAAAAAATTCAAGAAAATAGTTTCATGCTTTCTTAATCAATGATGCATTAGTACTAATGAAGTCAGAATTTAAGTGCATAACCCTGGTGAATAACGCCAATCATGACCTACAGCTCAAATAAAGAAATTTAACAAGGCAAGACACATGCGTTCAAATATTTCAGTGCATCACAACAAAAAGAAGAGAGAGAGACAGAGAGAAGAAAGTGAATGCAGAAAAACATTAAAGCAAGCAGACAAAAAGAAGGGACACAAGACATATATGAAGCTTGGTGGCCAGAACCCAATACTAAGAGCTGTAATTAAGTGCAGAATAAATGAATTGGCCTACTATTATCATTTGACACTTCACTTTTACGACACAGCATCTATTTCTAGACATGTATTGTTAATGCATAATAATTATTGCTGCGGATCACCTACAAAAAAGAACAAAAGGCTGTGTGAGAAAGTGAAAACAAAGCATTGTTTTCAAGCACAAAGCTAGGCAACCGTTTTTAGAAACAAAACAATACGATAGTGAAAGTGCTCCACTAGTGCATGCAATCTCTTGGGATTGAGATTGCACCCTATGCAAGCATTCAGCAAATGATGGCACGAGTCTGTTTAAAAGTGAAACAACAAAATTATTGGCAGAATCAACAGCTGTGATATAAAACATTGATCAACCTCTCTCCCAAGCAACAGCAGCAATGAACCACAAGGCCATGCAGGTGCAACACACCTTTAAATATGTTAAGTGGGATTAATATCAACTTGAAAGAAGGAAACTGAGAAAGCACTAGTCACTGCTGTAAGGGTGCTTCATATTCACTGCTGCGGCGACATGCTTGGAGCCCGAGAAAACTTCCATGTCAGGAGCCAACGTTGATGAGCAAGAACAGCTTTTATTTTGTAGTTTAGTAGTATATGGATAGGGTGCTTGTGCATTCAAACGCAAAGAGCATTGTCTCTCATGCCTTCAGCACATGCATGAACAGTTTCTTGTGACGGTATCAGCCATGCATCAGCAACCATGACATCAGCAAAAAATACTAATTTCTTCTTGCACAGTCATGCACGCTAAATCACTTCAATACATGACGGAATTGGTCAAACTGCTAGCTGCACAACTCAATCTCAGCCAGCACGCTTAGGCCGCATAGAACAATTTTTCGTGGAATCATTGGTCTACAAAAGTTTGCTTGCAACAGTACCTCCTTTCTTGCAAAGTATCATGCAAAAATGAATTCTCAAAACTATAACGAACTGCAAGATAACAGCTGGAGGGACCCATCGAGGTCAACTAGTGGGGTCTTACTCAGATTGGCTTGCATGCCAAATTTGGCTCGTTAGGCTTCATAAAACCAGAGTGGAAGCTTCCTGGGGTCATCATTTGTGGACACCATAAAGACAAACAATACAGGCCCCTTTCCCACCCTGTTACGGTCCCTAAGAACTAGATACGTACCGAAAAACTTACACGGCTCCTCTAACAAAGGTGATAAAAGCCTGTCTGTTTAAAGAGGGAGAAACAAAGAGCACCGACATGTATACATTTATGCTAATAGCGTACATTCACACTGAAAGTTATTTCCGAGCGAGTGCAAAGAGATTCAGGGTCGCTAACTAGTGCACTGCTAAACGAAGCCAAAAGACATCTCTTGTAAACCACATGCAACCGTAGATGAGCATGCAATAAACCAACTGATGGGGGAAAGGCTAGCAGATTTAGGTTTTATGCAACAACACCAGTAGAAAGTGCATGCAACAAGCACACGGGTACGTTGACATCCAGTGTATACATTGCACCTGTGGTGAATGTAATGCAACTTAGCTGACCACATCTGCAAGTAGTAGTTTGTATGCTACATTACAATAAGTAGGTTCCTTTGTGCTGTGCATGCTTTTCAAAGTGTATACGAATCATCATGGAAGTAATTAAGTAGGTCACTTTTCTAAATCTTAAATAAAAGTGCATTACACCATATCAGAATGGGAGCAACACATAACACTCACGATCCTTCCATGGTTTCGAAATTTCATGCAGGTGGCGTGATGATGTGCCTCAGCTGGTACATGCTAGCACAACCTAGAGACATGCAGGTGGAACAAGTGCAAGCCTAGAAATGACCCCTGCTTAGTAACTTCTCGCTCGACATGCACTTTTGAACCTGAGTCACACGAAATGCCTAAGTACAGCCACCCCTATGTGTAATAGTAGCAGCTGTATTCCACTATCTATAATAGAAACGGAAGAGTAAGCGAAGAGGCAAGAGGCGTGAAGCGGGTTTAGCCACCTATGGAGTACATGTCCTGCAGTTCCAGCAGCAGAGCGGAAGTAAAAGATGGGCAGCGCGGATGGGCGGCTGCCCTCTGAGCTGTGTGAGCCTTCTGAGCTGCGTCTATAGCTGCCACCACCAGTCTTACCAGTTGGGGCCGAGGTGAAGAAGAGGGAGTTATGCTGGGGCTCGCCATTGAAGTAGCCCCCACCTGACTCGACCATGGGCGAGACGTCGTCGTGCATCGTCGTGAGGTTGAGATCGGACAGCTTCTTGGGTTCGTATGGCTCGTGTTCACGTTCCGCTGCTTCCGCTTTTCTGCACGGGAGGGAAGGAAAACTCAGTGTTAGTTGCAGTAGTGCTACCTGATTAAGAAGAGTTCAATTTTGATTTGCAGAGAGAATTCCGAATTAATATTTTACATGGCAGAGCAACATTCATAGGCTGCGGAGGTCATTGTAGTGCAAGACAAGATAGTTTATGCAGCTTAGGGGGTTTTACAACATGCAGGCACATTTACATGCACGAATACCTCTGCATTTAGTTTTGCAATAAAGCATTGCAAAGGGTGATGTTATGGTCGCACATGAAAAGAAAAATTTCTTTTTCCAAGAAAGTTCTCTACCTTGTGCCATAAATTGTGTACTTTCAAGGTATTCCAGATAAAAAAAATACCCCGTTGCTGTATTGGAAGTGACGTTATAATGTAAAGGTGACACAGTTTCCAAATACCATATACATGTCTGTCTTTACCAAGCTATGTTACCTTGCCTTCCGTCTATTCAAGAGCTTGCAGGTATGCATAGTGAAATGGTAAACTGCTGGCCTCTGCAGGAAGGCTGGTGATACAACCAACAAGAAATAAAAAAGGCTTCACTGAAGCCGAACTTACTGTTCAAGCAACCTTTCTGTGAGTCCCTGGAGCACTTCCGCACACTGCTGATGATATTCACAGAAGGCTTCAGCAAGGGCATGAAGCTGGGAGATTTGCTCAACCTGCATGAAATATGGAATAAATTGGTTCCAAGCGATTCATCTATCAATAACGTTATTTTTGTCCAACTCCTGATAAAATGGAACTCTACAGTGGTTGCTTGACTTTGGCCAGTACTTATTTTGACAAATGAAGTTAACGTTATCGTTCATTGGTCATTACAGGGTGTTGCTGCATCAATGCAAAGTTGTAAAGGTGGCGTCAAAGACAACATTCAAGCTGTATGCAAATTCATTCAAATTTCACAAGCATTCAATAGTGCTGCTCCAATTCATGTATCTTCCCTAGTAAAAAAAATAAATTGACCTACCTTGGATTATGCCTGAAGTGCATTTGCCACTGTAGCACAGTGAAACATTACTGCAAAGTTTTAAATTGTTCTTCGGTACAGAAAAAGCCACTGCCTTTGAAAGTTACTCCTACAAGAATTTGAAGCAAGAACTCCACATCAGGCGAGTTGCCAGGAATGGCCTCCAATGCCGTCTTCTATCATTTTTAGTTTTTAAGTGCAGAGCACTTTAGCAGCCCGGCTTGTTGTCCATCCATGCATTTCATGTGGCGTGATCCCGATCAAAATAAAGCTCTCAATGCAGGCCATAACAAGGCTAGAAATGCTCAAAACTGGGTTAAAATGAATGAACAAGGTCTAAAATATTATAATTAAGAAAAATAACCAAGAAGTAATTGCAACTATTAACTAAAAATAGCCAAAAACGCTTCGGAAACCTGCGGCTCACTCTGGGGCTGTGCAAGAGAAGGTGCCACAGCCTCGCCGAGAGAGTGAATGCCCCTCCCCCTACACTTCGCCGGCGCTGCGTTGGTGCCTCTGATGGGGGAAACATCCTGACGGAACTCTCTGCAGACGACCCTTATCTCAACTGCCGTAGCAAGCAGGGGGTCGATCAAGCACAGCAAAAAGTAGCGCACATGTCGTACACTGAGTTTGCGTGTCTTCCTAACAACATTCTACTCGTGCTGGGGAAACCCTACATACTAACCTCAAGCATTGGCGTCATCGATGCTTTGGTAAACGGAGCAGTGGGAACACTACGAACATGAATCGCTGGTTGCCTCTGCTACACGCTTCCTCAGGTTTCACAGTGGGGTAGCTGCCATACGTTTTTTACCTTATATTTAGCTATGAGCATGTACGGACAGGGTGCAATGTTATTACTCGGTAAAATGTCAGCATCCCGAACTTTCATTAGGAACAGACAACAATCTGTGCTGCACTAGATGCCGATTATATCGGCTCTTTGTCCATGCATAAATGCCTATTGCTCTTTTTATAGAGGTAGTGCAGTACAGCAAACACATTCTTGTCTATAGGCTGTTCACTAGAGATGAGTAACAGTGATGCATGTAGGAGCATGGTTACCAGCAGCTTTAGAAACACACCGCACAAAAGTGATATCGATGTCGCACTTACATCATTTTGTAAAAGATTGAACATCCCCATGGAAGCCAAGTTGAAAGACTCTTCAAATTTGTCCTCGGCGAGCTTAATCTCTTCTTCTGTCAAGTGGCCACCTGCAAAATGACAGAAGGTAAACCAATTACACTATTCTGTGCACAGAGCACCACTTATTTTTATTTTTGTAAAACAGCTTCCACTAACTGCGGTTCAGTACATCTACACATGCTTGCAATATAAACAATGAGACTTGTGAAGAAACAACAAAGTCCCATCTTACTGAAGCGACCAAGAATGTTCTACTTCACTAAAACATTTCGTTAAAGCTTGTGCCTTAACCCTACCCTTTGCATAGACAGAATTTACACACCTTTCAGCTGTTTCCGCTTTTTGCAGTCATAGTCCAGGCGTCGACCCTGCAATTTCTTGCGATGGTGCTGCAAGACAACAACAGGCGCTATCATGTGTTATACAACACAGATTCAAATAAATTCAATCAGGAATAACATGCCCTGCAGCAACGATGTTTAATGCCTCGTAATGTGCAATGTGCAATGCCCCATATGGAGCTCGGTATTCGTGCAGAAATGTACAAACAATGGCGCAGTACAGACACAGCTAGGGACCTTACGGAAACTTTTCCCGCAAAAATGACTCAATGCAGCACTTTGCCTTTTAACCGAAAGGCACAAGTGCGTAGCATCGATTAAAATAAGTGAGGATGACGATTAAAATAAGTGAGGAAAAATAAGTGAGGATGAATCTTGGAACAACAGCTTCCAGCCACATTTTTACATGACAAGGCTGGAAGTGAATGAAGATGCAATCCACTACCAGGGAACAAGAAATCAGGTTAAAGACGACACAACACACTTCTGATTTGAAGGGAATCCTTTGACCATACGATGCCTCCATTAGTGACTGTCACTTTCAATTCACAACACATAATGTGATGCACCGAAAAGCTGGCTCTGTAGATGCATTCTATTTGGCATGGTTAGAAGAAGCATAATGAGAGAGGTATGCCTGCCCTAAGCAAGTACCTAGTTGCTTCAAAATCAGCCTACAGAATACCTAAAGAACACATACATGAAAGTACGTGTTTCAAAATGAAGTTTCTGCATGCATACACATGTACACATGACAAGGCTCACCAAAACATCCTTAAGGTCCTTGTTTTGAAGTTGGGTAAGGGGCTCAAGAAAGTTCTGTTTCACATTATCTTCCAGGGCATACTTGATGTCGGCCAGCTGCTTCAGGGCCTCTCCAGCTTCGATCAGGCTCTGACCTGAATAGAACATTGGAGGCCACAATGAGAAGGCACCACAAGGTGCAACAATTAAGTGTATAAGGAAACAGCAGGAAAAGAGGCCTTTGTGGACACAAGCTGCCATTTAATGTTAGCAGTTCATCCTCCGAGCTTACAAAGAAAACCTGCACTTTTCCATTCTCAAATGACGTGATTTAGAGTTAGATGCAGAGTTGTCCAGGGACAGGAATCATCCATGCGACCCATTCTGAATGGGGGTACAAAAATGATGCACGTTTCCACCACTTGTGCAGCCAAATGCACATGTGCAGCCAGACTTATCACAAGGTAGTGCCATACAGGACCAACATAGCCAATGAAAAAGCCATTATCAGAACTGATTAATGGTTGCCACTTTTACTATTGAGAAAACCTATTTCTCCATCTGTCAGTGCTACAGAAGGAACACTGATGCACATGGTTGAGTGTGCACTAATCTGTCCAGCTTCAGTAATCTCTATGGCCAGTTTGTCTTTAGACTTGCTGAGCACAGCTGTAACAACAGATTGCACCTGCATTCTTGGCAGTGTGAAAACAAGTGCATGCCACCGGCAAGAACCTTCAAGGACGATGAATGTTCCACGAATCTGTCATTTAGAGAGGTTTGTTTCCAAGCTCTCATGAACGACTTTCCAATAAACTTGAGTTGTAAGTTGAGTTGTCTGTCCTGTTAATTCCTTCTGTTCCTACTGTCTTCTGCTCATAGTTTTACAATATGTTACAGCAACTGGCCCAGCAGACTACCATTATCAACTATCAGCTGATAGTTAGCACTGTGTATGTGTGGTTATTTCCTTGGTTTTTGTTATTTTGCACTGCCTCCTTTAAGATGCAATACCAACTCTCCCAGCAAACCACCCTTTTGAAGTTAAATAATATTAAGAACAATATTTATTCCAACATAAAAAGGTATACTTTTAAGTGGGTCATCATTGCAAAACTGATTTGTGGTTTTCCACTATAAATGAACCATTTTTATAGCTAGCTGGTGACTTTGTAAAAGGCAAAGCAAACATACAAAAAAGACCCAGCCAGGTAACAAAACAAGATCGTAGGATGGCATACTTGACGAGTTGGTTGAAATACATGGTACTTGAACGACAGTGAAAAAGAAGCGACCAAGAAAGAGAAGACACATACATGTGTCTTCTCTTTCTTGGTCCCGCCTTTTGCACTGTTGTTCAAGTATAAAACAAGACCGTGCAGTGCACTCATTGCTAAGACCACGAGCGACAATGCCGTACTGACCAAAAGGGCTCTCCTCGCCCAAATCAGTGCCGTACTTGACCATGGATTCTCCGAGCACGCCTTCCGGCTGAGGATATGCATGAGTTTTTCCCGGTCCTCGGAGTTTCGTGCTTACCATCAGCTTTGCTCGGGATGCTGCAGCAAATTTCATCATGAAAAGGGAGCATCAATACTAAGACCCAACAAAGAAAGAAAGAAAGAAGAAAAAAAGAAGCCTCACAACTATACGCAATCACCAACTACAGTACCAACAACAAAACAATTTTACTCGCATTACACGGTAAGAGGGAAATAGAGTAACAAGATAGCAGCATGTCTCTAAATGAAATGCCTCTGCGACTGGCATTTCTGACACTTTGCGTCATTTCTACGAAGTTAAAGGGCAAGATCTTCTTTCTGCTGTTCTCTTGCATATTACTCGCTACAGCTGGTTCATGAAGTATGTAGCACTTACACATTTCCCACCTAAAGCTTTCTTATATGACCAAGAATCAGGCATTCTGTTAGACTCTGTTAAAAAAATAATCCATACAAAAATCATGTAGGCTCCCTATCATTTCTGATTTATTTCTTTATGGGTGCAGATAAAATAAGGAACTACTTGAATGCTTGAGGAGCTTTTCGATAGGATGCTGTTGCTAAACACAAGCTGCAGAAACATACCGCTTAGAAGTTCACAGTGCGCCCATGCCCAGATGGCTTTGTGTATTAAAAGCAGCCAGAGATATTAGAATTTATGGCAATACTGTATGGTAGGTACGAAAATACCAAACCGTCATTGTTGGCACATAGCTTTTTTAGTCTACAAGACCTCTATTAGCCATCTTTGATCCTTTAACTATGTTACAGTAAGCAATGAGCAGCTCTCGTAGCTAAAAAGCTTTAAAAATGCTGTGTGCCGATCAACACAGTACGATATTTCCGTACTTACCGTACACGGTAAAACGGCACTGCTAAAAGACGCTGTAAGCTTGCGGTGGTAACTGCGCTTCAACTCTTTTTCGTTCCCACTTTGCCACTTTTAGCAATCACAAATAGAATGAATGTAATATAACAAAGAGGCATGTCTCAAAATTGAATAGACTCTATGCATGCTTTGAGCACAATAATATGCACAAATATGCCCTTTTAACATACTTTTAAAAATGTAGCGCAACACTGTAATGATAGAATAACCACCTGGATTTGGCTGGAGGTATTCTTTCGTCTTTACAATCAGCTCTTCCACTAACTCGCTGGTCAAGTCTATTTTCTGGAGAAAGAAAAAAATGAAAAGACAAGGGCAAGAAAGCCCGTTGATGTTACTGCGACAACACGTGGACATTTAAAGCAGCAGAGCAAGTATTTATTAAAAGGTTGTGCAACAAAATACAAAAATAATGTGTCCATGTGCTTACCCTCTCCATTTCCATGTACTCGTCCGTGAATTTGGTACCCTCCGCTCCGCCAATCTTTTCGCTGACATACTGGAAATAAAGAGACGCAAAAAGCCGATTTCAAGAAGCAATATAATAATGGGCCATGGACATAGCCCATCTGTGCCTCTATTAGCACCAGTAATATCCTCACTTTTCCAACAGATCAAGTGCATATACATATATATATATATAAGCGTTATAGAAAGTATAACGCAAGCCCCAATTCTGTAGGCAGGTATTTCAAACATGACGTATGTTCTAGCACCAGTTTATCTCTTTCTCTTTCTCTCTCACGCAAACACACACACACACACACACACGCACGCACACACCCACACAGCAACTACAAAGAGCGGCCACATAAACTAAACCTAAAGCAAAGGGGGAAAAAAAAACTTTGTTCAACCACACAAAACAGTAAACATTCCAATTTCACTGATATGTTCATGGGGTTACAGCAATATAATGCAGTGATATGTGGGGTGTTAAGATCTGCTGTGAGTTTCACAGCTTGCTTTTAAGTGCGGAGCACCTTGGGGGTCCGGGCTGTCGTCTCATGTCGTCGCTTGGCATCACACTCAGAGTACCAAAGTAGGTCAAAAGAGGGCGCTACAGGTCAAGCCAATACCAAAATAGGTCAAGAGAGGGTGCGCGCCACTGCATCACAAATAAAGGTTTTCTTTCCCGCCAAGGATGCTGAGCAGGCTGTATGTTTGGAACGCCAGCGTCGCTGAAGGGCTAATTTGTCTGTCTGGACAAGCGATAGCGAACCGCCAGTGCCGGAGCTAAACACAGATCTACGGAAGAGAGAAGCAGAGGCGGAACGCCAGCGAATGCGAGGTAACCCTAAGCTTCAGAAGACGCAAGCCGAGCGCCAACAATGACACGAACCCGCAGCTTCGACTCAGACAAACACAAGCCAAGCGTCAACAGAGGTGACAGAGGCAGGCGAATCTAGCTCTGCTCGGCAGTTTGTACAGCTTTCACGGTGCGGAACTGGCGCGATTTTTCTTTCTCATACTAACAAGAAGATTCATTTGTTAGAAGGAGCGCTTAAACATACACACACAAGCTTCTAACGAGGAAGCGAAAGAGACTACGAAGTTTTCACTCAAAAAGAATACGAGAAAGAAAAATCTGGACATGCGTTGTATGCAAATTTTGCCTTTAATTGCCACCTTACACGGCAATGCTCAACGTATTCCCGTGAAGCCATACTTGAAGGCGAAATTCGCGAAATCCAAAGCGCAGTCTGCACAGCTGTGAAGCCACACTGCGCGCGTCTTGGCAAAGGTCTTCGATGCGTAGCTTAATTCTGGATTTCCTAAAGCAGGCTTCGCTGCATACAGTTACGCTATGAGGTGAAGCATAAATTTGCGGTGACTTGTAAAATATGATCAAAAAAGTCACAGTTTCACCGCAAGGGCGAAGCAATGAATGCGATAGCAACAAATCGTAGTGTTATAGGAAGTGAGGCTGGCAGATAACTGTTTTGTATCCGATATCGCGTAACTACAAAACGCTGGTGTAAGAGAATACGGCCGCTCCAGGGAGAGATGCTCTCCGTATAGTCACTTCGCGTTGAGAGCGCAGCAAGTAGAAGGGTATACAAGCCGCCCGCTGTGATGGCTGTCGAGATAGCGCGCGCGCCAGCGATCCCGACCGCGCCCTTAGATTCAAAGTTCAAAGCTGCACTGCTCGCGCGACCCTCCCCCCCCCTCCCCCTCTCCTCCCTCCGAGCGAATGCACCATCCGAGCGACGGAGGGTGCATGCGTCTTTTCTTTCCATGCTCGTTAAAGAAGGGCGTGGCGTTTCCCATCTGCTTCGACGGCAGGCCTCCCGAGCGGCGCCCCTCGGAGCGACGGAGATGGGCCGGCTCGTTGATCTCTGTTTCAACCGCGTTCGTCGCCCGCGCTCGCGCGCTTTTACTCGCAGTAGAACATACTATGCGCGGGGGATGTTATCAATTTGGACTTTATACGGGACATGACGGCGACGCCAAAAACCCGTCGAGACTGTCCATATAATTGCTATCGCAATAAAATGAGGATTGAACGTGGCACATACTGTCCTTGTGCCTAGCTCTCTGCATCCATACTCGGGTCGCGTCATATTTATTATGCATACGGGTGTTATTTTTTTTTCCTTTTCTATTCCTAAGTTAAGGCATTTTCATATTAATAGCAGTTTTCCGAGTCGTTACCCGTAATGACATGACTGCATGCGGAGCCAACTTCCTATGTCACACGCAAAAATATTTTATCATATTAAAAGAACATGCGATATATGCTTGTTTATATGAACTGCCACATATGCTTGCACACGACACGTGCACGTGTAGCAAACATGTGCATCACTTTCCAACGCAGCTTACAAAAAGATAATAATCGTAGCAGTTGCCGGAACAAAATACTTGTATCAGCTATCACGAGCTGCATGAGGACACGTTAAACCAAGCTGCATAGGAAGTGTCATGGACGCTTTATTATAGAGAAAGAAAAAAAAAAGAAAAAAACGTGCTATTTCGTCCTTTCTGGTCGGAAGTGCTTTCGCGGCATGCCGAATAAAAGTTCGGCGTGAAATAGCTTCCTTCGATGTTCAAAATAAAGACGTCAGAACTAACCTCTAACAAAACAATACGTACATCGCTCTCGACCATTGAAGGGTACAATGACCTGCTTTGCTAGGCAATGTGCCAACGATTTAGTATCACAGATAGTGCGTTGAATTGAACTGTATTCTATGTATTCCATACGTTGAGACGATTGAGGGTCGCGAGAGTTCAGGCGCCAGCATTGAACGCTGAACTCGGTACCTGACGAACTGCGTGTCGGCGCCTTAGAATAACGCCAAGAATTCACCGGCCTGCATCGCGCATTCGTACCTGTGTGCGAATGGCCAACAGGGTCGACATTCACTGCAATATGAAATGCAGTATATACATTCCACGTACGCACTACAACTTCACAGCTCGCAACAGCAACCGATAGAGAAATAGTCCCACGCGAAAAATGATAGGCGCGTAACACCAAGAGATAGGAAGAGAGCGGAGTGGACCAGAGAACGAACAGGGATAGCCGATATCGTAGAAGATCACAAAAAGGGGGAAAATGGGCCTGACTAGGCCTTGTTATGAGAAGAAAAGACAACAGATGGTCAGTTAAAAGATCGGAATAGATGAGAAGCGCGGCCATGGACGGCAAAGGGTTAGGAGGAACGACGGAATTAAGAAATTAAAGGTGGGTTGGAGAGTCATTGGGAGAGGCCTTAGTCCTGCAGGGAGCATAACGAAGGATGACATGATGATGATTATGATGATGATGATGACCTATCCTCTCACTCTCTTCCTGTCCTTTACTCCTCCCTCATTCACTGATGAGAGTCGTTCAGGTGTCAGCTGCTCGAGCTAGACAATTACAGTGCAGCCATCAGTCCTTTTGCATATATTTCGTGAAATAAGCAATCACTTTACTACACAGACGAGTGCAATTTTGACTTTTTTCTTTTCCCTGGGAAACTAACAGTGCCGAGTGTTACACTGAGAGATTGGTACAATGAAACGCGAGGGTTCCACGAAGTTCGAGCAAGAAGAGACAGAAAGCACGCACGTCGACGTACAACGAAAGAGAGACTGCATGGCTCACCTGATTGGCTTTGTTGATCTGTTTCTTGAGCCCTGCGAACGCCATAGCTTCAGAGTTGCCGTGAGATGGCTGTCACCGCACGTCCACTGCCCCTGCTCACCGAATCCCCGCCACTTTCTGTAGAAAAAAAAAGCAGGAGAGAGAAAAATGAAAGAGGAATACATATGTGCACTAAAACGCAAACGGAAAAATCAGTTTAGAGTGATAAGACATTCTTTCAAATTGGATACTTTCCGTTAACATCGCGGTACGAGCAAAATTCGAGTAGTCAACGAAGACTAAACTTTCGTATCTTAAATTTCGCGCCGAAACCGTCGCGCCGGCACATCAGAAATGGCGTGCATTTCCGCACATTTTAGCTGCTATGAAAAAGTTAAGCGTTTTGAAAACTTCTTGAGCTTGCACGCTTAGACTACTTTTTAATACAGTGCAGTCTATATTGACAGATTCGAAAAAAAAAAAATCGTCCATGCCGGCGCCCGTCAAGATCTATTACGTCATTGCGAGGTAGCGCGGAAACTTCAAAGCGGCGTTGTCCCATGCCTTTTATTTCGTGCGTTATTTTCTGGCATATCAAGTACTCTCTTCCACTACGAGCACTATACACGGTAATATTGTGGGTTCAGTTTCGTCATACCGTTGTATTTCTTCTACTTAACGTTACTATATCTTTATGGCCGCGTCGGAAATGTCGCGAGACTGAAAATGTATTTGCCAGCCACGTGACAGCCTCAACGTACGCACAGAATCAGTATATAGTATGCTGAAATATAATTTCTGAAAACTCTCTTTTCCTTGATTTGGCGCCAGAACTGCTTACTAGATGTGAATTTCCACCCTCAAGATTATGAGAAAGAAAGAAAGAAAGAAAGAAAGAAAGAAAGAAAGAAAGAAAGAAAGAAAGAAAGAAAGAAAGAAAGAAAGAATACACGGATGTTCGCTGTACGCAAATTTCGCACTTTAAATGCCGCTTCACGGCAATACTCGACGCATATCCGTAAAGCCACAGTTGAAGGAGAA
>NC_051178.1:188789034-188820982 GCF_013339695.2 Rhipicephalus sanguineus
GTTCGCATTGCCTTCTCAAGCGCTAGCAGGCTTCGTTTCTCAGTGGACAGCTCAATCCTGCCGCAGGGAAAGGAACGCCTGTGCCCGTAACAGTGGCCGTTTAAAATTATCCTAGAAAGCCTACTTCAAGTACAGAGTTGCGAAGTGCCCACCACGCCATAATGCTTCTTCCTGCGAATTGGTTATTAAAGGTGTAGCCCCTTCAATATGACAGATGTTTACTCGCTTGGAAGTTAATTAGCTTCTTAACAATAGACAAATTATTTAAGCAGTTATGCAAGAAGTCCTGCGAGACGTGTTTCGTATCTGTAAGCTGCGCGCAAAATTGTACCAGGAACTTAGGCAGTTGAGTCTATTCCATACAGCGTCTGCCTAGGGTAAAAAAAGAAAAAGGGAAAAAAAGCAGCCCTTGAGAAGAAGAAAACGGGAGAGTAAAGACGCGTCAGTCCAATTGTCTCTAGTTATCTTTATTGACAACTGCCCATCATTATTCCTACGTATGTATGCGTGTGCGCAATGGTAGGTGTTGCGCTGCTGAGAACGAGGACGCGGGTTCGATTGCTGACGACGGCCGCCGCATCGAGATGGAAACGAAAAGGCAAAATATTTTTATCGGGTTCACTTGCGCACTTCATATTTGTTTACATTTTTTACTATTATTTTCTTCCCTCTCTTCTGGAAGCTTCTAATCCCATGCCCCATCCCTATACAGAGTAGCATGCCAGCGGTATATGGACGCCGGCAAAATGTTTTTCTGATGAACAGTTACTCTCTCTCTCCGTGCACTTAGATTTAGGCATACGTTAAAGAGCCTGACGTGTTCAAAGTAAATCCCGAGTCTGCTCAATACAGCGTGCCTCGTAATGATATCGTGAATTTGGCACGATATGAAAACATCTGAATTTTTTTATATATATGTGCATAGTAATATACGGATTCACAAAGAATTCATTTTACGCGCTAAGCGCCAGAAATGTCCCCACGGTCAGAAATGTCAACCACGGCGAATAACCTGCCGCTGTGGTTCAAAGGTTATGGTGCTTGACTACTGACCCGAATGTCCCGGGTTCGAATCCCTGCCGCGGTGGCCGCATTTCGATGGAGGCAGAATGCTATAGAGGCCCGTGAGCTTAGATTTTAGGTACACGCTGAAGAACCCTACGTGGTCGAAACTTTCGGAGCCCTCCACTACGAAGTCTCTCATAATCACATCGCGGTTTTGGGGCGTAAAATCCCAACAATTATTATTGACGAATGGCCAATACTTGTGCTTCGGGAATTCCATACATAAGGACACGAGATTCGCTCGTCATGTCACGCGCCCTTTGATTGCGCTTTTTTTTTTTTAATCTCGTTGACGCATAATATGTACGCTGCGGCAGCAGATGTGATCCAACAGGCGCGCTGTCAATCCGGCCTCTCCGTTGGCCATTTCAAATCAGGCGCTTGCATACATACTTCAAACATCTGCACCCATTTAGTCCGTTATGGTGAACGGAGGAGCTGCATCAAGTCTAACTTTTTACCTGACCATGCCTACACAAGGTTCCTTCATCGGCGCGATAAAAATAAAAGCAAGCACATAAGAAAGAAACAATGATTATACACACAAAACAAAGTCAGAGATTGTGATTGCATCTGCGTATGTCCTTTAATTAGCTCCGAGTGAGAGTCGACGCTCTTTGTACAGTATACGTTCCGTGGAGAGAAGCGGGCCAATTAGTTATCTAATCCCATCTCTGAGCTGAGACGTACAGTATATATAGACAGACACGGCGCAGGGATTAGACGCCCACGCCTATATATATATATATATATATATATATATATATATATATATATATAACTCTCAAAAACAGACGCGGAGCACTTTCTTTCGTAACGGCCAATTAGTGCTGTCTATACGGCACGACAGAGCCTGTAGTGAAAAACGGATTCGGGCAAAGCCTGCGTAAGCTCGAAGCGAGCTTCAATCCCAAAATGGAGAGCTGCAGCCATTCAGTGGTGTTATGCAGAGCGAGCGAGTGAGATATGAGATGAACGAAACAAATGGAGGAACGCGAAACAACGTCCCGGCCGCGCTGACATTTAAGCTGCCCTTGCGGAACCGCTAGAGCGCACGGGCCCAGTAAATAGTCGGGCCGAGTTGCGCTGACATGTCGCGTCGCATGCGGAGGACGGTAGAAGCTTATGAAGGGGCTCTGTGTTGTAACTGCAATTACCGAGCGAAGAGACCGGCCCGTATATGCGTCTTATATAATAGACAATGCAGTCAAAGGCAAAAACCGATGACGCACGCTTCTATTATTTTCCTTCTTTCTTTTTTGTTTTTCTTGTTCCCAAGTGCAGAGGCACACAGCCGAGCGAAGAGTAACGGAGCGGTTAAGCCGCTGCCCACGAAAAAAACTCGCAGGGTCCCTTACGCATTCGCCTAAGACGTACGACTCGAAGGCGAAAGCCATCTTTTTTTTTTTTTTTCAGTCGATGTACTGGCCCTCTCCCGCCCCCCCCCCCCCCCCCCGAAGGCTTTTTGCACCTAACGTGGTTTTGCACAGCCTCCGTGATCGGCCCAACTTGGACCAAGCGACAATGTCATACGATGACGTCACCAGGTGACGTCGTCTTATGTGACGTCATGATAATGTCACAAATTTGGGCGATCTGTGACGTCGTGATGACGCTGTCGCGTGATGATGATTTTTTTGCATCACTCGAGTGATGCAAAAAAATCATCACGCGATGATGCAAAAAAATCATCATCACGACACGATCGTGTCGACGCCGCCGCCCAACGTTGTACACTTATATTTCGCTCCGTGTTAAGTTTTTCGGAAAGCTGAGTGTCAAAAGTAATTTTATTGCTTAAGCGCACACTATACCTTGGATGTATATATAGCACGCCGGCGTGCCGGTGTATTTTTTCGCGAGATCCCAGAATGCACTTTCCTGCCTTTCGTTTAACAGCGGCGTCCACCCGTGTGTAGATGCGCGGCTCCCATAAAATGTCGTATACGAAGAGAAATACAAAAAGTAAAAAAAAATTAAGTCGTCACCTCTGAGGGTAGTGAAGCGCTGCTACGAGCACATTATCAGAGGAAACGGGGGTGCCCCCAAGAGTCAAAGACGAATCCACTTGAAATCCCGTGTGTTACATACAAATGACGTAAAAGTAAAAAAAAAAGAAGAAAAAGAGAGAGCCGCGAATGGCGCGCGCCTAAAATATGCCGATCCACGAAAAAACTTCCATCGTTCGGCTAAGGATACCTGCAACGGTTATTTCATGATGAATGGACTGATGTACGCTGTGATGCACGACGCCATGTGTAGGGCAACAAATACTGATGTTTTTAAGTTGGTGGTTTCGTCAGTGTATGAGAATGCTGTGTTTGAATTGATGCTTTGTTAAAGCGCAGAATAATGTAAACAGAATGCTTGTGCCTCAACTGCTGTCTTTGCCAGTACGGTGGCGAAGTACTCCTCGAGCCATTCTTGAATGGTTTTTCCCTTCGCCTCCCATCGCACGTGTTGTGATAAACCAATAAAATAATATAAATAAATAAATCATGTCAGCGTGTACAATACAATTAGAGCTCGTTCGCTGAAATAGAAGCTGCGGGTTCTTGTCAAGCATTCTAGCTTCAAAGCAAGTTCTACGTATAGCCGCTACACCATAGCTCTGAAGAAAGTTCTCGTTGCTAGACATATTCATAAGCACAACTGATTCTACTACCCGGCAAGGGCATCTCCTGAGTGATCGCTATTGTCGTTCCCGAAATGCGTAAGCCAACGGAAAACCCTATATGCGGTCGTAAATTTCTCGACAATCTCATTATTCTTGCCCAAACCTCCACCGCCTTTGAGTTATCTTTCCTTCCAAGCGGTAGTCATTACGTTTAATATGCGAATGACTAACTTGATCTCCATGATATAAGCGATCCCGAGCCTAAGTTTACCTTTCTCAATATCCAAATTAAAATGTCATCTACCAGCGCCTGACCTTCAATAATGGCTGTTTTTTTTATGTTTAATCCAATGTCTTTCCGCAACAGCACCGCGTAGGACATGCTATTTCCTTAATTACTGGATGGCTGCGTGAGAGCCTTTAGGCTACACGGTGAAACGATCCTCAAAGCTGATGATAACATTGGTTTCTGTGGCACACCACTATAGAACTTTGAGCTCAGGGTTAACTTTAACCTTCTTTATGGTACTGGACTGCTAACCGAAGGTCGCGGCAGCGGCATTTCGATGGAGGTAGACATGCTATAGAGGTCCGTGTGCTAGTGGACCGTGGCAGGCTTAAAGAACTCCACGTGTTCAAAAATTTCCGGAGCCCTCTACTACTGCACCTCCCTGATCATATCGTGCTTTTGGGACGTAAAACCCTCTCGGGCTTTTTGTAACGTGCACGTGAATCTACGGTCACGCATTGAAGTACTCATTCCTTCGCGATCCGCATCAGATGGCTTTTCGGAAATGGTTCCGCTTTTAAAAGGCGAAAATCGGCGCTTTATTCTGCAAGTCATTAAGGGAACACGGCTCAGCGTCGATGACTTTTGCCCTCGAGCGGCCCAGCATATAAGGTATACGAGCTGCGGACTGCTGCGGCGCTCTTGCAGAGGAACGCAGACGGTCCGCGAAGCGAGCCCGAACCGCGGTGCGCTTCCACAGGGCGCGCGCGCACCTCTCCTCCTCTCTCAACGCTACGCGGCTGGCGGCGAGAGACCCTCTCCCTCGGCGCCGTCGTCGGCACCGCGTGTGCGCTACGCGACAAGCTGTCGCCGCCACTGCAGCGCTCCCATTGAAAGGGGCGCTTGGCCGGAACAAATGAATCGACTGACGCTTACACCCTCGCCTTCTCTCTCTCACCCTATTGACCTCACTCACCCCCCTTCTTGAGCCACGGGCAAGTCAGCCTCTCTTTCTCTATCAACCAGCTACCGCTTGCCCTTAGTGCTCGTTCTTCAATGGAAAAGATGGCCGACGCAGGGCGTGCCCTACCCACGCGGCCTGGAGGCGGAGACAAAACACCCGAGTTCAGACGGAGAGAGCAGCAGCCGAGCAGGCAAAGTAGACGGCGCCGCAGACGACCAGACAGAGATCGGTGCCGACGTGGCAGGAGAGGCGCCAGGCCGTGCATGAGACGTGCCGCGCCTAAACGGGAGAATAATGCCGAGAGAACAAACAACTGCGTGTCTGGACAGCGCCGGTTTTTCCCTTTCGTGCACAAAAAAGAAAAAAAAAAGAAATCAGACGTGCAGAGGTACAGTTTTGGGAAGCTGGACGGTGCCTCGTACTCTCTGGAAGTCGAAAAGTAAGTTTCTCTGGAACGCGGCCAACGAATGTCTTCCGCGGCGCGTCCTCCGGCACAAGACCATCAAGCAGAGACGGCGGCCGTCGGGGAGGCGAACTGTACTGGTTCCCGACGACTCAGATAACATTTCAAAAATAACCTACTTTAGTTAGTACGACCGCCATAAAGCAGAGTACGCGCGCTAATCAATACTCTGGCTTGGTACGCCGACAGATAAAAATAACGCAGCGGGTAGAAGAGGAGCGCGAAATGTGCCAGCAGCAAAAGCCCAGCGCCTCCCCCCCCCTCCCCTTTTCCACCCTATCCATACGCCCGTCAAAGTATTTCGCCCAACGATTTAAGGCTGAAGGACGCGTCTGCTTTAGCGAAAAACGAGCATTCATGCTGGTGCGACAGGCGGCGTACGCCGAAAGCAGGCTTCGCCGTGAGCTCCTATGTCTGCCAGTGAAGCCAGCTTTACAGACAACACGTAAACGCTTTTGCGAAGAAAGTATTAGGCCAAAGAACCATCAATCAGAGAGAGGAAATGAAAGGATATAGTTATTTAATCAATCAAATCTGTTTTGCCGGTCCATCGTGATCATTCTTTTATGACGCGTCCACTCGAGTGGATAACGTAAGCCCGTTTTCCAGAAATCACAACGTAGTCATGCATAGCTCTCGACTAAAGCCATCGTGGCTTCCGACTAGCGACGTATACATATAAAGCTCACTAGGAAATAAATTAACGATAGTTTTGAAGGGATATTTCCTGACAGCGTTTCAAGAATGTAACCGTGTTAAGAGAGCATGAGTCAGCTTTCAAAAAAAAAAATGTAGCACGGCGCTTCGCCCACTCACAATCCTCTGCGCTCTTTTTTCAGACAGAACAAAAAGTTTTAACACAGAGCTCCCAAAGGAACTCCCCGCAGAATGCTTTGTTTGCGCCACTAATGTGTCTAAAGTCTAAGTTCCTTCGTGAGGAACTTAGACAACCTCCTTAACAACAGACCCAGCTGCCGCTGCTCGATGTACGCGGTTACATTATGACTGCCTCTCGTTCTCTTCCACTATTTATTCAATGCTGCAGACTCATGGTCCGAGCAGGGTGGTCCATACAAATACAAAGAGAGCAGCAATGAAAGAACAACGACAATAAAGGCTGAAAAACGTTACTTCGCAGTCTGATCGCTTGTTTTTTGTAAGGCAGCTCCGTTGACTAATGGTTCTTGGGAAATAGGAAAACTTTCATCTCTATAAGAATCATCTTTATCCCAGAACCCCCGCTTCTTGCAGGGTAGCTAAACCACCTTTATGCGCATTCTCTCTCTCTCTCTGCCACTATCAAACATGCATTTCCAATTCCAAACCTTTGCAAACCTGGTTCGCGTACCCAGACTGACTTCCCTCTGTTGCTTCCATTATTATTTTTTTAGGAGGGTGGGGTGGACTGGTAGAAAGGAATGAATTTGACTTACAAATGTAAAAAAAAAGCAGTTCGAACCTCGATATTGTGAACTATGTACGTCTACTAGACACACCGCCATCTGCTCCTTAATCAAAAATTGCCCCAACGAGTTCTTCTTGAAACTTCTTGAAGCGTTATGGAACTATATGTACCTCGCTGTACAGACAGTTGCCTCGAACCACGAGGCAGGCGCACATCATAGGTGGATTTGGGAAGGAGCCCAGGGGGAGGCCAGATACAAACTTGACTGATGGGTGGCCACACGTATGAGACACCGTATGCAGGCGCTATAGAGACTCGATACAGGAGCATTTCAGCGTTCTGAACAAATCAGAGTGCGGCCACCCAGACGAGAGATTCGAACAGTGACCTCGCGCTCAGCAACAAGGTGTCGCCACCGTTGCGGACTGGAGTCAAGTTTATTATCCCCCACGCTATACGAATAAATGAAAGCGAAGAGGAAAGAGGGTAGTTTTAAGACATGAACGCCTTCCCACCAATGAATGATGAAACTATTGGCCGCGAGATCGACCTATAGGTGGCAGCACCGTCGCCGCGTTAATGTGGAGAGGCCGTCGTCGGCGCGTATACAAATGCACACAGCGGCGCTTCGTTGTGAGCGGTTTGAGCTGATTCTCGGCGAATAAAATGCGTTGATTGCAGCTTACTCGTAATATATAAGCTCTTCATTGTTGCATCGATGCACGAAGATCATCCAATGTTATTATTACTAGTGAGAGAAGTGCAATCTGCCGATGAAAGGGATGCTCGCCCTGGATGACAGTCTGCGCTTAGCAGTTTGTGACGCTTTTGGTTGTTTTCTCTGTACGTGTTGGGCTTGTGTTCTGTGTACTACGCACTGCTGTAGCCCGACTGAACTACTTAAGTGTTTACTTCTTGTTCATTTGTATACCAGCCCATATTACTGTGCAGTTAGCACTGCTCGCGCAAATACGCATTTTTTTATTCTTGTTCAGTTCTCCATGAAATGTAGGACAGTTGATAAGTTTAGTCAGGAAAGCTAGGTGATCGACAGCGCTTTAGCGCCACGGAGAATTTCAACGCGTACGCAGTTGTTCTTGCTCCAGTAACAGAATAAAAAGTTAAGAGTTTAGCACAGAGCTTTCATTGATTGATAACATGCACGACAGTGATGCAACAAAGGTCTGGTTATTTTATGGAATAAGTTTTTTTTAAAACAAGTAATGTCCACTGCCTTCCATCAATTTTTAACAACTCCACACAAACGCTCAAGATAATGTAATAAAAAAGGATGAGACATTGCGTGAAATTATACGACAGAAATGTAAGGCACGCCGTCGGGATTAATTTTGAACATATGGGTCCTTCAAAGCGTACCTAAATCTAAGCACACGGGTGGTTCTGCGTGAATTTTGCCCCAAGTTAAAATTGCGCTCGGCAATTCCGTTTTATCACTGCCATGTCATTTTATTGTCTGTTTTTTCTTTTCTTTTTTTAGGGAAAGCTTGAGTACCGAAGTGTCAGACTTCACTTGATAGAAATATTTCGCTGTAGCGGGACCACGACCGTACAATAAGAGGACATTTTAAGCACAACTAAAGCTCATCGCATAACCGATGAACTACAGTGCCGCAGTAATACACCTAAAAACAACGCGAAAGTGCATGGCCCAAAGCCTCGTTTTTGTTTACCAACGAGTCACTAAAACGTTGCCTTCACACACTATTTAATGCACCTCATGTTTGGGGCTATGCCGAGCGCACTTTAGGATGCTCTTAAACCAGAAAGTGGCACCAACACTGAAATGATTCTGGCGAACGAAGGGTACGACACCGATACACAGCCCTCTCGAAAGTCGCACTCACTGATCTTATTACAATGCGCATGCAGCCGAGCAAGCCCATTTGCTTCTGTACACCATGTTAGGTATACGTACGAGCAGTTGAACTCGCGCTAACACAACAGAACACACCGCCCTTTGAGAACGTGCATGACGTACTCGCACATGCAAATACGCCGCGGCTAGCAGACGACGCAGGGAGCAATCCACACTAGGCGCGCTTCAGCCAGTAGCCGCCAGGTGGCGACTCCGCTCGATCTCGCGGCCAATAGGTCATTCACCGCAAGTCCGCAAGAGGGCTAGCAAAGGGGGGGGGGGGGGTGGCAACATATCCCCCTTCGCAAATTCGGGGACCGCAGAGGCCACAAATCTCATTATATCCTATGCGCAAAGCGTGCCACACGCGAAGGACGTTCAATAACTCGTAGGCTATAACAATGCACGATGCAGCGAGAGGCGCCGGTGTTCGAAAGAAACTGCATCAATGTGGACACGTGTTGCATCACTCCTCGCTATAGGTTCATATAAAATTGCAGCGCGGCTCGTATTTTCTCGTCTCACGTTCTGCGGCGCAGCAACGGCCGTTGCGGGACGGCCACAACGAGCGAGGATATAGAGAACGCCGGTTGGCTGCGCAATTACGCGTCGAGAGAAGCGTCAACATCGTCAAGCATTTACGAGCGTGTATATGCCGCGGAAAGGTCTTGCGCAAGACCGAGGGGACGAGCGACTTTCAAAGGACACCGGGCCAACTATGTAGCACCCGTTGTCTACATCATCTCCTCTTCCTCCGCGGCCGTATTCACGTTGAAAAATTTATGTTCCTGTTCTAGTCATTCACTTTATAGGGCCCTGGGCGCGAGATACACTAAGAAAAAAAGAAAAGAGTCCTTTGACTCTTTTGCCACGTATATAACGCTTACATATATCTTTGAAGAGACACGTTAACTCCTTTTTGGAGAGTCGTTTTTGGATCACGCAAGGCAAAAGATGAAGCGCGCACGTAGCTCGCCGAGTCTGAACCCGCAGTACATCGTGCTGCGGCGGGTATGCGATCCCCACACTGGCGCCCAAAGTGGGATGACCACGAGTTTCCTTTGTAAAAAAAAATTATGCTACATTGACGTCAGTGGCAACCTAGCCTCCTCTCCTCTAAAAGAAAATTATGCAAGCTTTGATTCGAGTACAATCACCTCACTCGCTTTCGCTCGAATATTAGAACGAATAACAGCATGCATACATTTACATCGTGTAATGACATCGCAAAGAATATCTCTACCCCCTGCAGCCTTCAACTTATACATCCCAAACGGAAACATCAGAATCACGCACACTCCGCATTACAACCACCGACGACTATGCGCGTAGTTTCCGCGACATAACAATGACCACCGGCTACCGGACACATTAGTGCATTGCGATGAGCGGAGATCAAGTCGCACCGGAAGCGGTTTGGGGCCCTGTCGCATAGCGTCGTCGGGGAAGCAAAAAGGCTGCCCTAAGAACGCGCGCGCCGTTGCCCCCGCGGTAGAGCTGGGGGAAGGCTTAATGACTTCCTGAATGTCGCGTGCAACGAAGCCGACCTGTGATAGCGCTGACGGCGCAGGACGCTGTGTTATTACGGAGCGCCCGTTGCGACGCACCTTGCCTGTTCTTATACGAAACACGCGCGCTGCTGTTAATATTAGAGAGCCCTGGCCTCACGCAGAGACCCTGCACGTTAGGGGCTATATGAGGGTCGATGCAGTAAAGAGCCGCGACATCATTTGTGACTATACCTGGCGCGGCATAACGTGCGCCTGCATATCTTTATGAAGGTGCTGTTGCCTCATTTTTGGCTGCGTTTGGTTGGCGCTGCACCATGGAAGATGGATGAGTTGAGAGAGTGGGTCAGTATCAGATACTATTAGCAGGTGAATGGACAGACCGGTGCTTCCCATAAAACAAAATCCAATGACGCATTGACCGGAATGAGTTCAGCGTACAGTGCTTGAGATACGTTAAATACGTGAAGACGCGCGCATTGATAGACGAGACATTCTGCTGATCCACCATAAAACATTGATGTCAGACGGACACCTTAGATATTTTTGAACTGCGAAACGACAGGCGAGTGGCAGCACTGAGCGGCTGTACTTACCATATGTAAGTGAAGTAATGAGGTGCAAAACGACATGAACGAACAATTTTATACACAACGACACGCAATCCGCCGCTTATATACAGTCGATTTATTGAAAAAGTGCGAAACATATATACATAAGCTGAGTATACTTTTTTTTTGCACCACTGCGTATTTGCATCGATCCGGGAATCGTATATTCTCCGGCTGACAACGATATTGGCAACACGTTTACGTATGGCTTACGTAACCAGCATCATCCTGTTTACTGAAGCAGGATGATCCTTCTCGACTCTATATCAGCTGTTTGCATTGGTGCGGCTTCTTTCAATCACATAGCACACGGATTGCGGCGCTTATTGGAATGGAACGTGCAGCAGCGCAGAAGAGAAAGTACTGGCTAGAAGATTGGTTCTATATAGTTTTCCTGCGCTATAGCGATTTAAGCAGGGAACAGCCCGGACGAGGAGGAACACGACTTAGCGAGGTTGAACACGTACGTAAAGCGCAAACGTTTATAAGAAATAACTTGCCCAAAACAACAACAACAAAAAAAAACCTATCAGAAAGCAGTAAGGGACGTGGACCACGTGACATTGTCTTCAACAGGCGTTAAAAAAATAACATCAATTTCCTGGCTAGTCAAGGTGATCGGATTTCTTTAAATACGTAATAATTCAATACAGAAGTTTGATTTGCCAGAACGAAGACCCGATAATACAATAGCGGCCAAGGCAGTGGATAACTCCGGCTAAACTTCAACAACTTGGATTAATTAACGTGTACCTAAGTGCACGAAATCTTTATTGCTGTCCTTCGCCGTCGCTGGAACGAGGCCGCCACGGCCGGTATCTAACCCGCGACCATGAGCGCAGCGTCGCAACGCCATAGCCGCATTATTATAAGCTGTAGCGCGGCGGGTAATGGACCCGTATCCGCGTTCCACGCCGAAGGGGCGGTCCACTATTGAGAAGTGCGCGCGGGACAGAACTCGTCGCGAGGGAGGGCGTCTCGTTCGCGTGTCTCAGGCCATTTAACAATGACGATGCCTCGGGTTTTTCCAGGAACACATACAGCCCGTACGCTATGATGCACGCAGTCACAAGCGATAATGTGACGCGCCAGGAAGGCACGCGCAGCGATAAACAGGAACCACAGATAAAAAGAATATGCGTATTGAAAATTCGGAGCCCTTCCACTATAGTTTGAAGACGGAAACCAGCGAAGCTGCGAGTATGGTGGGTCTGGTACACGGAACATTGCTGTGGTGAAGTTGCGCAGGGTGATTCTTTTAGAACTGACCCATTTCATTGATGGGCTGTAGTTTTGTTGCAAAGCGTCCGATTTCAATGCGGCTTGCAGCAGAACATTAAGGAAGGATGAAAACTTAATCGCTTGCCACGTTTTTTGATGTCCGACGGAAAGAAACAAAAATAAATAAAAAAGTAACGAAAACCTCGAAATGCTATGCAAGGAGGGACGGCTTGCGTCTACGAAACGTTAAGAAGTCTGATTGTAATGCGGTACGCCAAACGTGACTGGTAAAGGTTCGTAAATGTTATAAAGGTTTATAATCACTTACCCTACAGCAGATGTTGAAATGACCGCCCGAAATATCAAACTGCTCTGACTTCAACAGAATGCAGTTCCTCATTGTATGGAATTGCGCGGAATGCCGTGGTTTTCGTTATTTCCTATTAATTTTTTTCGACACTGCACATCAAAAAACGGGGCGGGCCATTAAATTTTTATCCTTCCTAAATGTTTTGCTGCAAACCGCATTAAAATCGGATACTTCGCAACAAACCTACAGCCCAATGAAATA
This sequence comes from Rhipicephalus sanguineus, assembly GCF_013339695.2. Lineage (NCBI taxonomy): Eukaryota > Metazoa > Arthropoda > Arachnida > Ixodida > Ixodidae > Rhipicephalus > Rhipicephalus sanguineus. The sequence continues at coordinate 188,801,565 of NC_051178.1, forward strand.
GGTCAGTTTTAAATGAATCACCCTATATATTATCATTATTGATTATACTGAGCGAATAACGAGACATACGCTCAGCGATCCCGGTGTTTCTCTTGCGCACGACGCATATTATCTCATCAAACGCGGCCAACGGCGGTCTCAAAATGAAATCCTGTGGTAAATAAAAAAAAAAAAAACGTCGTATCGAAAGTACAAATATGGCATGACGTTCGTTTGCTATGCAAGTGGTTTTGCAATCTTTGAGGCAAAATTGTTCACGTCACTCGGCCATGTCGGCGAAATCACAGACCTTTATGTTTACTTTTACGTTATGTTCATTTTTTCGACGCAAGAACGCTGGATTAGTCGAGTTATATTCGGTTCGCCGAAAATTGTTGTTCTACGCGTCTTGCGTCCGCGGACGCGATCCGCCCGAACTTAGCCATTTACACTTTCAGCGTGAAACGTCGTCGAGAAAAGGAAGGAATCGGGATACCTTCGCTCTTCCACAGAACACTTAATGTGTGCACTCTTGTAAGGCAATTTCCTGCTTAGGGCAGAACAGCAAACTAAGCGACGATCGTCTTGAGTCACCTGACCATAATGGGTGTTTTTTTTTCCTCTCTCTCTCTATGTCACACACACGAGCGCCAACAAGTTAAACAAACAAACAAATAAGCAAGCATACAGGCAAGTAAATAACAAACCAACAAATTACTATATGGCACCACTTCACAACAGCCGATAAAAGAAGTTTGCGTCACCGTGAACGGTACACAAAAGCGCAAAAAGAAAAAAAAAAGCAACTTATAGGTAATCGAGTCATGGGCGAATAGAGTATACTCGTGTGAAACGGCACTGAATGCAGCGCTCCATTCTCCTTTCGACGGCTCTATTGAAGCGCCGCGGGCAAGTTCCACCCTATCCTTTTGTCTGCGCGCGCCATCATTCGTCGTTGCGATACCGGTCACGGCAGCCGAGAGGCGTTGCCACGGCACTCGACTTTACGGCAACGCCGCACAAAGCGTAGACGGGCTTTTTCGTTCGGGTAAAACAGAACTGGACTCCGGTACTAGAAGTGCGCCCAGTGGATGCGCTTTAAAACAAATGGAGCGCTGTCGCAGATGCAGTGGAGCCGTTTCATTTACTGCACGCGACAGTAAATGTATATAAACGGACACTCCAGCCCCGCTCACGCAGTCCATCTATCATTTTCACCAAGTGGAATACCCTCAACCTTTTCTTGCACTGCGCCTCTGACTTACCGCAGGAACACTGCGTTTTCGTAGGATAATATTATATATATATATATATATATATATATATATATATATATATATATATATATATATATATATATATATATATATATATATATATATATATATATATATATATATATATATATATATATGTATATGTATATATAACCTCAATGCACTCGTGTTTGTTTTTTATATCATAGTTGCCAGTTCCGCTTATAATAAGTGGATTTGGGCTTCTTTTTTCACCAAGTCGCCCGAGTCGCTTGTAAAACTTTCGAGTCGCTTGTCGCGTTTTATTGGCTTATTCGCTTTTGTCCTGCAAATACAGCTATTTTAATTTTCGTCACGTTTGTTAAGCACATTTGGCGATGACTTCGTGTAGTGAAGCTTCGAAACCAAACATACATTGAAGCAGTCAACAAGCAGCTTTATTCGTGCACGGGCAAACGTGCGTGAACAGAGTGGAGATTGCCCTGGAGACCATGGAGGCAGAAAAAGATTTTCCTACTCCAGGTTGGAGACTACGTTAAGAAGCAAATACGTGCTTTCGTTCATTGTTGTGCATATTTTCGCCATACCAGATAACTATTTGCTTGTTTCTTTACCTTCTGTTCGTATATAGGCCACCTTTGTACTATAACTTTTAAAAATATTTTCACGAATGATGAAATTAATTAAACTTCCGCTTTTTGGGGGCTTCTTCGCGAGCCGCTTCTTTTGGGATGATTATTCGCTGGTTAGCTTGCCGGCATCTGGAAACTCTGGTATGTATGTATGTATGTATGTATGTATGTATGTATGTATGTATGTATGTATGTATGTATGTATGTATGTATGTATGTATGTATGTATGTATGTATGTATGTATGTATGTATGTATGTATGTATGTATGTATGTATGTATGTATGTATGTATGTATGTATGTATGTATGTATGTATGTTAGTGAGCCCAAAAGCGAAGTTGCCTCTACGTAGTACTCGGACTAGCCTAACGGAAACTCGTTCTTGTGACGAATGAAGTTGAATCCCATTGGGGCATGTCGACGAAAGCACGCGTTATTTGCCGCTAGCCATCCGGTAATCGCCGAGGCGCTATCTAAGTACAATCGAGGGACACGCAACGCCGGTTCTCTCTCGAGAGAGAGAGAGAGAGAGAGTCGATGAGTACCGTAAGTTACCATTACCGTTATTGAATTTGGGGCGGCACAGCCCGGCACTGTGGCATCAATACAGCGGACGCGAATGAAGGAAGCGTACACGGCTCGACTCGTCGGTGAGAAGCGCCCGCGAGCTCCGCTTATTGATTATGCATATTGACTCTTTCCATTCTCTACGCGACGCGAGAAAGACGCGCGTCCGTTGCATGCTATTCACATGCGCGTGCCGGTAGAGGCCCAGTGAGCTTGCTGTAGTAGAGGTACACACAGGCGCGTCTCCGAAGGCTGCGCGCAAACAAACCCGAGTCTCAGACCCCCTCACTCAACTTATCTCCGCGTCTCCAGTGGCCCTCGATCGATTCGTCTGCCGAGGTTTGCCACACCGGCCGCACTGACGAGCAAACACTGCCCACCGCGATCTCCCTAGCTATCAGCGGTAGCGTCTTGCACCCGCGCGCGAACGTGCGTGGGTGGTAATCGGAGATGTTTCCAGCTGGCTAAACGCGTTCATACGGGAAAGCAGAACTGGCCGCTTTATGTAAACCATTCCCTCTTTCCCGAAACATTACACCTGTAGGAAAAGGGACGGTGGGTATGCGGAGTCTGAACTTCTGAAGTCAACGTGCGGCAAGCATATATACTAACGCAGATTACGCGGAACTTCGTCGAGTTGCGCCCGCTCACTGCATTTGCATATAAGCGTTCGACGTTTAAACCGTATTATGGTACCGCCGACTGCCCAATCACACAAGACTTGTGTGCGGAAGCCAATATTCTGCAAGCTCGCTATCCTGGAAGCATAAAGGGGCGAGAGCGTTTAAACTATGCGAGACCTATATGGGGAATCAAAAAAAAAAAAAAAAAGCTAACGGAAACACTTTAAAAGGGCTGAGATCTCACTTCCGAGACAATTAATTGAGATGGAAAGATAGCTCCAAGACAGCACTCGAGACAGATGAGAGACGCTGTATTAGAATGATTTTCAATGAATAAACTTTAGTGTTAAACGATCTTTGTTTATAACTGTGGACAAGCTGGCGTTTTTCGACGAGCGCCACGGTGTATATATATTGACAATGACGCTTTATAACGGCGCATTAACACGATATGGTTTGCACGTACGGCAATCGACCCCAACCTCGTTTCAAGCAGCACACCGTGACATAGAGAGAGAGAGAGAGAGAGAGAATCATTGGGTTTGCTACCTTGCACATTCTGTATACCTAAGCTATGAACGCTGTTACGTGTGTGCGCGCATCATTCGTTCTTTAATTCTTTCCTTCTTCCTTTACACACGCCGTGGCAGCGTGCCCGCTGAGCCAGTAACCCGCAGGTGAAGCTCACGGCGGATGGTCGAAACGTCGTAAACAAACGTCTCCGCAACTTGACATTCAAGCGGGATGAGTGTTGTCACGTGGCTGTGACGGTAAGAAAAGGTGGTAATCACAGTGTTAGACACGAAACTCGCTGTATACACTGCGAGTTGCACTGCACCAAGTTGCACTCGCTGTACAACGAAGTAAAACTCGCAATACAATGGTAACTGCCCGATGCTAGAATAAACTCGACTACTCGCGTCCCGTGCACAATCTTAACAGAACAGTCTGAGACGATCGGGAAGTTTCTGAAATGTTGCGGCGCGGCCCGCGCCCAGCGGTGCTAACTGTTTTTGTGAGTGAAGCTCGATTACGTAACAATAAAGAAACAAGCGTGCGTGGCAATACAGTACAGATAATCAAAGGAAAGTGCAGCTCATGCAGCACTTCGCGCGGATTGCCTATCGCAAGCTGGTTCTGGTGATGAACTCATGACGTAACGGCGATCTGCGACGACATATCGTGGTTTACAGGCAGTGTCCCCTGCAAGGCCGATCACAAGAACCTTCTGCATATACAACGGCGAGGCACGAATGCTATACAGGGAAGCCCTTACGCAGGCGCTGTCGCACTCGAAAAACGGGCCGTTGAACGGACAGCAGTCACTGCAAAGTGGGGACAGCGCGCCGACCGCTCCAGTACGAACGATTTCGGTATCTGTAGCGTGCATAACGCTAGGATATATATAGAAGAAGACGCGGCGCAGTCCGCAATATGTCGTCTCTTTAAATTGAGGGTTTCTATGGACCGGCTTGGAACGCCTCCCTTCCAAGCGGGGATCGTTTTTCGATACTTCCCTTTTTCGACCCGGGCCCCGCAGTACAGAGCATTCGAGCAATGAAGAAATTCAACGAAGGAAAGTTTCCGAGGCCTTGATGAAATGGTTGTCACGAAAAGCGGCCTCGTTGTTAAGCGTTCGATCATATAACGCAACGGTGATAGGAAAACAGCAACAAGTAATCAAAAACGAGAAACAAAGGAGCCACAATTTCCCATAGAATGTTTTTGGCAGAATAAAGCAGCCTTTTTTTTTTTCATTCTCTATTTCTCTTTCAAGCAATCTTATACGTGGTGACGAAATCGTCGACAGCGATAGCGTCACATCCAGGCCCGGACACGAAGCGAGTGCCCGAAATCTTTCTAAACGAAAAGCCATTGACCTATCGACGCAACGCACGAAAAAGAAAAAAAAAGTAGAAAAAAAGGGAAGGGGGGAGGGAATAGCCAAGTTTATCGAAGGATAGCTGTCGTAGAGTGCTAAGCACTTAATGTACCTGAAAAATAATCCATACATGAGGGGCTTTATTCCCTGAATAGTCAATAAAAAATGTATCAGGGACTTTAGAAGCAAGCACTGCGTAGTGGAACCTTATGGTAGCAAGATTTTTCAAAGTGCTGCCCTCTAGTAGCAACCTAGCGCCGTGACGTCATACCGCCTGCGCTAAGGGGTGGAGCGGTAAAATTGTACGCGGCCTTGGACAAAACAGGGTGCAGGGTTCCGTAAGGGTGCAAGGACCTCCCACAGTGACCTAGGTGAATCTGAGATCACGCCTACCACCGACGAGCACGCTTTACTCACAATGACGAGAAGTCGAAGAATGAGAAACAAATGAAGAGAGAGAGAGCGCGCGCGCGCGTGTGTGTGTGTGTGTGTGTGTGTGTGTGTGTGTGTGTGTGTGTGTGTGTGTGTGTGTGTGTGTGTGTGTGTGCGCGTGCGTGCGTGCGTGTGTGTGTGTGTGCGTGTGTGTGTGTGTGCGTGTGTGTGTGCGTGCGTGCGTGCGTGTGTGCGTGCGTGCGTGCGTGTGTGTGTGTGTGTGTGTGCGTGTGTGTGTGTGTGTGTGTGTGTGTGTGTGTGTGTGTGTGTGTGTGTGTGTGTAGAGAGCCAGCTCGGTTGCGTAAGTTAAGAAAATGTTATTTGTCCCAGACGAGTGTTACGTCATAGAGCAGGTAGAGCAAAAAATACGTAGACGCAAGCCAGGAACATAAGCACGAGACGAGTGCTATCTATATTGCTATGAGCGCTATCTATTCACTACCTACGTTAAGGATTGGCGGATAGCAGCAGGACTACGCTAGCTGCAAGCTTATCAACTCCGGCAGCGTTTCACTGAGATAGCAGGACATGTGGCTCCCCCTAGAGTTTTCCGTCTGCCTGCTCGCCCGCTTGCTCACCCAGTTGCGGCATATCTGCTGCCGCTCAGCTTCCCCCAGAAGCCCAGCCTTTCGGCTTGCACGCGATATAGAAATGTCTCTCCGATAACTTCCCAAGTTCCACAACGATATATATTACAGTGGCGCGTAATAAACGACCTCTCTCGTGCACAGAAAGTGTGTAATCGGGTTGGAGGTCCCGTCGTGTCGCGAGAAAACCCAAGTATTTTTTTTTTCTTCTAACGAGCAGCGATATCCCTCGGTCTAGTGATCGGCTCCCTCTTGTGAGGCTTCTCATCTACGTAGCGGCTAGCGAGATAGTATATCTGCGTGCGTGTGCATTTTTTATCTTTACGCTCTACGGAAAAATAAAAACAAACAAACAAAAGATTCATCTGACTTTTTTTGTGAGTTCTGACTTGCCACGTTTACGACTCTCTTGAAAGAGACACGTGAACGCTCTTTGCAAATCATTATACTCTGGTCGGAGAGTCGTGGGAACCGAAAGAGAGTTAACGAGTCTATTTAAAGAGTCATACACGTGGCGACTCAACGAAGAGTAACGCATACTATTTTTTTTTCTTAGATTGTATAACCGGGTGTCGTAAAAACAGAACTGGCGTATACACTTCGGCATCGACCAATGAATCGGATGTTTACAGAACTAACTAGTGCTAATTCGCCGTGTTGCTTCCGATTCTTGTGTACTTCGGCGAGGGGCCGCAGGTACCAGCAAGCAGCGACACCTATACTATTTTCTTGCATACACGACCCAGAGGAATGGGGCCGAAGCTGTTTCCAAACAGACGCGCGTCTGAATGTTGTGCGTGTAGACACATCTCTTAAACATCAACAAATGTACGGCTTGAAACGAGAAAACATCAAAGGCTGTGGAAGGAATACGCATTATAAACTAGCACATTCGAGGTATCCATACCGGAAATTTCTAACAGCCATTTAATTAGGCATCTTAGGCGATATAGTAGAACGTTGCCAGAGAGAGGCCGCAGGTAGAGGCGTTTTACTCATAAAACGCCAGAGGTGTCCGGCAGATCCCGCCTCTTGTGGGAATCAATGTCATGCGAAGAAGTCAGCGCGCAGCAGCCTATGGCGGTCTTTTATTTTCTTTTAGGGGCGAAGCTCCTTAAGGCGGCACCCGTTCGTCCCTCGTCGTGCTCGTAGTAGTGAGTAACAAGTCTTACCCTTTGACCTCCAAGGTGGTGCCGGTGGGAGATTTCTCCTGTGCGTTGTTGAACAATAAAAAATTCGCAGCGTGCGCGTTAACTAAAAGCCGAATTCTTCTGTCTCTGTAGAAGTGTAAGTGTTAGCTAAAAGCCGACTTCTTCTGTCTCTCATTCCCATTAGCAGCCATTGTTTACCTCCAAGGTAGTGCCTGGTGAGATTTCTCCTGTGCGTGATTAAACAATAAAAATTTTGTTCAAAACGCCGTTGATTGATGAAATAAACCAACGAAAGACGCCAGACGTTTTGTAAAAACAAAACGAAAGAACGCCAGATGTTTCTAAAGCAAAACGAAAAAGACGCCAGCTGCTTAACGAAAGACGCAAGGTGTTTTCTAAAGCAATGGTTTTCTGAACAATGAAAATTCACAGCGTACATGTAAAATTAAAGTGAGCTGCAAGTCGTCATAACTCATCGAACCTTTAGTATAAACGCGCCCGATCTCACGTCGGTGATGATGTACTGGGCAGAATTCACGGAAGATTCACGGTTTACCGATGAACCTCCGCAGCTTCGCCCACTCATCATCATTCACTCCGTGGATATGCTGTGATTTTTTTTTTTTTTTGAGCCAAGTGTTACGAGGTGGACCGACGTCTTTGTGTAAATTGAGTCGAGCGCATATCGCGGGCTTACCGGGCACGCAGAGTGCACTGGCGTGTAAAGGGTCGCTCACGGTCCGACATAACGTCGGCACTAATGTTAGCGCTGAAACGTCAGTTTTATCGCCATGAAGTGCACGCTACGGTGCGATGATGTGCATAGTTAAGCGCATCGAATGACTATAGTTTGAGTAGTCATAGCTGCACATATACAATGCTTATTAAATAACCTCGACACATAATCGGATAGCCAGCTCTCCAACCGCGGCTGGCATTGTCCCGACATAACGCTTGTACATGCAGGGTGTTTTTACGAAGCAGTTTGAAGCCCTGGCGTGGCTATGTGGTGCAATAATTGACTTCCACGCAGAATGCCTGGGTTCGATTCCGGCTCAAGCAGTGATTTTTATTATTTGCTTCCATCGGGATATTTCACCCACCGGCAACGACACAGGCTCCTTTCTGCGACACGGGCTCCTTCAGGCTGCCGCGTAAATGTTTCCAAAGTCTGGGTTCATATAGACAGTGAATCACCTATGCCGCATACCCGCATACCACAGGCAACCTACGAGGTATGTACCACACGTTACTGGTGGAAAGGTTTTCGTAAAGTACGCGACAGGAAAGTCACGTTATTCATGTCACGGCCTGCGAATCGTGTTTCTAAAACACTGAACTTCTCCTGTGCCAATTTTGGTACATACCAAGTTAAGGAGACGACCACGACAGCGCCAAGACGTATAGGCGGCTAGATAGATAGAAACGGTCGAAGTGCATTTCGTTCATGCTACGCATTTAAAAAAATAAAACATGACGGCGTCGATTATAACTTTCTCGCTATAGCGCTTCATCCTCCCGTGTCTGGCACGCAGCAAGTGCAAGTAACACACTAAAAGCAAAAAAAAAAAAAAGAGCCAAGACAGAACGACCCACAAGCCTGCAGGCGGGTCGATGCGGCTCCACTGACTCCGTTCTGTAGCGTGATCTGGCGCAGACTGGCAACGTCTCCTATCCAACGCGGTGCTTCTTTTTTTTTTTTTTTTTGTCGACCCTTACGTTCTCTTTGGGCGCTTGCCTTCTTCGCTGCGCATGTTGGCGGTGCGAAGTCATCGATCGCTCACAGCGGTGAAATACGAGAGACCGAAGAGACGCCGCCACGAGCACACTGGAAGCGGGCCCGGCCGTTGCTCGGAGAGCCAGAGCGCGAGGACAAATAAAAGAAAAAGAAAGAAACCGACGCGTTACGCTACAAGGGTGCCGACACATCTTCGTACCGGTGCCGGGCGTTACTGATAAGAAGTTTCGGAACACAAGGTTAACAAAGAAAAAAAAGATGAATATGTTACATGTCCATCCTTTCTTCTTTAGCAGAGCGAAAAGATCGGGGAGGTTTTCTTCGCCGCACACATTATCGTGCAGGCTTCACTGCACGGCTCTGCGACTGTACGGTGAAACAGATGTCCTCCGGAAAGCTCGCCAGCGTCGAAACTGGATTTCATGAGGCCTGCCTGCACGCAGCAGTGTAGCTCAGGGTTGTACGGCCTTTTCTTTTATCTCTAAATCTCCACGAAGCGCCGTACGCTGTTTATATGACGCAAGGAGCAAGAAGAGACCTACGACAGGACACAGGCCAGGACAGGATTAAGCCATTTTGAGGAAATAAAAGCAACGCACGATGCAAAAGCTCTTCCATGCCTCCCACTATTACGTAACATCGCATTTTGTGTGTTTACTTCAAACTATCGCGCCTCTATGTGTACGTTTCTGCGAGCGACCGTCAGCTTCCAAAACAATGGACAGCTGTTTCTTATGTAACATTCACTATCTGTAGCGTGTGTTCCAATATTTTCCGTGTATTTGTGCTTCATCGACGTTTATCAAGAGCAAAGACCGAGCCAGGTCGATTCTTGCGACTTGTTATTGTTCCCGTTGTCATCAGATGCTACAGATGCGGAATAAATAAATAAATAAATAAATAAATAAATAAATAAATAAATAAATAAATAAATAAATAAATAAATAAATAAATAAATAAATAAATAAATAAATAAATAAATAAATGTCATTGCCGCATTTTCCAATGAGGCACACGGACCGATTTTAGCAGTGCAGAGTAAAGGCTTTAAACAATTGTCGTTTATATAAAGGTGATTTTGGTGAGGGCATACTTTTTTTTATAGTACAGCGCAGAGCAGGATAGTAGCCAACAGTCGAACCTGTGACATGCCACTCGGACAGAGATCACCATACGAGCGAGAGCAGCGGAAGTGTGCCGATACTAAGGGAACACCAGCCCCCCCCCCCCCCCAAAAAAAAATAAAGTAATAAAATAAAGGCCACGCCTAGTCTAAAGCAGCATATGTATGAGACCGCGTTTAGATCAATGCGACAGTGCAGCAGCAAATCGAATTTCCAGCGCGCCGCATCCATGCAACCTGCGTTAACGCATCGGAAAGGCGATATGCGTCGAGAAAAAGCGTCACTAATTCTTCGTCGTCAGAGGGAGATACAATTAAGCGAAATTCAATAGTCAATTAAGCGAGAGTCACCAACAGCGAGACCCGGCTTAATTCTCTCTCCATCTAATCAGCACACGTTGAAACGGACAGTTTCAACGTGTGCCAGGGCCATTTAGTGGCCACTTACAGAATAACACCCTCGATATACAAGACGCGGGTGCCCCTGACAGGTAGCTCCCACTGCTGTCGGAACGTGCAATAGTGTGGGAGTCCTACACAGAACCTGAAGAAAATGTGTTGGACGCGGTTGTTGATATGCGAAAGGTCGTACGAATAAGGATTGCGTGCGGAATGGTATACATAGCGTGAGTTTCGCGCGAATACATATACTCGACGCTCAGCGGACAACGCCCCGCCCTGCTGTCAAACGCAACTACGCAACGCAGCAGGTGCGTGGCGTCGATAGTATACGCACTGTCGTCACGAGACTGCAGGCATGGAAAGCACCCGTGTCCCGCCGCGGCTGTCAGTGGGGGTGGATGGGATTGGAGGGGGGAGGCAAAACCCCCACGGCAGCATGCACGAACGCCTCGCGGTCCACTGTTAACATAACGGCACGGCATCGCGTACAGTAACACCTGCGGGAACAAAGGGACAAAAGACGGAGCTGCGCACCGTCAGCGCAGTGACAGGTATAGGACGTTGCGCAACACGTCAAAGGAGGAAATGGGCGAAGAGAGGAGTGGAATGGAATTGGGGTGGTCGTTCACGGCCACGGCAGCCGTACACATAGGGCCAGGATGCAAAAGCGATTGCTTTTGCATCCCGGCCCTATATTGCGAAAGTGCTTCCGTATCTACAACGTCAAGCGGAATGTATAACGAAGTGCTCGGAACATAAGAAAAGTATTATTATACAGGTCGCTTCGTTGTAAAGATCGCGTATTGTAACAGTCGCGATACAGCAGGGACGTATCAGATTTCTTTCGTTGTACAGGTAATGTTGGTTTAGCGGCGTTCAATGAGAAGCGTTCGGCTAGCTGTATCCGTTTTATGTGCACATCGAAGGCTTGAAACCTATCTATAGAGGCCACTTCCCACTGCCACGTTTCACCTAGTCACCGGTTGAGTTCGTACAACCGGCGTACCCAGGGGGAGGGGAGCCACCCCCCTCCCCCCACTCCCCCTCCAGCCTAGGGATGGTCGATTAAAATTTTTAATCGATTAATCGTTAATCGATTTAGCCTTTAATCGATTAATTGCTTTCGGTGGAATGTTTTAATCGATTAATCGATTAATCGACATTTCTTGTGGGTGCTTTAAAACCGATATCTCTGAGAGGCATCGTTCGTGTATCAGACGCGCTGACGATCGAAAATTCCTACTTTCGAAAGTGTCAATGACGGGCCCGTCGTCGTTGGTTGATGTCGCGGATTTAAGCATCTGTGGCCATCATCCCTGGACTATTCGGCAGCAGGTCGTATTTCCCCAAAGCCTCCCTACTCGAGCTCATCGAAACCGGAGGCGCGGTCGGGGACCACACTGATTGAAAGTCGCAGCTGAAACATGCAGTGTGGCGGAGGGTGAGGAAATCCCTAGAAAGGTAAAAGAGAGACGAGGAGGAAGAGGAATTAAATAAGACGCTCGCTCTCGTAAGCACGGCATCTTTTCTCGGTTTGTTGGTTAGATATTGTGGAAGCCCTACATAATACTATAATTGCGGACTGACGCGATCATTTTTTCTTAGGTCACCCATGCAGGGATTACACGGAAACATACTGGCCTCAAAAAGACCATCGGTACAGGCAACTGCGGGAGTGATATAAGTTTCTGCCTCTCGGCTAGAATAAACAGCAGCTGCGCCAGTGTACTCCGCAGGTTTCATCTGATCGTTGCTGGCGCCACTGGCACCTTTTCAATCGTGCGTACAACCTGAACTGTGAGCGCTATCGAGTGTATTAGACATTACAACATAAATTTCGCGACTGTCCTTCTTTCTTGTCGCAGCAGAAGGCGGGGGCCTCTAGCTGAAAGCTGTATTTCTCCCTAAATATGCGACCATACAGTGTTACTAAATGCTACAAGGTCATTTCTTCTATAGTAATGCACTGGATGCTAGACGTTCGGTAAACCGACGCGTAAAGTTGCGGATTACATAAAGGGTCTATAAGACCCTTCTCACAATTCGCGAGTGCCCATTCCTGCGCTACATTTCCTCTCAACTAATGGCAGCAACTTTCGTGCTCCAAGTGGAGACGAGGTCGTAGTTGCACGCGGGCTCTCTATTATGCCTGTTCGAGTCAAGAGAGCCGAGTCTACATTTTCCGCGTCCCAGCGCAAGCAAACCACGCTGGAACACTCTGTTTGAAGAAGTGACTAGCCGTCATTAATTGAGCTAACTGCATCACAGGAAAGCTAGATGAACAGTTATGAAAATGGTATATACCCTATAAGACGGACAGTTGGGCTAGTTGGTATACAGCGTAATAAAAGATGGTTACTAGCGTCCTTGTCAGCTTTACGCTAGCAAACGTGTCTTATTATGTATATACGGATTACCTAATCCTCTGCCCATCATCGTACTTCACTCTTTTTCCCCCGTTGCGTTTTCCCCGGAGCAGAGTAGCAGGCAGGGCCGTACTAGCTCAGGCCACCCTTTCTGCCTTATAATATATTCTCTCTCTCTCTCTCATTGGTAAACAATATTGTATTTGCTAAAGAGTAAAACAGAACGGCACGAAGAACGAGTCAGGAAATAAGCAGCGCATATTACAATGCAGCACTCACACAAGAAACGCGTAAAATCTGAAGGCTGAATAAAATACAAAGAAAGTTGCGATTGACACTACAGGCGACGAAAACTACTCGTTTATCAAATGTAAGGAGAGATGCGTTTATACGGCAACACAATGAAACAGCGCGGCAAAAAACGAACACGAACAAAATAAGCAACAAGACGATGCGGTGGCACGTATGAGGCAGTAACAGCAGTAGACTGTGAGCGCTGTGAGCGGGAGTGAAGCGGGCAAGTTCATTTCTGCCTCGATGGGGTGGAGCCGCCTCCTGCCCGGGTTTGAAGCATTGGGAAGTGCTGGGAGTTGGACGCCGTACCCGTACGCGACGGATATCAGGGCGAGTTCATATCTTTCTCTATGGGGTATGACCACCGCCAACTCCGGGCTCGTTCTGCTAGCGCAGAAATATGCGCTGTAGTGAAAGGAGTGAAAGAGAGGGGATGTGCACATCTGCGTCTCAGGATAGCGCGCCTCGCAGTGATGCGCTTCGGCCAAGGGGCCAGGTGGCAGTGGGGAGTGCCGTAATCGATTAATCGAATAGTTTTAATCGATTAATTCGATAAATCCAAAGCCGGAAATCGATGACGATTAATCGATTAATCGATTAATCGTTCATCGATTTTACCATCCCTACCCCAGCCGAAAATTTTCAGTTTTGCATGAGTATATAGAATTCATATAGAGCTCACTTCCCACTGCCATGCCACGTTTAACCTAGTCAGTGGTTTAGTTCGTACCACTGGTGTAGCCAGAGGATGGGGGCTGTTCAAGCCCCCTCCCGCCCCCCCCCCCCCTGCGCCCGGCTATACACACCCGCCCGGCTATAAAGGGTCATGAATACCCCACCCCCTAGTTTCTGGCTACGCTACTGGTTCGTACTACAGGTTAGGTTGAGTAAGGTTATACCCAGAAAATAGCGTCGGTGGCACTGCATGCGCATGCAGTAACCCAAGTTCTATCCGGGATAACCCAAGTTCCATCCGGGACTTCCTAACGTATCAAACGCTGATAGCGCCCGCTGGCTTTCTGCTGGCGGTGTTAAAGCTATTGGCCTTCGCAAACGAAAATTATCAGGAGCTGAGGGAAGAAAAGCAAAACGACGACGCCTCGCGCGGAAGTAGTTCGTAACGCGCACCGCAAACAACAACACGCAAAAATCGCAATCATGCTGATCTCGCAATACAGCGCAAGGACCGGGCGGCCGCACAGCAACAACAATACTCCAAGGGCATACGGTGTACCTCTAATGCGAAGACACTGCCTCCCGTGGCCTGCAATAGGAAGCGCTGTTGAGATGATGAGATCTTTAAGAACGCTGCGGCGTCACGCACTAATTGGATGCGTGCATATGCGGCGTCACGTTACCCCAAGCGCAGCATTTTCTTTCATCTCCAGATTGCTGCGAACGTCCCATGCCTCAGTAGAGCACACCGTGCGTGCAGCCGTAATTATTTCGCCACGGATTATGCACATACACACGCGGATGACCCGAGAGCAAGAAAGCCGAGTCCAGGAAAGCAGTACATTAACGCCCACCAACAGTAATCTTCACGATGAAAGTCATTTCCAAAGCGCGCGATGCAGACGCCGACACTATGACGCGCAGAGATTGACTCCAGCTTAAAGGAGTGTTGACACCAAAAGTTTCGATAAAAATTTCAAAAACTCTAGTCAAGAGGTATGGAAAACCTCCGTGCGACGACACGGATTAATATCACGTGACCGCAACGTCACGTGAAATGAAAATGTCCCTTTTGCGATGGAGTGTTAATATAGAGGGGGTGCAAGTATGATGAAGGTTTAGCTAACATGAGAATGATGGCTAGTGCGTGGATTCGTCTAAACTTCGCCGTTCTGGCTTCAAGCGGCATTGCGATGGACTTTGCAAATCGGTGACGTTTAATGAGATCTTGCGTTCCAAATGAGACGATTCGTGATAATTATGGCGCGCGGAGACTAACGTGCCTTTTGCAGAAAACTAAGCATGCTTGTAAATTCAGAAATATAGAACGCGACAAATAACGTAACATGAACGATCGAGGCTGACATTACGGTACATGGCAGCGCATAATGAAACAACGTCGTTTAGAACAGGGGCGTAGCCAGGGAGAGTTCAACCCCCCCCCCCCCCCGAAAATTTTAAATTTTGCTTGCGTATATACACGCACACATACAAACGCACGCACGAACATACATATAGTATGGCTGAACCCCTCCCTCCCCCCCAAAAAAAAAATTTCTGGCAAGGCCCTGTACGTGGCCATGCATTAATTAGCCCACTAACGTATAAGCGGGCGCTTCAAATGCGAAACATTGTATGCGGGGTACACTTTCGTTTTGGCCGTTCGTGGTCTGCAGATATAGCATTTTATCTTTAATTTATTTGCCAACACATACGACTTCCGGCCACCTCTACCGGTACCAGGGCGGCTCTTTGCGCAGGTACATTGAGGGTACTATGTGAATGTTAAGTAACATACGTTAATAAGTTCCTGACATACGAGTTTATAATTTATAATACCATATATTACAGTAGCCGCGGAATCTGAGTAGCTACTGCTGTTTGCCAAACATTGAAGGGATGTGTATGACTGTTGTCACGGAGGAAAGTGGGTTATATGCGAGGTTATGCCGCGTCCACCTAATGTGGAGATTTAGGTCGCAATGTCAAGGTGTGAAGATGAAGCCTACCACCACGCAACCTGCGCATTTCAGGCTTCCTAATCAGCACTACACGATTATGCGTCTATGTATGAAATTCTTTTTTTTTTTTTCTAGTGTCTTCAGAGTTCACGGCTCACAGTATAATTCACTCCACGAATCCCGCTAGGTGCGTGCAGAACTGCTCTCAATAGCAGAAGGGTGTTCCTCTCATCTTCTTTTATCGCTATTAGTGTACGTTACTGTCTTTATACAGAGTGCTCTACAAGCGGTGACGCGTTGCTGTGACGCGAACACTGTGACAGCAAAATGTGTCGCTGACACAGGTTTTCCGTTTTGAGGCGTAAACAGCGTGACGCCTTTGTAAAGAAGTGCTCGGGACCTTCATCTTCAAAAGTACGCTTAGTGAACAGACACAAATGAAAAAAAAAAAATACAGGACATAAAGCAATTGCGCTCGTTGCCTTATGTCCTGTATTTTTTATATATATATTTTTCGTTTGTGTCTGTGTTCACTAAGCGCACTTTTGAAGATGAATCAACACCAACTAGCCCACCTTATAGCTCTCCTCGGGACCTTCGCAATACTTCTTTATAGACATCACTTCCTTGTAAAGATCGCGCTTTGTAACGCTCAAAATGTAGCCGTAACGTAAGGAATCCTTCGTTATATGTAGTCACTCCAATGTAAGGTCGCGCACCGTAACCCTCGAAATATAGCCGTGAAATAAGCAATCCTTCGTTACACATGACCTATCGTTGTAGAAGTGTCCGTTATGAATTTGTGTTAGACGGCACTGATTCCTGCGACTGACGGATATTTTCCGTATTCACGTGCTTGTCATAAAAATTCTGACGTCTAAACCACATGAAAAACAAACATTTAGGGGCGTTTCAACACCCCAGTCCCTCCCCCCCCCCCCCCCCCCCCCCCGGCTACGCCAGTGCGCATATACGCACAGACTGCGAGGGTTACAACAAAGCGCGCTTGACTAGGCCAAACGTGCTCCGAATGTAGAATAACACTACTTTCGTTAGACAATCACCTCGCACTTTCAACGCATCTCAAGAAAGCAACATAACTGTGAACGAAGAAGAAAGAAACATTCGACGACGCATACGGAGAAAAGGAAGCAGCTAACTCTCAAGCAAGCAGAGTTGACTGTCACGACGTAGTACGTATCTAGGTCGCCACGTATGACAAGCACGCGTACCGTGAACGATCTGCTTCGCTCTGCGTAACGCCTGCGCCGCTGCGCACACACACACACACACACACACACACACACACACACACACACACACACACACACACACACACACACACACACACACACACACACACACACACACACACAATGAAAAAAAAAAGTGCTCGTGAAAGACAGGTACGCCAGTAAGAAACGGCGGATTCAACGAGCGGAAGAAGTCACCGGTCATTAATGTCGATGAAGGCGAAAGCAATGCAAGGTATATACATTGTGATGCCTGCAATCAGAGTTACGGGATGTGATGGTGATATTGGACAGATGAAAGAAAGAGTATGATACATAGAGGTAAGAAAGAAAGAAAAGGAAAGAAAGCAAGCAAGAAAGAAAGAAAGAAATGCAAGCGTGCGAGCCTCCGCGCCGCTTCTCTTTATTCCTCTACCACAGAGAGAGAGAGAGAGAGAGAAAAGAGAGGACTCGCTTGCTTCCGTCCGTCAATGTTAATAGCAATGATTTACAAGGGCGCGGCCACCTTACAAGCATTGTTCTCAGAGTGGATATACGTTTTGCTACGTGATGCTCACTACGTGTAATCCACATCAGACTTATTCTATACTTCCGCTTTCCATGCTCAAATAACTTGCGCAGAACACAGGCGGCGATGCATTATACAGCGCGGCACATCACAAGACGCAAACCCACGAACGCCGCATCTAGTAGTCAGAGGCTGCCGCTAACCAACTTAGAGTGCGGCAGGCTATGTTAGTATATATACGACAGCGATTTGGCAACTGTGCGCGCGAACGCAACGCGGCCGTAACTTTCTCGCGAAAAGAGCATTACGCAGCAGTACTCAGTCCACGTCCGCTCGAGCAACATTCGCGCTATATGCACGTCCGATAGCGCATACGCCCCAAAAGAACAGCACGACTCGTTGCTACTCGCGCGCTCCGAAGCCAGCAAAAGCGAGCTACATCTGCAACTTACACGCATGCAATAGGCGAATGCGCGAAAGAAACAACAAAAAGTACATGCGTTTCTTTAACGTTATCTTTTCCTCCTTTCTATCACGCTGTGATGAGGCAACGGACGGCCGACTGGCGCATGCGCACGATCTACACTGTCATGTCGTAACAGCACTAACCATATCCGGACAGTTACGCGCTGTTGCGAGTCGCTGATACAAGCGGGATGGCATTCGCTACTCTTAACGGAAACGACAAACGAATCAATTGGACCCGCAGTTGAAGCTGCACAGGTGGTTGCATGTCGGGCACTGTACAATTTACGACTGTCCGGAACTGCGGCCAGAGGCCTTCATTGTTCTTCTCCCTTCGTTGACGATCGCGAGCGCACAACGACAGACACGCGCGCATGCGCTGTCGAGGTGCAGGGGCCCTTATAACAGCGCTGACCGCGACCCGGACAGGTATGCGTTGCTGCGGAGAAGCACGGCGAGAGGGAAGAGAAGAAGGACAAGACGAGAGGGCGTGCGATCCGTGCGCCGAATAAACACGCGCTCACCCACTGCACGGCACGTTTGTGTACGCGCGTGCGCACTTCCATAGTTTCTCTCGTTAGATCCGCGCAGTGCTACGCAAGCTAGAAGAAAGCGTCATGCGCAGACAATCGCGAGGCCTAGCGAACTAGACTTCTGCCCTTGAAACGTAAAAGGGCGGCTTGTAAATAGACCAGAATTTTTCACCGCTTGCAAGGGAAAGCCATTTTTGGCCATCTGCTGCGACTCAAGTGCATAATAATATAATAATTGTTGGGGTTTGACGTCCCGAAACCACGATATGATTATGTGAGCTAGTGGAGGGCTCTTGAAATTTCGACAATCTAGGGTTCTTTAATGTACATATAAATCTAAGCACACGGTCCTCTAGCATTTCGCTTCCATCGAAATGCTGACCTTGGGGTCAGTAGTCGAGCACCATAACCACTAATACACCGTGGCGGGTGGCGACTCAAGTGGAACGAACGGCCACGATAGCGTCCGGTCTGTCCTTATCGCAAGTTTGCCGCGTGTGTTCGCTCTTCATCAGCTGTGACGTAGCCAAGCCCGCAGACCCTGTGCAGGCCGCGCTGCGGCAGCTGATAACTGCAGGGGTCAAGATTACGTATGCTTGCGCTAAACCCGGGTGCGCTCTTTATCATTGAGGCGTCCGTACGAACGAGGACCGTATAACTTAAGCTCTCGAGACACGCACAGCCAAAAATCAGCAAAAAAAAAAAAAGAAAGAATGTGAACAGCGACATAAGTCAGCAGTGATGTCAGCACGCGCGACTTCGGCCTATAGCTTTCAAAATAGAATTTTACCGAACTTTCGCTTTCGCTTAAGGCTCCTCTTCGTGTTTTGATAGAATGGAAAATCTGCGAATCATCAGCGAATCAGCATCCTCAACCTGCCTTATGTCAACTGCAGCACGAAAGGCTCCTCCAAATGATCCCCAACCTAAAGTACCCAGATCTAGGGACATTAACCCAACCTACCCTGTCCTGAGCGAGACTTATTTCCA
>NC_051178.1:188821082-188861961 GCF_013339695.2 Rhipicephalus sanguineus
AACCTCTAACTTCATGCTCATATATCAAAATGGCTCGATAGGAGCGCAAGGAACAAAATAGGCATTTGCGTAAAATCCGGTTTCTACTAATTACGTGCTTGAATCAGAATAGTGATTTCGGTTAGCGCGTCTAAGTTGTTAATTGAAAAGTAGCAGCCGATTTTGCCACGTAATGTCTTCTCTATTCCTACAAAAAAAAAAAAAAAAAAAAAAACTCCCAGGGTCCCTTACGTCGTCGCCTAAGACGACTCGAAGGCGAAAGCCATCTGCTTATTCTTTTTCTTCTTAGCAGATGTATACTCTTCCTTCCGCCTCCGAAAGCTTTTGCACATAATGTGTTTTAATTTGCACGGCCTCCGTGATCGCGACTCGCCTTTGAATAAGCGACGATGTCCTGCGATGACGTCATCATGTGACGTCATGTCATTTCGTCATAATGACGTCACAAGTCCTGACGATCCGTGACTTCCCGATGAATTCACATTGTGACGTCACTGATTCGTCGTGTTATATTGAGGTCATGTGACTTTTGGTACGTCGTCTGCACACACATATTCACGTGAGTTTCGCGTGACTTTTGACTGACCTTTGTTACGCACGAACCAGGTTTACGTGTATAGATACACATACAAAAGTGAAAATTTTCAAGGGAAGGGGTTTGAACCTTCCCCCCCCCCCCCTTGCCCCCTGGCTACGCAACTGGACACACCCAACCTGCCACGTTAAAGGGACGCTAAAGTGAAACAGAACACTGAACCGGTTTAGATTGATAAAGTGTACTCCGAGAACTCTAGTGCCGTTAATTTCACCATGATAGGTTTATAAGTAGACAGGAAAATCAAGGTCAAAGTCTCATTTTTTAAATTTTGTGCCGAAATCGGCGCACGTGACGTCGCCGATTTCAAAGCGTGTTTTTCAAATTTTGGCGACGTTAGCTGAACGATATTTCCGGAAACTTGGTACGTTAGTCTATGGCCCCCTCAGAGGACAATGTACTTCATTTTTACTGGTTAGACTACGTGGGACCTAGTAGGTGCCGCCAAAATATATGACGTCACGACGTTTAGTGCGGGAATTTCAAGGTGGCGTCGCCACCCGCATTTTCTTTTTGCGTGTTTTCTCGCTTACCAAGCGTCTTCTCGCGGCAAGCGTGGCGAGTATGGTATTGTGAAAGAGCAATTTCCTAATACGAGAAAAATCGCTTTTCTCTTTAGTGTCTCTTTACTGAAGTGCTTGACGATCAACATTTCGTGGCTAATTATCCGGCACGCATTAACCGCCGAGGTCGTGTAAACACTGCACATTATGGAGTACAAGCTTTGCGGCGGCAGCACACGCGTGTACTTCCTGTTATAAGTGAAGAATCGAGCTAAGGCGCAAGACCGCGTGCTTGGCATTTACCTAATGGACGTCGTCGGCGGTACGCCCCCTCGCGGCATGACTTCTAAAACCGACGTTAAGCCTCGGAGTCCTCGTTTCGCGGCTAACGAGGCAGCTCTCTCGGCTTACGACGCGCCGTGTAATAAACGCGTCCCGCGCCATGAACGGTTGAGTCTTCTGTGGTAATGTTAACGCGGATCTCGAGGTTGAGCTCTTGAGTGCCTCTTAAGCGAAAAAGATAATAATAATAAAAGTGGTACAGACTGGTATATTGGAGATGCTTTTAAGAAAAGAGCTGGTTAGAGCTGGTTTGGAGAATTCTTAACCATGCGTCAGGTTTCACAGCAGAGTACCTAAGAAGGGTTGAGGCAGGGGGATGGGGTTACGCAGTGCAGTGCAGTTAGGCGATTAGCTAACTCATTTGAAGGGCTGAACTCCATACGCATTTGTTATATGCGGAATGGTATATCTTGAAGGGGACGAAAAACAAGGGGGGGGGGGGGGCACACGCTCTTTCCAAACCTTAGAACGACGTAACTCTTGATAAGTTATATTACTTGTAATCCACTGACTGTAAGAAGACAACACATCCTGAGAAGCCAGTTGCTTGCATTATATTACTCGTGTTTACAAAACTCTGTGTTCTGCACTTGTTGCGCACTCAAGAAAGAACACCGCACTGCCACATGGCTTCGTAGCTCCCAATCCTCGCTCACGGCAGTCTGTGCACAGTCGTGTGCAACGTGGCACAGCCATGATTCTGACAAGGAAGTGTCCATTCACTGCGTAATCTTTTACGTCCACACGTGCACACTCTTGTTCTCTCTCTCTCTCTCTTGGTGACGTAAGTGTGCTTCGTTTAGATTGAGCGAAACCTTCAGCGTATGTGTTACTTCACCGGTTTCCTTATAGACTATTCTACGGATGGGTTCGGGCACCGCAATACTGGGTTATAGCCTTTCCATTTTGTAAACGGACAGTGCTACGGTAGACGCATCCGCATGAAAACGGTTGGGTTGGTGCATTCTACATTTCGTGACCTTATTAACTCGCGTAGAGATATACAAAAATAGGAAAACATTCGCTTAACAGCCCAAGGTGGCGGCGTCCATGTTTCTTATGTAAAGTCGTTTCGATTTCAAACTCAACACAAGCGGGTCGACCTGACTCGTCCCGACCCGACCGCATGCGCTTCTCGCGGAGCGTATTGCGGCAAGTCAAGCCGCCCCTTACAGAGCGTGTTGACACAACTCACCTGGTCCCTGTTAATTGCTCCTTCCGAACCTCATCTATAGCGTTTATATGAACCAGGCGACCGGCCTTTCAGTCGAAAAGTCAACTATACCACTCTTCATCGGGCTCATATATACGCGTATAGAGACTCAGATTGATTGACTGAAAAACAGAATCATAGGCGTGCACAGATGCGGGGGGGGGGGGGGGGGGCGCACCCTATAGTCGCCTAAGAAGAGGGGGGCGCAAAGTCTGCCTCATACATTGACTTAATAGGGAGGTGGGTCGCCGCGATGAACCTTCGCCCCCACCCCCCTGAAGGGGAACCCTGTGCACGCTTATGCTCAGAATGTGTTCATGCTTGCGTAAACACACACACCTGCATGGGCGAGTTTCATGCATTGCCCAACAAGCACATCATGCGGCAGTAGGTTGCTTAACCCGACGACTCACTGTGGCGACGAGTATAGAAGTCGCGTCCCTCTGTAATTAAAGACTTACTTCGAGGAGAACATTAGAGGGAACCTTTTACGTGTTCAGCTTCATTAGGGCATGTTTGGAAATTCTGAGACCCCATATACGAACGTGTGTCTCCTTCTGTGCAGGTGCGGATCAAGCATGGGCAGCCCAGTGCGGACGTGAAGGAAGGCGGAGTCCGGCTGCGAAGGTGAGGCCTCTCATTTCGACGATACAGATCTCTCATAAACCGCAATGTCTGCGCTTGTACCGCACTATAACCGTGAATACGTGATAGTATGTTTGGCGTGTCTTTCTTACACCACATCAAGTGAGCTTACGCGTGCGAGACAGCGAGAACTTCGAGAGGTTTCACCTTAAAGGGACAGTGAAACAATAAGGTCGTTGAGATCGATAAATTATGTGCTGGAAACGCTAGTGTCATTAATTTCAGCACCATAGCTTTATTAATACATGAGGAACTCAACGTCAAAAGTTTCACTTTTAAATATCCCGCCGAAACCTCCGATAGTGACGTCACGGATTTCAAAGTGGTTTTTTTTTTTTCGTATTTTGGCCACATTGCCTCAACGGAATTGCCTGAAACTTGGCATGTTAAGTCTCAGGCTCCCTCAGAAGACAACGAGTTCATTTTTAACGATTAGGGACTACGTAGGCCCTAGTAGACGCCGTCAAAATGTATGACGTCACGGCGACTGGTGCAGGAACTTCGAAGTGGCGTCGCCACCCGCATTTTCTACTCACGCGTTTCCTCGCTTACGAAGCGTCTTCTCGCAGCAAGCGTGGTGTTTTTGTTATCGTGAAAGAGTAATTTACTAATACGAGAAAAGCGCTACTGAGCTGGCTGCAAACAACCTTCTCGGACACTGCAGTCGAGATTTTTAATTACATATGAGCTCCGCAGGTCTGCAAGAGAACGTTGGACAAAAATACAAGCATTGTGCCGAATAGCCACCTTGCATTTCCCTCACTTTTTTTTTTTTTTTTTTTTGGCGAGCGAGCGATACGAGGAGACGGTCAACTGTTTCGGATTTGTTCATTGATCTTTGCAGACTACAAGAAGAGCGCACTTCGAAGAAAGCGCAAATAAATGAATTAATTAGGCGGTAACTCAGAAGTGGCAGTGTAAAAAAAACTACTCGGAACTTCATTAGTATTCCGTGGCGTGTCTTGAAAGCAGACAGGAAAAGTGCTAAGTTTTAGCTTAAAACGTTATCGTTTAAATATTTAATTATGCGCGAGCGCGATAGGTCGATCTGTCTCTCTCTCTCTCTTTCTCACGCGAATGTAAGATTCCCGGTGAGGAATACATTTTCTGCTCAAATTTTGTGGAAACGCGCGAAGTGCCCGACGTTAAAATGTGTGGCGGTTCAGTGCACTTATTGCAAGAATGAATTTGGATGCGTGCGTGCGGCTGGGACGCATTAGAGGCTGGGACATGGCTTATCTTTTTTTTTTTTTTTTTGCTTTTGCTTCTTTTGTCTTTGACCATGCCTCGTCCTTGTCTTGCCTAACAATAGGCGGTTCTTAATCAAATAGAATAGGAATGTTCGATAGAAACAGCCTTCCCTCACGATATGGGCGCTAGGCCCACCGCTGGAGACCCGGGCGCTGCAATCGCTGTGACGTGCAGGGTTGGATCACGTGATCTCACCTCGCTCCGGCAAAGGGAAGCGGACGGTTGAATGCGTTGTTTTCAACCGCGATTTCGCGGCGTTTTTCCTTTTGAACAGCGTTGTTTTGATCTCACTTTGTGTGCGGACCCCTAGAGGCTACAAAATCCGGAAACGTGCAGTAAAAGTTATCGGCGGCATGGTACTTTTCAGCTCCGTGCCACAGTGCGCTACGTACGCGGAGGAGCCAGGCGTGGGCTTTCACTTTTGCCCCTACCCTGCTTTGCAAGAGCATGACGCCGCTGTTACCTGTGTTTTTCTTTGACATTGACCACGAATGTTCACATAAAAGCTGCGGGCTGTGCGGTAAAGGGCTGGCGGAGCAGTCCTACCTTGCACGTCACAGGGATGCCTCCGCATGGTGGCGCCACGGTGTGCCCTCGCGCCCAATAGACTCGTGGACAATTGTTGCATTGTCAAAGAGCGGTGCGCATGCAGGTGTACGCCTAGTGCGCGCCGACGGAAGCGCCATAGGCGGCGAACTCAATCATTGCTCTCGGGAAAGCAAGCAGACGGCCGCCGTGGTTTCCTACGTCGTTGTACGTGTGTTTCCGCGTTGTTCACGTTTCCGTAGTGAAATAACCAACGTTCGTCGTATGTGTGGTGGCCGAAACTTCAAGGGATGTCGAATAACAATTGCTGTGGAGTGGAATGCTCAAACACCTACAAAAACGCGCCCGGAACACGGTTTTACTCACTTACCGCAAGTACCGCAAGGCCTCCTGAGCAAGAGCGAAGGAAGCAATAGATCGCTGCTGTTCCTTGGCAAAGACGAGCCGCTTCGTCATTGTGCGGGTTAACACGTCGCTTCTTGTTCGAATGCTTTCGTTCTGCCATATCGGTGCTCGCTGGATGCACTCGATCATGTTGACACTGGTAGACGACCAACGTTATCAGCCTGAGCATGGTTCGGTTCGACCGCCGTGCAGGGCACTTCGCTCAAACGTTCTATATTGTTACGAATATATTTAACTTATTTACAATATGGAATAGTCCAGCAGTCAAGATGGCGGTTGTGTATTCTCAGAACACCGACACGTCGTCTGCCTCTTCTTCGCACACCTCACCATAGTCATAGCTGCAACTCCGCTACATCGACCTCCGGCGGCGAAAGCGCCGACTCGGCGCTTGTTAGCAGGTGGTGGGCGAAAGGTACGGCTTCAGGCGAGCGACGTGGACGACGTTGGAAGACGTAAAGGGCGCCGTATGGTCCAGAGGGGCGATGTCATAGGTGACCTCAGTCACCTGGCGTAGCACACGGTAAGGGCCGGAGTACTTGGGCAGAAGTTTTTCGGCCATGCCAACATGCCGAGACGGAGACCACAGGAGAACGATGTCACCCGGATTGAAGCGAACGTTCCGGTGGCAACTGTCGTATGTATGTTTCTGGCGGAGTTGCGAGTCCGAAAGGCGTCGATGGGCGATCTGACGGGCCTTTTCGGCTGTGCTAATAGCGTGGCGAGCATATTCGGTGGACAGGTGGGCAGGGGTGGGTACGAGCGTGTCGAACGGCAAGGTGGGTTCTCGTCCGTACAAAAGGTAAAAGGGAGAATATCCAGCAGTGTCGTGGCGCGAGCTGTTGTAAGCAAAAGTGACAAAGGGTAGCGCAATGTCCCAGTCGCGATGATCGGTCGAGACATACATGGCGAGCATGTCAGTGAGCGTGCGATTCAAACGTTCTGTGAGTCCGTTCGTTTGGGGATGATAGGCCGTCGTAAGCTTGTGCTTGGTTGCACAAGACCGAAGTAGGTCCTCGATTACCTTGGATAAAAAGTAACGACCGCGGTCCGTGATGAGTTGACGAGGAGCGCCGTGATGTAAGATGACGTCTTGGATCAAAAACTCGGCGACGTCTGTAGCGCAGCTGCTCGGGAGAGGTCTCGTAATGGCAAAACGGGTCGAATAATCCGTAGCGACGGCGACCCATCTGTTACCGTTGTTAGAAAGTGGGAAAGGTCCCAAAAGGTCGAGGCCGACACGAAAAAAAGGCTCAGCAGGTACGTCGATAGGTTGAAGGAGCCCGGCAGGGTGCACAGCTGGCTTTTTCCGGCGTTGGCACGACTCGCAAGTAGCGACATAACGATGTACGGAACGGTAGAGGCCGGGCCAGAAAAAGCGTCGGCGGACACGGTCGTACGTTCTGGCAACACCAAGATGGCCGGCCGTTGGTACATCATGTAGTTGCTGAAGTACGGTCGAGCGGAGATGAGTGGGTACTACAACTAGTAGTTCCTGTCCCACTGGGCGCATGTTCCGGCGGTGTAAAATGCCGTCGATGATGACGAACATGCGAAGCGAACTGTCCGTCGAGTCAGTATTCAGGCGGGTGATTAGATCTCGTAGGGACGCGTCACGCTGTTGCTCGTCACCGATGTTGCCGAAAGCGGAGAGCGAGGAAATACAGATGGACGTGTCATCCGTTACGAGGTCTGGATCGTCGACGGGGTACCGAGAAAGGCAGTCGGCGTCTTGGTGTAGACGGCCGGACTTGTAGACCACTGTGTACGTGAATTCCTGGAGGCGCAGAGCCCAACGAGCTAGGCGCCCTGTTGGATCTTTGAGTGCTGAAAGCCAGCATAGAGCGTGGTGGTCTGTGGTAACGGTGAAAGGGCGACCATATAAATAGGGGCGGAATTTACCAACTGCCCATACAAGTGCCAGGCACTCGCGCTCAGTAATAGAGTAATTGCGTTCGGCAGGAGAAAGGAGCCGGCTGGCATACGCAAGAACTCTATCATGACCGGATTGACGCTGGGCTAACACAGCGCCAATGCCGTAACCACTAGCGTCGGTGCGGACCTCGGTTGGAGCGGACGCGTCGAAGTGGGCGAGGATCGGCGGTGTGGTGAGCAGCGTAATGAGGCGGGAAAAAGCACCGCCTTGGTCAGGACCCCACCAAAATGGCACATCCTTCTTGAGAAGGTCAGTGAGGGGGCGCGCAATATCTGCGAAGTTTCTGACGAATCGTCGGAAATATGAGCATAGGCCCACAAAACTTCGAACGTCTTTGGCACAAGTTGGTACGGGAAAATCGAGGACAGCGCGAACTTTGTCGGGATCGGGTCGGATGCCAGATGAGTCGACGAGATGCCCTACAATAGCAACTTGGCGATGGCCAAAGTGGCACTTCGATGAATTAAGTTGTAGCCCAGCCGCACGAAACACGGAAAGAATAGACGAAAGTCGGTCGAGGTGAGACTCAAAGGTGGGAGCAAATACAATGACGTCGTCTAGGTAACAAAGGCAGATAGACCATTTCAAGCTGCGCAAAAGCGTGTCCATCATCCGCTCGAACGTGGCCGGCGCATTGCACAAACCGAACGGCATGACTCTGAATTGGTAGAGACCGTCAGGCGTTACAAAGGCGGTCTTCTCACGGTCGAGGTCGTCTACGACGATTTGCCACTAACCAGAGCGTAGGTCTATCGAAGAAAAATAAGTAGCACCATGAAGGCAGTCCAAGGCGTCATCGATACGAGGAAGCGGGTAGACATCATTTTTGGTGATCTTGTTTAAATGCCGATAATCCACGCAGAAACGCCAGGTGTTGTCTTTCTTTTTAACTAAGACTACAGGGGAAGCCCACGGACTCGAAGAAGGCTCAATAATGCCTTTTGTGAGCATCTTGTCGACCTCCTGTTGAATAACTTGGCGCTCTGATGGTGAAACTCGGTAAGGACGCCTGTGAATTGGAGCTGCATCACCGGTATCTATGCGGTGCTTGACTTGCGAGGTTTGACCTAAGGGCCTACCGTCAAAGTCAAATATGTCAGAGTAGGTCATAAGGAGATCACTGAGGTCTTTAACTTGAGAGGGCAAAAGGTCTAAGGCAATCATCTTGGTTATGTTCTTGTGCAGTGTAGAAGAGGTGACTGCGTCGACTCTATGCGGGTTTGGAGAGACGACAGCGGGCAGTTCGGGTGACACCGATGAGATCTGGCACTCGTACGACGGTGACAGAGTAGCGAGAGCAATGCCTTGTGGTAGGACTTGAGGGCTCAATCCGAAGTTCAGAAGAGGAAGGCACGTCTTATTCGCTGTAATAGTTACAACTGTGTACGGAGAGGAGACGTTGCGGGCCAGTAGAACACTGGGAGAGGGAGAGACCACGTAATCCCCATCCGGTACACTGGGATATGGTTCAACAGCGACGCAAGTTAGGGCTTGTGGTGGCAGACGAACAGCCTCAGCACACGAAAGTTTCGTCTGAACCACCTCCGACACGTCGGCGGACGCAGGCAAGTCAAGTTGTACAACACCGGCCGAGCAGTCAATGACAGCAGAGTGGTCAGACAAGAAATCGAGTCCGAGGATGACATCATGAGGACAATGAGCGAGAACATGAAACAGAACGGACGTCTGACGGTCGGAGAACCTCACACGTGCCGTGCACATTCCGAGTACAGCCGGAGTTCCTCCACTAGCGACACGTACATATAGGGACTCGGGCGGCGTAAGGACCTTATTTAATCGTGCACGGAGATCAGAGCTCATAATAGAAATATGTGCGCCGGTATCAATGAGGGCAGTAACAGGCAGGCCATCCACTTCCACAGCAAGCAGGTTCTGGTCCGTAGTGAGGGTCAGCAGAGGGTTTTCAGGTCGGGGGTCGAATGCAGCATCACCTCCGGGAGCTGCATTGCTCAGTTTTCCGAGTATGGGCGTCCAGTAGGGCGAGGCGACGAATGGCGACGGGGCTGAGGTGACCGGGAGCGACGATCGTGTGGGGACGGCGAGCGGCTGGAGCGTCGGACCGATGTCGTAGGAGCCTCATCGTATGGTCCACCGTCACGAGCGGGAAACTGCAGGGGCCGGTGGTTGTCGTCACGTCGATAGCCAGCAAACGAGCGAGATGGAAAGGTGCGAGAACGACAGTAGCGGGAAATATGTCCTACACCGTGGCAACGAAAGCAGATCGGCTTGTCGTCCTGCGTTCTCCACTGGGCAGGGTCACGATAGCGGCGCAACATTTCCGGTGCACGAGGAGGCGTTATAGAACTGACACGAGGTTCAGTCAACGAACATACCGGCTGCAGTCCGACATTTGCAAGCTCCTCCCTCACAACCTGCTGGATCAACGAGATCGTTGGTCGAGGATCATCAGATGGCCGCGTCAGGAAAGATGGTGGCGACGCCGCCTCGATTTCTCGGCGCACGATGCGAACTACGCTCTCGTTGGTAGGCGGTTGACCGCATGGCGGCTGAAGGTCCTCGCAGGATGATGTAGCGGCCGTGTTCGGAAGTCGCATGAAATGCTGGGCAATGCGGCGACTCTTCAGCTCTTCGAACCGGCGGCACTCTTTGATGATGTCGTCCACGGTTGAGCAGTCTTTAGACACAAGTAAATTAAAAGCGTCATCCGCAATTCCCTTGAGTAAATGGCTTACTTTGTCACCCTCTGACATGTTGGTGTCGACACGACGGCAAAGGGCCAGGACGTCAAGGATGTAGGAGACGTATGATTCGGTGGAAGTTTGTGCCCGACAGGAGAGTTCTTTAGAAGCGGCCCGCTGGCGTCCGACGGCTCTACCAAATAGGTCGCGAAGCTTCTGTTTACAGGCATCCCAACTTGTTAAGTCAGCTTCATGAGCTTGAAACCACGCGCCTGCTGTTCCGCAGAGATAGAAGTCAGCGTTGGCGAGCATCATTGTAGGGTCCCACCTGTAGACCGCCGCAAACCGCTCGTACTTCGCAATCCAGTCATCGACGTCAACGTGGTCGGTGCCGCAGAAGTTACCGGGATCGCGCGGTTGAGTCAATACGACCGGCTGTACCGGCTGTACCGGTTGTACCGGAGTCGCGGTCGAAGCGGCAGCAGCAGAGTTGCTTTCTGTTGACATAGTGAGGCTGTCGAGGACACGTCCGCTGCGGAGTTCCGTCTTGCGTAGTACCCAGCACCACTACCAAAATGTTACGAATATATTTAACTTATTTACAATATGGAATAGTCCAGCAGTCAAGATGGCGGTTGTGTATTCTCAGAACACCGACACGTCGTCTGCCTCTTCTTCGCACACCTCACCATAGTCATAGCTGCAACCCCGCTACAATATTTTAGAAGTGTTGTAGTTCGGGCGAGTTGGTCATCCATGAACTTAGCTTGTACTAGCGCAGTACATGTACCGCGCTATTACAAGCTAAGTTCTATATTTATTATTTACAGAAACAGAAATGCAGCAATGGTTGACTTCAGAAAGAACAAGAAGTGATTGAGACGTCACCTTTGTAAACAAAACAAAGCGGATGTTCACCACGAGCTGCACCTCATAGCTGGATCTTGTTACGCTGGTCTGCGCGACACACCTTTGATATTCACCGGCATGACGATTCACTCCACGCGGACGTTCGTTCTCCTCCGCAGTCGGTCATCACATGTCTTCTCGGCGACCCTCTTCAAAACTTGTCACTTTCATATCTCTTCGTACTTAACTCACAGCACTAGATCATCAAACAACACGTCTTCTGCGGTCGAGCGAACGATGCTATCACTAGAACGACATAACTTCTTCGCCGACTAACTCCTCACTGACTGACTCTGCCCCCGCGCTCTTGCTGAGCTTGCATTGCCTGTATCGGCTAGCGCCTGGGTTCGGGAAGGTGCGTATGATTCGTCTGTGCGTAGCACAGCGAAAGCTAGAGAAAGGGCGAGATCCTCTCACCGATTCGTCTGCGGAATCAGACGGCGCCGCTGGCTCGGCTTTGCTTTCTCGAATATCCCGATCTTTCGCGTTCGTTGGCTGTGTCGGTGGCGTCTTCTGCGGAGAGGGTAAGAGGCGAGCGGGCGCGCTCCCGGCGCCTTTTTATACTTGTTTTTTCGATGCGCGCGCTCTGTCGCGCACGAACCGTCGGCGCCAGGCTTTCATGCCGTGGTTCGAAATCGGCGACGTGCGCTTAGTTAAGCGCTCGTTCGTGACAAACATCGTGCACAAGTCCACTTTCGTAGAGGCCCGCGCCTTTCCTGCAGCTGCCAGTGCAGAATTAGTTGTCTGGCACCCGCACGAAGGGGAAATAGCAGCCGCGAACTTCATTCATCTCCTCACAGCAAAGCTGTGCAAAGCGCTGTCGTCTGCTCGGCTTCCCGCACGTGCTGTCGGCGGCGCCCGCTAGGTGGCTATCAGTGGCGCCCTATAGGGCGCCACTGATAGGGCGCCACTGATATAGGGCGCCACTGATAAATATCGAAAATAGAAAGCACGCCCTTATACGTAGCTTATCTAGATGATACCGGGGCGTATGACAACGTTAATCAGGAAATTTTGTGGGATATACTGGAAGAAGTGGGCACAGGTGACGACTGTATACAGCTTTTGAGGGAAATATACCGAGAAAATACAGTTTGTATAGAATGGGAAGGAATAAGTAGCAAGGACAGCGTTGAAATTAGCAAGGGGCTGAGACAGGGATGCCCTTTGTCCCCGCTGTTATTCATGCTGTACATGGTGAGGATGGAAAAAGCGCTAGAAGGTAGCAACATTGGATTTAATTTGTCACACAAACAGGTCGGCACGATGGTTGAGCAGAAGCTTCCAGGTCTATTTTATGCTGATGATATTTTCTTATTTGCGGACAGTCAAGATGATATACAGCGACTGGCAGATATATGCGGAAGGGAATGTGAGGCTCTAGGACTAGAATTTAGTGCAACAAAATGTGGATTGATGGTATTCAATGATCACGAAGACCATGCGGTCTTTATACAGGGCCAAAAAATACCGAGGGTAAGCGAGTACAAGTACCTCGGAGTATGGGTAAATGAGGGGGATAGATATATGGAGGTACGAGAGAAAGCATCGGTAGCAAAGGGAAAGAGGAATGCTGCAATTATGAAGCTGTGGAGATAGGTTTAGCGCAAAGCTTACCCTACGAGGCGACCGTGAAGGGACGCGACGTTCTCCACGGCCGCAGCGAACAAAGACGCTACGGCCGGGTTCGTCGATTCTCCGGCACGGCGCAGAAAAGGCACTCGAGGCAGGAGGCCAACAAGCAACACGGGTTTATTAACCCAAGATGCAGCACAGTACGACGTCAGTCACGGGCTTGCAGGCCGTAAAGGGAACTCCGCAAGACCGATCGAGCAGTCGAGCACACGAACGAGAAGCCGCCTGCTAGAGCAGCGCGTCAACCTCTCATGCTAGCCTGGGAGCATCTCCCGCGGGAAAGCCCGCACCAGACAGAAGCACAGAAGCGAGCTCAAGGGGGAAGGGGTTGTCACTGGCGGCCAATGAGGTCAGGCGTCGCGCAGTGACGTAAGCTAGCTTGGTGGCGTGAGCATGTGAGCATGTCGAGGCATGTCCGGACGCGTGCCCGCGCGCCGGGAGGCTGACGCATGGCTTGCACCAGACAAAGAGGCCTGGCGCTGCCGCCGCGGTCGCCATACCGCCGATTAACGGCGGTTCCCGGCGCTCGAGCCGCGCGGGGCCAACACGCGCGCTAGCTGGGGAACGAGGCGCCAAAGGGAAGGGCGCGCTCGATTCCCACATTCCCCCCTCCTAAAGACCGAGGCCAGCCTGTGAAAGAGGCTGTCCGAGGCCAAGTGGCAAGGTCAGCTCAGCCGCAAGGGGGCTGGCCAATGGGGGCAAAGTCCAACAGGGGGGGTGTCGTCTTCCTGAAGGTACAAGTCCAAAAGTCGGCCATGGCCACACAAAAGTTCCAGCAAAAGTTCCACCACAAGGGGAGAGCCCACCGCCGGGAAGAAGGTCCACAGCCCAGGAGGAACGGGGGCAAGACTACACAAGGGCGGGCAGCCAGCCCACTTGAAGTTCGCCGGACTGGAGAGGTTGGCAGCCGGGAACGTACGAGGCGTGGCTGCCAGTTGCGAGCGGCAGCCAACCGCCGAAAGTCGCTGGGACGGGGGCCACACAGGAACGGCAGGCAGGAACGCAGGCCACAGCTGGGAGGACCAGGGAACGGCAGGCCATCAGGTCTGGAACAGGCTGGTGGCGCGGTAGGCGCAGGGAGACGACGGGGCGATGCAGGAGTGGACAGAAATGCCCCCGGCATAGCCGGCTTGCCAAAAAGGGGTGCCTGCCTGACAGTGCTGCCCAACAAAGGGGGCGCTTGCCAGGTTATGGCTTGGACAACACGTCAGAGGGTATTTTCGGCCAAGAGGGCCTTCTACTACTTCCCGACGTGTGCCGCCGCACCTTAGCGGTTATTCTCCATTCACTGTCATGGTATGGAATAAAGTCCAGCTACCTGTCAGTGGGAGAAAGGTTGCTTAAGTGCGTTTCCGCAGATTGTACCGATGGCGTGGCTTGGAGCCAGCCTTCTCACGGTTTTCCTGCGGTTCGGTGACCGCCTCCCCCCCTCCCAAGTCGCTGCTGCGGGCAACGAAAGGGTTTGAGGGCGGCTGCATGAGCCCGGGGGTCTTGCCCGCACGAGACTGCACGCATTGTCACACGAGGAGTGAAGAGCGTCACGTTTATGCCTGGCCAGGTAGCAGAGCGGCACAACTTTTGGAAAGTCTTACGGCCACTCGCATGTCCGGCCAACCGCGAGTCGTGGAAATAGCCGAGGGTGGCTTTCCCGAGACTGCGGGGTACCCCAACCTTGAAATACTCCTTGGGAGCTTCTTTCGGTGGGATGAGGAGCGCAGGAGAACTCCGCCGGCGACAAACAGATGCGAATCCAACGTGCCCGCAGCAATACCAGACTGCGTAAACGGCACACGGCGCCGACAGCAATACCAGACTGTCAATACGCGCCCGCTCCTTGGGAGCACGGCTCTTGGAGCCCAAAACGGATCACACTGCTCTGCCTTTGGTAGCTCTTCTCTGCTTAAGAGGATACCAGCTGACGTGACGTGCTCACCCGAGGCGATCGACTCGAAAAGTCAATTCGCCGTCGGGGTTCGCTCCTTTCGACTCATTGGAGCCAGAGGCCCCGGAGTCTACTCGATGCGATTGCTCTCGGGAGTGGCGAACACAAGTGTCACACCGAAACGGGGGCACGCGGCAAGGCGTGAGCCACGACGTTTGAACTCCCTTTCCGGTAGCGCACAACGAAGTTGTACCGCTGCAAAGTCAACGCCCAGCGCGCGAGGCGGCCCGAGGGCTCGCGCAAGCGCTTAAGCCAGACTAGCGCCATGGGGTTCGTTTCCTCCACCAATGGCACTCCATCGACATAGCAGACAAGCTTCCGGCGAGCGAAATCTCGAGTGGCGTCCCGAACTTAAAAGGCAGCTGTAGCCACTACGAGGGCTGCAAGCGGTTGTAGGGCGCCGAAAGGGACGATCCCATAGCCACCGCTTGGGAAGTCATTCACGATACCCGTGCGCGCGAGAAAGACGCGACCGAGAATCACGGGCAGCGAAAGACCAGGGAGATGCACAAAGCGCTGTCGGCGCGCGCGATTCTGCCAGCGCACAACCAACCGCGAAGCGCCGCACGAGACAGCGGTTCTGCTCGCGAGATGGAAGGCAATGTTTTGCCTGGAGCCGTGCCGTAGTTCTGTGCAGCGCTAATTGCTCCAAGGCAGGCGCCGCCGTTGTAGGGTCGTGCGCCTGTTCTCCGCCATGCACGCCAGGCCCAAGGGGTCAATAAACGGCACAGCGAAGAGTAGGGTTTCCGCACCGACGGATGCATGATGCCTCATGCGACAGGCAAACGAATCGACAACGGAGCACGGTGGCTCACATTTGCCGAAGGCGTCGCCAAGGCGCGCATGAGGAAAATGATCGTCGGAAAACGCGGCGACGGTGTCGCCTATGCGAGCTGGCTCGCGGACGACACTGTCAACCCTTTACGCTCGTGACAACGACGGGCCAGCGAGCGTGTGAACGCCAGCACCATGTGGCCTAGGAAGGGACGTTCCGGTGCGGCGGTTTGGTCACTCAGCTGCGCTGCTAACAAAGGAAGGCCAGCGAGCGGAGACGACGCATTGGAGGGGCCCGAAAGCACGCACTCCGCGTGTGTCTCGAACAGCTGAGAAAACCCGAAACTGGCTAGGCTAGGACTGTAGTCCACATTCGAGCGGTCATCACCAAAGGAGGCCCCAAGACGGGATCTCTCCCGGTGGCCGAAAGCCGAGGGCCGCTAAGGCGAGCTTACCTCGTGCTGCCGGCGTCGTCCGCATCGAACGAGATCAAGTCCGTCGCCACGGGATCGAGCAGGAACGAGCGCCTCGAGGGGGACTGCTCTGATGCCATGCCGAAACCAAGTTGGGCGCCAGTTATGTGGAGATAGGTTTAGCGCAAAGCTTACCCTACGAGGCGACCGTGAAGGGACGCGACGTTCTCCACTGCCGCAGCGAACAAAGACGCTACGGCCGGGTTCGTCGATTCTCCGGCACGGCGCAGAAAAGGCACTCGAGGCAGGAGGTCAACAAGCAACACGGGTTTATTAACCCAAGATGCAGCACAGTACGACGTCAGTCACGGGCTTGCAGGCCGTAAAGGGAACTCCGCAAGACCGATCGAGTACGCTTGCCAGCGGTGCTACGACTATCACACAAAGGGCAGCAGTCGAGCACACGAACGAGAAGCCGCCTGCTAGAGCAGCGCGTCAACCCCTCATGCTAGCCTGGGAGCATCTCCCGCGGGAAAGCCCGCACCAGACAGAAGCACAGAAGCGAGCTCAAGGGGGAAGGGGTTGTCACTGGCGGCCAATGAGGTCAGGCGTCGCGCAGTGACGTAAGCTAGCTTGGTGGCGTGAGCATGTGAGCATGTCGAGGCATGTCCGGACGCGTGCCCGCGCGCCGGGAGGCTGACGCATGGCTTGCACCAGACAAAGAGGCCTGGCGCTGCCGCCGCGGTCGCCATACCGCCGATTAACGGCGGTTCCCGGCGCTCGAGCCGCGCGGGGCCAACACGCGCGCTAGCTGGGGAACGAGGCGCCAAAGGGAAGGGCGCGCTCGATTCCCACAAAGCACAGAGCTTTATGGGGGTACAATAGGTACGAGGTGCTTCGAGGGCTGTGGAAGGGTGTGATGGTTCCGGGGCTTACATTTGGGAACTCAGTGGTGTGCATGAAGTCAGAGGTACAATCAGGAATGGATGTAAATCAAAGGACGGTGGGCCGCCTCGCGTTGGGCGCTCACGGGAAGACGACAAATGAGGCTGTAAAGGGTGATATGGGATGGACAGGCTTTGAAGTGCGGGAAGCTCAGAGCAAAATGAGATTCGAAGAGAGGCTGAGGAAAATGAAGAAGAGTAGATGGGCAGAGAAGGTTTTCAGGTATTTGTATAGAAAAAGTGTTGACACGCAGTGGAGAAAAAGAACTAGGAGGCTCACCAGTAAATATACGGCTAGCAGTGCGGGCGATATGGCAACAAGGAGCATTAAGCGGAAGGTCAGAGAGGCGGAGAGGACTTATTGGATGGCAGCGATGGAAAAGAAGCCGGCTCTGAGTAACTACCGAAAGGGAAAAAAGGAAATAAGGAGGGAAAGGTTTTATGATAATTCAAGGGGAAGCGCTTTACTGTTTGAAGCAAGGTCGGGCTGCCTTAGAACGCGTAGTTATAAAGCGAGATTCAGTAACGAAGAAGAACAATGTACATGCTGCGGGGGAACTAAGGAAACGATGGAACATGTACTGATTGAATGTGGCGATATTCACCCAGGTATACGTGTGGGCACGAGTCTACATGAAGCCTTGGGTTTTAGGGACAACAATGGAAAGCTGAACATGTCCGCGATAGAAATAAGTAAGAGACGGTTAGAGTATTGGTGGCAGAAAAGTAGAGATAAAGAACAAAAATAAATAATGGGGGAATAATAAGGTCATTCTGCCTTAAGAGGCGGAGAGATAGACCGTGAATTTGTATTTTTTGGTATAATAACATAGATTTAATCAATGTAGATAAGGTATTAGGCCAACATGAAACAAGGAAGTTTTTTTTTTTTTTTTTTTTCGAGCCTGGTGGCAGACATGTCACCGCCCCGTTACAAAGGGGACGCTCATAGCATCCATCCATCCATAGGCGGTGCACAAGGCGTATAGTGCATGCCGGCCCTGCACCATAGCCACTCTAAAGTGAAACATTAAATCAGTTTAGACTTAGTTCAGAACTCTAATGTAATTAATTTCGCCATCATAGGTTAATTGTATTTACTCGAATCTAGGCCGACCCCGATTAAAGCCGACCTCCGAAATTCGCAAGGCCAGAAAAAAAAAACCTAATCATTGTACTCGAATCTAAGCCCCCCCCTCCCCCCCCCCCCCCACTTTCGCACATCGTTTTCTCGAAAAAAAAAAAAAACATCGCCTTATATTCGAATACATACAGTACGAGAAGCGAGAATGAAGGTCAGTCTCATTTTTGAATTTCGCGCCAATACTCCAGCGCGTGAACGCCACCACGACGTCACGAATTTGTTTTTTTGCGTATTTTGGCCACATTGGTTCAATGAAATTTTCTTAAACTTTGTATGTTAAAACTACGGGTTCCTTATAACACAATGTGAACATTTTTTTACCGATAAACGGTTACGTAGGTACTAGCAGACGCCGTGAAAATCTATGACGTCTCGGTGAGCTGGTTCGGGAACTTCAAGGCGGCGTCACCGCCTGTATTTTATTTTTGCGCGTTGTCTCGCTTACCAAGCGAGTTCTCACGGTAAGAGTGATTATTTGGATATTTTTACATTCTAATTCACTAATACGAGAAATAGAGCTTTTCTCTTTAGTGTCCCTTTAAATACCACGAGGGCTCGGTGAGCCGGTCTTTTACACATCGACCAGTTTGGCCAATGTAAGTCAATGTCCGCCCTGTGTAGTTGAGCGTCTGTTGTGTCCGCAACGTGTTTCCTGTACTCAATTTCGCTAAACGACTTCACAATGGTGCACCGACTGGCCCAACATTGGACGCTTCTTGAATTGTCATAATAATCCCCCCCCCCCTCCCTAGAGGTACTACGTGTTGTTAAGTGCGACCATGGCGAGGCACGTAATTTTCACTGCCCCGGTCCGTCGCGGTGATGCCGTGTCCTTAAACTAGTCTCCCCTAAAAAAAAAGACAAGCCAAGAAAGAAGTATAGCCGTATACTTTCGATTATCGCAATACAGATGAGAGGACAACGCAATTTCGCGACGTTATATGGAGCAGCGCGCGTGTCCCGGCACGAACACTCGTAAAAACAACCTGTATACGGGTTGTTGCGTCAGGTAATACGATATTGCTCTCTTCTAGTGTGTAGAAGAAACTTTCATCGTCGAATGGCGTAATAATATCTTCCAAAAAAAAAAAAAAGCATCCTTCCTGTCGGGCACAAATGAAGCTTGCGAGACCATCTTTTCATGACGGTATGCCACTCCGCACACCGGATGACATTTTTGTGGCACGAAGAGTTTGATGGAATGTCTCGATCTTCAGTGGCGCGTTGTGTATACGCACTCGCTCAGGCTCGATTGCTTTGCTGCTACATTAGGACCTGGCCGTAGCGAGTTTCATTACTACGCGCATTGATGTCACGCTAACGCGATTAGGCCACTGCTATCGTGTCGACATGATCGAATGTTTGTTTCCCCATAAACTCTATGGGGTTTTACGATGAACAGTGTTGTCGTGTTCTGGGGTTTCGCTGTCGTCTTTTTCAAATATATTTAGGACACGTATGTTTTTTGCTTTTTCGATTGGTACATCAATGAGTTGTGCACCAACAGAATAGCTTTTATAGAGAACGTGATTCTTCTTTTTTCTGTTATCAGCGACAGCTTCTTTCGGTGTGAATAGCTTACAATGACGGTGGTCGCGGATATGCTGAGCCAGTTAAACCGCTGATATGATTAGTAATCGGGGCTCGTGTTGGCAGTTGCCTGAACCACGTTTCACAATTTTCCTGTTTTTCACTCCTGCTTCGTAACTCTATTTTCCAAATGTAAGCTTTCGAGTACACCGTTGCCAAAACTGCTTTTCATCGCTGGACTCGAACAAGTGCGACGTAAATAGCGTACTCATTATAGTACTAGCTCTCACTTGAGAAAGAATTAAAGAAGCAACAATGTAATGGAATACTTTAAGCGGGGGATGTCGTGTAGAATTCTCACTTGGTATGTACCTGTGTCTTCGTTACTGCATTATTGGATAACTTTAGTTGATTGTCCGCAGCAACTGTGCGGACGCAAGCTGCGAGCCATCTCCGATGGCTGCCTGCGTCCTCAAGAGATGCTGCGGACGCCCGACTAAAACTGTCTATTCTCTTCGGCCTTTGCGGGAAGCTTGGCAAGCACGTCCCTCGATATACGTACCATAGAGGCGTCACCGTTGCATTTATATACCATTATGTACAACCGACGCATATGTATCCTTCCGACCTTGAGCGCCTCGTTCGAGCAAGTCGCTTCGCTGCGCCTTTCCCTTTTTCATTGTTCGCCGTATGACGCCCGCTCACACGCGGCGTCACACAGCGTGCATGCGTCCATACAGAATGCATGCATTAATATCTTGTCTATGCCCCTTCTTTCGTCTGCTGCCTTTGCGCAGGCAGAATTTTGTGTTTGGGGGTGCAAACCCGTGTTGCATCGCGGAGGGAAAGGAGGGAGCGCTGTTCTGACTTGGGTGGGGGCAAGTACTGAGGTGGTTAAAGGGGAGCAGGGGGGGGGGGGGGGGCTGCAAATGCCTCCTTTGCACCCCTCTGCAGGCTGCCGACGCCCGTGTCTGCTGTTGTCTGCTCCCGCTGTCGTCAGCTAACGCTGCCGTCGCCGCCCTTGCCGACTCAGAATTGCTGCGCGCCAGACGGGCGAAAAGGGACGCAAGCCGTCCCGTGCTCGAGACCGCATCTCTTGTTGTGTGTAGTGCCGTACGTTTGCTCCGAGTCCTAGAAGCCCGAAGGCCCGCGGCGGGTATTTCGAGGCCCGCGACCTTGCCGACGGCGCGGCAGCGCTGTGCTTCCGCCTTAACATCCCCCCCCCCCCTCCCGCATCCCCTTCTCGCCTTCCTCCCTTGACGCCAACAAGCGCCAGCCGTCGGTTCCCGTTCGTTTTCTCAAGCCGTAGGTTCCTCACGAAAAAAGAATGAAGGGGGGAGCAGCCGGCTTATTTTTCTGTTGCTTTAGTCAATGGTATAGCTTCGTGTCCGATTCTCTCTCTCTCTCCAGCTTTTTTAGGTTTTGTGTAGGAACATAGATTCCGCGGTTGCGTGTGCGAGTCAGAGGTGCAAGCTGCAGTCTTGACGAAGAGACACGCTCTTGTCGAAACTTCGGCACTAGGCTTGGCATTTTGATATATTCGTTGTAGACCACAGTCTTCCTAATCTCCCCGTGTTACGTACCGCTGCTGTTTTACGGCCTCTAGTAGCGTTCGATGAATAACTGACTGCACCTTTGGCAAAAACGTATGAAAAGCTGTTAGACAAAAGTGCACATTCACGACGCTGGGGTAAGAACCCCTTGACGCCTCTGTCAGAGCCTCGTATACATATAGTAATACCTGCCAGCACTCTGGAATGCACGTTATCTGCTGTGGTCCGATGTTGCGGCGCCATGTCTGTATAGGCATCTTAACTCTGTTGTGTAGTATTTGCGCTTGGCCTTTCGCCGAGTGTAAGTTGACGTGATTTCTTAAGTGTTCCATAAAATGTTACCAACCATTGAGGAAGTGGCCCTCTCAAAATTATATGGACAATCTCACTATATATATCAGAACTTTCAGTATAACGACTGGTATGCGTAATTGTTCGAGTACACCGCGTCATGTCGCTACGAAACTGGCCACTAAAAATAAGCTTGGCTCTGATGTAAATATTCGAGTATTATGCCGATATCACACGAACTGAAGGCGGCGGAAACAAGAGTACGCGCATTACTTAGCGCTAAATTGGTCGCATTTCATTCCGGGAGGACCGTACGTATAGTAACAGCTAAGTGTTTGATCGACTGAACTGAGCGTTGGTATGTATTAAACGATTCCACCTAAGAGGAAGCCGCAATTAGTTCCGTAAGAGAACCGATCTGTGAAATGAGCATTGAATTAACCGTGCCACGTTTAAAGAAAATCCTCGCGGCGAGTATTGTCGAATATTAATTATCGAATTGTCCATCAGAAATGACGCCTACTTCTGTAAGGTATCTCGACGTCCCTTTTTAGTGCAGCGTTATTGTCTTTTCTTTCTTTTTTCCTTCCTTTCTTTCCGCGGCCACCTTTTGCGGTACCGGCCAGCACTCCTTGGTGGGTCAGGGCGTGTCCCGCGTAATTTAATCCCACGGCCTGAATAAGCAAAGACGTGATTAGTGGACTTCGCTCGGTGAATAATTAGCGCCTCCGCGATGGCTTTGTGGGGAGTTGAAAAACTTTGCCCTTTCACTTAGCCTTCTCGCAATGGATGAGACGATGCCCGAGAAAGGAGCACAGGAGGAGGAGACTTGCCGATGGGCGCTATAGGGCTTTCGAAGAACGAAAGGAAGAAGAATAATAATCTATCGGCTGCACGCTGGCCGTTCCTTCAACGCCGGCTTTAAAGAGCGTGAAGGCACACGCCATGCTTCTGCCGAATCACTCAAAGGAGAAGCCGCCGCCATCTTGGGCTGTGCGGTAGATTTAATATAGGATGACGGCATCCCTTGATTCAAGGTTTAAGCTTTCACGTGAGCGATTGATCTTTTTGTCACCTCTGTTTAGTGCAAAAAAAAAAATCATTCGGTTCACGGTGTACACTGCGGACCGAGGAAGATTGGGAATGGGTCGTGTTTCAATCTGACGAAAGCCCAGTGTCCCTTCGGCATACAGATCAGGCGCATGCAGTTACTATGCAGTATAGTTACAGTGAACTTCTGGTTAACTGTAGTACAATAGAATGATAAGGTCATCCGCACATGCACGCCAGTTCAAATAATTTTGCGATGGTTAAGCGGCCTTATTGGTATACGAAGGCATATACTATCAAAAACAGCCCGAAAATGGGTAAGAGGGTATCTAAGGGAACACAGGCGCTGAATTTGTTTCAACTCCTACGCACTACATTGAAATTTCGTTACCGGCTGAGTAATTACGAATATCTTGCGTTTGCGAAGACCGCGCAGTTTTTATTTCTTTTGTTTTGCGCGTTGCTTTGGGATCTCAACGGTGGAGAAAAAATAGGGCGATATCGCGCTGTCAAACTTTAGAGATAGTATGTTCGCGCATTTCGGACTAAATATTTGTTCAGGAGCATGGACACGTTCGTAATTGCTGCGTTAACGCAGCTAGAGAATGGATTACGTTCGGTTGAAGA
Organism: Rhipicephalus sanguineus; assembly: GCF_013339695.2. Taxonomy (NCBI): domain Eukaryota; kingdom Metazoa; phylum Arthropoda; class Arachnida; order Ixodida; family Ixodidae; genus Rhipicephalus; species Rhipicephalus sanguineus. The sequence continues at coordinate 188,843,991 of NC_051178.1, forward strand.
TGGCCTAGTGGCCTATATAAACACTGATAAAAGCGTTCCTATGCCGGATTCCTCGTTTAACCTACTTTCACGTATAACAAAATCGATGTCCAAAGGTATAAATAAGGTATTGCCGCGCCAATCATCGCGTGCTGGAATTTATAGACGAATTGTTTTAAGAGCCCGTCAGGCCAAAAAGTGTTGAGAAAATGACGCTAACCATACCGAAGAAGGACGCACAGGCACAGACCATTGTTCAAACAACTTAACTTTACTCGGATTGTGCGTGCATTCTGCACCAATAGACGAAAATGTTGAACAAATCGTGCGTTTGCAACACGCCGTGTAGATTAATATCGACTCCCTTTGGATTCTCCCGCCGGGGTATGGCATAGCAGGCAAAGTTGAGGACACGGGTTCAATTCCCGGCGACGGGGGCAGCATTTAGATGGAGGCGAAATGCGATAACACTATATTTAAGTGTACGTTAAAAAACCCCATGTGGTCCATATTAATCCGGAGATCCCCAGTACAGCTTTTCTCATCATCGTATCGTGGCTGTGGCACATGAAACTCCAGAATTAATTTTTATTTTGCCTTTGGGTCTCTCTACTTTGGGTTCGTTAACGTGCGCTTAAGTCTACAAATACTCGAGCGTTTGGTAGTCTGCAGTCTCGAACCCGCGGCCTCGTGCCCATACAGCAGAGCGCGAGAGTGACAGCTGCGCAACAGCTGTAGGACAATACTATATAATTGTTGGGGTTTAAGGTCTCAAAACAACGATATGCACGATATGATTATGAGAGACGCCGTAGTGGAGGGTTCCGGGAATCTCCACCACCTAGGTTTCTTTAACGTGCACCTAACAATCTAACCACACGGGGCTCTAGCATTTTGCCTCTATCGAAATGCGGCCGCTGCGGCTGGGATTCGATCCCGTGACCGTCGGGTGAGCAGTCAAGCACCATAACCACCAGACTACCGCGGCAGGTTGGCTGTAGGACAAAAGGATAAAAACGATAGCGTATACCAAAGAAGCACGCACGCGCCCACAAAGCAAAAAGATATGCGTTAGCACGTGCAGTGGAGATACCATTTACACAGCTAGACGCCTATTGAGCTTACGATATCTAGAAAAGAGCAAAAATAAATAAATAAATAAATACTAGCTGCTTGTCAATACGGCGTAGACTCGAGCGGTGTACAGACCTGCAGGCAGGCACGCTATCTCTTCTGCTTCGATGAGTTCAGGAGTAGCACGCATGATTCACGTTCCTCGCCATGGCGACGCTGTCCATGGAACGGTGGTGTGAAAGCAGAACGGAACACGAGACCAGTTTGTTATGTATGCAGGCTTGGATAGACGCGCTGTTAAATGTACACGAACAAAACTGGGCGAGGAGCACTATACACAGCGCGTGAAAGCAATTTAGCAGCGCCTTTAGTGCCGCACAGCCTTGTGCTTGGGCACAGTCGGTTGGTGCTTGACAAGTGACTGATTTGGAGTGATTGGCTTGTTCTCACTAGAGGGAGGATCTCCTCAAGACGACTGGAAAATATTAATGTGTATGCTTGTGTATTTGACAGAAGAAACCACGGCGATGCCCTCGCTCTCCTCATCTCTGCCTTGTCTTTTATTTCTGGGGAACGGTATGAGTGGAAAGAGAACAGACTGGTTAATACTGTACAATATGCCTACAGTTTAGAGTGAAGTACAACGCTTGCTTTGTCGTCTTGCATCGAGTGCTGCGGTGAAGCTTACTTGATTGCTTTTAAGGCGCAATAGAACATAATCACAAGAAAGGACACGGGACGGAGCGCCCTGTCCCGTGGCGCTCTGTCCCGTGTCCTTTCTTGTGATTGTGTTCTCTTGCGCCTTAAAAGCAATTATGAACGTACACCAACTCGCCCAACAAAACGTTCTCTGAAGTACTTGCTTCTGCTGAGAGTAGGGGTGTGCGAATAGTAAATTTTAGGACCGAATCGAATAGTGATGACAACCAATCGAATACGAATATACAAATTGAATACTATTCGAATAGTTTTCGAATAGTTTTCGAATAGTAAGGCAACCATTTTCAAGACAATTCTATAATTCGTCAATATTTTATTTGGAACGAATAGTCACAAACGTTAACAAAGGAACATTACGATTAACTTTAACCGGCAAAAAATGCCACAGTTATGTAAACTGAGGTAAGCTCGCATAAGCAGTGACAGTCTACGCCATATTTTGTAACTTTACGTTGGAATAAAGCGGTTACTTCAGAATTGAAAGTGCTACTTTGTCACCACCCTTTAAATAAAACTGATGCATAAAGATTAATGTTTGATGTCTTCACGATGAGCCTAGGCACTTTCGCTTGGCGACGCTAGAGTTTTAAATGGAAGCACCTTCATCTGTGATTAGTACGGCATCGATAGTCCCGTAAAAGGTTGAACAGCATGTACCTTGGTAATCCAATAATTAAAACATGAAACGTGATCCCTCGATGTTCCAATGTGTTGTTCCTTTAGGGTTTTTCAGCCAGTGCTGATCATTCAAAAAGTATTCGAAAAATATTCGGTATTTTGAATATGCGCTATTCGAGTATCGTATCGTATATAATATTCGAATAGAACACTATATATATTCGGTTCGTTATTCGAGATTTTCCAACATTCGCACACCCCTAGCTGAGAGTAATCGAAGGACGCGGAATGTGGCGGAATCTGCGCAGCATGTGGTTGATAATTATTTGATGGTAGCTATAGGTAATGATGACAAAAGCGCAAAAGAGCGGTGACTGTATGAAAGGACCCAGGACGGAGCGCTCTGTCCTTTGTTCTTTCTTAGTCTCCGTTCTAGTTGCGCTTTTGTCATCAACAGCTTATACCAACATGCTTAAATGGCAGTTCGCTATAGCGGATAACTTCGGATGAAGAGTCTCCAGTAGCTCGCATTATGGTGATTTCCTCTTTCGGCTTGCGATGTCTCATATTGACAATGCGCCCACTACATCGTTTTGGAGTGTGGTGTGACTGCGTTTACGTGTTTATCGACCTGCATGCGATCGTTTTTATAACTTCGTTATTATTTTCCAAGTACGAGTGTGGTTGGTGCAGATCCGCTACTGCAGGTATACACGTTCTCGTTGTTCGGTGGTCGCGGCGTCGTCCTTCGCGGTGTCGCCCGTTTATCGTGTCGGGATTCGGCTGCCGTCGACGGCGGCGAAACGTTTCAGCCCCGATCTGTCTGCTGCGTGTGTGCCTTTCGAGTGAGGAAGCTCCGCGGGGACTTTCAGGCCGGACTGCCACAGCGGCCGTCCGCGGCTGATTGGAAGCGAGGCGCAATTAGGCGCGGAGGCTCAGACAAATTGCGTTCCGCCCCGTCTCCCTCTTCCTCTACACGTCAGATCGAGGCTTTGTGCGACGTGGACCTGTGTTCTGCGCGTGTTAGGACGGCGGCCTCGACGCATCACTTTTTTATGTGACGTCGCGAGCGCGCGTACCTCTTTATTTCGCGCCATCACGAGGAATACACGCGGCTTGGTTATGTCGGCAAGACATCTGCGCACGACAGCATACCGCCTAGGAATCGTGACTGTACAGCGAAAAAGAACCTGAGCAATTTTTACGTTGTGTAGATGAGTGAGCATTACTTGTCGCTAAGTTATATCTCCGAGGTTATTGTTAGTGAGGTTATATCTCTGAGGTTATAGTGCAACGACCAAGGTGTGATCGCTGCGGAAATGTGTTTCAAGTTTCTCGGTTGGATTCTCCTGCTTACTCGATGTGCCGGGTAATTCGTAAAGTCTTTGATATTTTGGTGCAGATTTTTTCAGATGGTTTTTACAACTAGCCCGATTATCCGACGGCGAAGCTTCCGCGATTTAGCTGGTCAATCGCAGCGCATTAAACGAGAGACGGCCACAGAAGCGATACACACGGGACCATTTTCGCGGTTATCCCTTTGTTTAACGCGCCGCGATTTGCATAATATATGCAAAGCCACTATCCCCTGCCACTTCCGGCATATACTTCGCGCCAGCGGAGGGCTGCGCACGGCCGGCTTAGATAGTTCCATACCAGATTTCAGCGTGGACGCTGGGCTTAACATAGTGGTGCGTGGTTTGGCCTGCGTTGCCATGACAACGGAGGGTATAGCGTGCCTCGATGAGCGGGAATTGGCTCAATGCGATCGAGCATTTACTCGTTCACGGAGCCAGACGCAGGTTATCCGTTAAGATTCTTTGTCCGATTGCCTCTGGTACCGCTAGCTGCTGATGAGAGCGCACATGCTTACTGCTTCGCATCGAGCGATGTACAGGGAGTATACAATACGAAATGCAACTTCTAATCGATATTCAACCCAGCTTACGTGCAACTTTGCACGAATTATATATAGCTTTATAGGTACTTGTACGAAAGAAGGGGAAATGGTCTCGTTTATTTGTTAGGCACAATCTAATAAAGTCAACAGATATAGAATCCAAGGTAAGCCAGAGAACGCGCGAAAACAGAAGACATGCGGCGACCACTCTTTGAAACTCCCTGTATGGTCACATATTTTGCCGGCTTCTCTTCGTGTACGGCTGTTTCTTTTATTAATAAAAGAAAAACCCATTGCATTCTGAATGATGAAGAGACCCACCGTGGGAAGATTAGCTTTCCTTTTTTTTTTTTTTTTTGTTCCGCGCGAAGACATGCGCCACTAGAAATGCCGACGTAAGGAGGAAAGTGGAAACTCATTGGAGATTTAGCGGTAAAGGCTCTGGTAATGCTTTAGAATTACCTTTGATTACCTAAATATCGTACGCCAGCCAGTGCTGGTTGTATGTGAATAAATACGGTTGGTTTCACAGAAACCGTACTTTTTTGGCAGCCTACCTCATAATGCTAAGGCATTAATAAGTATTAGCGTCAAGCAGTAATGCTTGGCGCTAATACTAATGTAGCGTCACCACAGCTTTGGCGTGAAAAATAAAGCGGAGTTCAGTCTTCTATTTTCTCGCAAATAATTAACCCATTAGCGCCCAGCGTACTTTACAAAGTACACTTCATTTTTTTAGAATAGAAAATACACTATCCAATATTCTAATTTTTCTGATTAGCATTTTTGATGCTAAAGGTTCCAGCAAGACACTCCTAATCTAACATATTGACTCAGGTCAATTTTTTCTGTGCTACGAGTTGTTAAACTTTTGGAAAACGAGCGCCCGTCGAACGCATGTGACGACTACTACGTTTTCTCAATTAATTTAAGGTTTCACTCTGTATATATTGAAAAAAAAAAAACAGATTGATTGTGCTTCAGAAAGAACAATATAATCGCGCAAAGCGCAAGAATCAGCTGTAGTGCACAGTTTTGCTCTGAGGGGTAATCAAATTATGGTGTACTTTTCGTAGTACACTGGGCCTTTGTGAGAGCTTACATGTGCATTGCGTTGTAGGTTGCCTCAGAGTTCGAGCCAGGTATTTTCTTCGGAAGAATGCCGTTTTTAAGGTCATTTGAGACTCGGGAGACTGCAACAGATGCCGGCAGGGATATACGAGAGCATCTTGGTGAAGTAATTGTCACCCTGAAACGGCTGAGGCGAAGGGGGAAGGCGGCTGTGCGAATGAATGCCTTCTGCCTGATGGAACGAAAGAAATTGGAAAGACTGCTTCTCTTTTGATCCGGGAAACGAGTTTCTTTTCGTAGAGGTCAAAGACAATAGCATAGTTGCTATGGCGATGAACTATGACACAGTCGTGCCACTATGCTCTGTAAGCAGATGATCATCAACTCAAAAGAAAAACGTAGTGCCATCACGAAACATCGTCAGCAGCTAGAGAAATATTGGCATGGGAGAGAATCACTTCCACAATCAAGCTGCATATAACTACAGAATTTTCATTCGTGGGAAAAAGTGACGGAAGGCTCTATTTACAGAGATCATCAATATTGGTGCACTGAATGCATAGAGGATCTGCCAACCTGCCGGAGTTAGCAGACCCTCTATGCGTCGACTGCTGTCATTCACCTGCATACTTGCAGGACACTACTTGTGCCGTGTACACAATAGAAATATCATGAGGTCTTCCGTGTCCTGTGCGCCTGCCAATCCCTCCATCCATATGGGCATTTTCACAAGATTGAAAACGGTTGAAGTGCACATGTCTGCGATGCTGCGAAAAGTATGGTGCAACGCTTTGCATGATGCGTCGCTGCTTCGACAAGTTGCATGTGCCAAAACAACTTTGGTATTAGTATGGCAAGAGCCAAGCATGCTTGCTGTTCTTGTGCCGAGCCAGCTTGCATTGCTATCGCAAGAGCCCAGCGTACTTTCTAAAGTACAGCATCATAACTTCTGAAGGAATAGATGTAACTCTATACAAATTGCCAGATGTTGTTGTTTACTGTAGTTAGATAAGTGCGCGAAATTTCAATTAAATTCAACGAATAGCTTTTGCTTGGGCCTTAATGGGTTAAAAATAAAGACAAACAAACTTGTGAGCCATACCAGTCTGTGAATATCGATGACCAGCGAAGCTGTTTAGCACACAGCACCGAGGTGACACAGCGGAGGCTAGTTGGGTATCAAATGCCACGTTGTACCCATCCACTTTCAGACTGCTGTATGGAGTCTCGTCGCACAGTACTTTCGCACAGACGTCGTCGATGGCACCGCCATCAAGGTAATGAGTAGGCATCACTGCAGCACACAATGTGGGAAAAGCCAGCTTTCAAAGACCAAGCTTACGTTCGTCCTCTTAAAGTCTGCTTCACTCCTAAACACTAATGCATTGCTGGGAAGAGACATTACCAAGGGCAGTATAAGTTGTGTAATATGAAAATATGCCCTATTACCTTTTTTTAATTATTTTATTTATTGTTTGCTGTTGCCCCGAGGCGCCCGCTGGCGCCCTTGACTTTGCCGTTGCCGTTCCTTCGTCTTTCCTCGCAGGCGCATTGCTCTGCAAGAGTTCTAACCACGGCGCGCGAAAATGGAAGGCATTCCAATTGGTTCTGATATAATCGGATTTTGTAAGCTGGGTGTGTATAGCCTAGGGGTTTAAGACACTTGCCTTTGGAACGTGAGGGCCCGGGTTCAAACTCCAACGCCGTTAACAAAACTTTTTTCCACTCTATTCCGCCACTCCATAGAGGGCGCCAGGGGTGTCAGTATAATGCTTCAAAATGCTTCTATACAAATTAGTTCTTCCACTGCTCCCTAGAGGGCACTAGGAGTTCTTGCGCGCACGCCACGACATCGCGAACCCTGGCCATAGACAGCTTCGCGGTAAAAGCTATTCCAGTAGATCGCGAAGCACTCTCTCACATTGCGGTGTCTCTCGCAGTTAGTGTTGTAGCTAGTACACGGCCAGACCGCCTGTATGTCTGTGCGCGTGTGATATGTACGTACATACCGTGAAAATTCCGAGTGTTTCGACCCCCTCCCCCCCACACACACGCACACACATACGCGCACCTACCCTTGGCAACGCCTATGTACGCGATTGTAGATGTTGCGTTTGTGGTGCGCGAATTTCTCCTTCAACTGTGGCTTTGCGGATATGCGCCGAGTATTGCCGTGAAGCGGCATTTAAAATGCGAAATTTGCGTACAGCGAACATCTGCGTATTCTTTCTTTCTTTCTTTCTTTCTTTCTTTCTTTCTTTCTTTCTTTCTTTCTTTCTTTCTTTCTTTCTTTCTTTCTTTCTTTCTTTCTTTCTTTCTTTCTTTCTTTCTTTCTTTCTTTCTTTCTTTCTTTCTTTCTTAATCTTGAGGGTAGAAATTCCCATCTAGTAACCAATTCCGGCGCCAAATCAAGGAAAAGAGAGTTTTCAAAAATTATATTTCAGTATACTATATACTGATCCTGTGCATACGTTGAGGCGGTCACATGGCTAGCAAATACATTTTCAGTCTCGCGACATTTCCGACGCGACCATAAAAAGATAGTGACGTTAAGTAGAAGAAATACAACTGTACGACTAAACTGAACCTACAATAAATACCGTGTATAGTGCTCGTAGTGGAAGAGAGTACTTGGTATGCCAGAAAATAACGCACGAAATAAAACTTTGAAGTTTCCGCGCTACCTCGCAGTGACTTCATAGATTTTGACGGGTGCCGTCGTGGACGATTTTTTTTTTTTTTTTCCGAATCTGTCAATGGTGGACTGCACTGTGTTCAAAAGTAGTCTAAGCGTGCAAGCTCAAGAAGTTTTCAAAACGCTTAACTTTTCCACTGCAGCTAAAATGTGCGGAAATGCACGCCATCTCTGATGTGCCGGCGCGGCGCTTGGCGCGAAATTTAAAAGATACGAAAGTTTAGTCTTCGATGACTACTCAAATTTTCCTCGTACCGCGATGTTAACGAAAAGTATCCAATTTGAAAGAATGGCTTATCACTCTAAACTGATTTTTCCGTTTGCGTTTTAGTGCACATATGTATTCCTATATAATTTTTCTCTCTCCTGCTTTTTTTTTCTCCAGAAAGTGGCGGGGATTCGGTGAGCAGGGGCAGTGGACGTGCGGTGACAGCCATCTCACGGCAACTCTGAAGCTATGGCGTTCGCAGGGCTCAAGAAACAGATCAACAAAGCCAATCAGGTGAGTCATGCAGTCTCTCCCCCGTTGTACGTCGACGTGCGTGCTTTCTCTCTGTTCTTGCTCGAACTTCGCGGAATCCTCGCGTTTCACTGTACCAATCTTTCAGTGTAACAACACTCGGCACTGTTAGTTTCCCAGGAAAAGAAAAAAAATCAAAATTGCACTCGTCTAGGTAGTAAAGTGATTGCTTATTCCACGAAATATATGCAAAAGGAGGAAAGGAAAAGGAAAATTTTTTTTACTGATGGCCGCACTGTGATTGCCTAGCTCGAGCAGCTGACACCTGAAAGACGCTCATCAGTGAATGAGGGAGGAATAAAGGACAAGAAGAGAGTGAGAGGATAGGTCGTCATCGTCATCATCCTGTGTTATGCTCACTGCAGGACTAAGGCCTCTCCCAATGATTTCCAACCCACACTGTCCTGCGCGAGCTGATTCTGTTTTATGCCTCTGAATTTCTTAGTTCCGTCGTTCCTCCTATATAACCCTTTGCCGTCCTCAGCCGCGCTACCATCTATTCCGATGTTCTAACTGACCATCTGCTGTCTTTCCTTCTCATAACGAGGCCTATAGTCTGGCCCATTTTCCCTTTTTTAAGATCTTCTACGATATCGGTTAGCCCTGTTCGTTCTCTGGTCCACTCCGCTGTCTTCCTATCTCGCAGTGTTATACGCCTATCGTTTTTCGTGTGGGACTATTTCTGTATGAGTTGCTCTTGCGAGCTGTGAAGTTTTAGTGCGTACGTGTAATGTATATACTGCATTTCATATTGCAGTAAACGTCCTTGTTGGCCATTCGCACACAGGTACGAATGCGCGATATACAGGCCGGTGAATTCTTGGCGTTATTATTAGGCGCCGACACGTACGTAGTTCAACGTTCAAAGCTGGCGCCTGAACTCTCGCGACCCTTAATCCTCTCAACGTATGGAGTACATAGAATACAATTAAATTCAACGCACCATTTGTGATACTAAATCGTTGGGCACATTGCCTAGCAAAACAGGTCATTGTACCCTTCAATGGCCGAGAGCAATGTACGTATTGTTTTGTTAGAGGTTAGTTATGACGTATTTATTTTGAACAGATAAAGAACCTATTTCACGCCGAACTTTGATTCGGCATGCCGCGAAAAGCACTTCCGACCAGAAAGGACGAAATAGCACATTTTTTTCTTTTCTTTTTCTTTCTATATAATAAAGCGTTTGTGACACGCGCAGCTTGGTTTAATGTATCTTTATGCAGCTCGTGATAGCTAATACAAGTATTTTGTTCCGGCAACTGCTATGATTATTATCCTTTTGTAAGCTGCGTTGGAAAGGGATGCACATGTTTGCCACACGTGCACGTGTCATGTGCTAGAGCAAGCTTCATACGTGGCAGTTCATATAAACAAGCATATGGCGCTTGTTCTTTTAATATGATAAAATATTTTTGCGTATGACATAGCTTGTTGGTTCCGCATGCAGTCATGTGATTACCGAGTACGGGTAACGACTCGGAAAACTGCTAATAATATGAAAATGCCTTAACTTAGGAACAGAAAAAAATATATATAACATCCGTATGCATAATAAATGTGACGTGGCCCGAGTATGGATGCAGAGAGCTAGGCACAAGGACAGTATGTGCCACGTTCAATCCTCATTTTTAATCACATTTTGCGAGTCATCGCAAATTTATGCTTCACCGCATAGCATAACTGTACGCGGCGAAGCCTGCTTTAGGAAATCCAGAATTAAGCAATGCATCGAAGACCCTTGCCAAGACGCGCGCGCAGTGTGACTTCACGGCTGTGTAGACTGCACTTTGGGTACGCGAATTTCACCTTCAAGTATGGCTTCACGGGAATGCGTTGAGCATTGCCGGGTAAGGTGGCAATTAAAGGCAAAATTTGCATAAAACGCGCATGTCCAGATTTTTTTTCTTGTATTCTTTTTATGAGTGAAAATTTTGTAGTCTCTTTCGCTTCCTCTTGATATACTTTTGTGTGTTTTTAAGGCGTCCCTGCTAGCAAGTCAACCTTCTTATTAAGATGAGAAAGAAAAAAACGCGCCAGTTCCACACCGTAAAAATTGTACAAACTGCTGAGCAGAGCTGGATTCGTATGCCCCTGTTGACGCATGGCCTGTGTTTGTCTGAGTCTAAGTTGCGGGATCGCCTGTTTTTGTTGGCACTCGGCTTGCGTCTGAGTCTTCTGAAGCTTAGGGTTACCTCGCATTCGCTGGCGTTTCACCTCCGCTTCATCTCTTCCGTAGATCTGCGTCTAACTCCCTGCACTGGCGTTTCGCTATCGCTTCGCTTGCCCAGACAGACGGATTAGCCCTTCGGCGACGCTGGCGTTTTCGGGCAAGCAAGCGCTGGCGTTGCAAGCGTGCAGCCTGCTCGGCGTCCTTGGCGGGAAAGGAAACCTTTATTTCTGATGCAGTGGCGTGCGCCCTCTCTTGACCTATTTTGGTATGGATGGATGGATGGATGCTATAAGCGTCCCCTTTATAACGGGGCGGTGACATGTCTGCCACCAGGCTCGAAGGATAAAAAAAAGAAAAAAAAGAAAAAAAAAACTTCCTTGTTTCATGTTGTCCTAATGCCTTATCTACATTGATTAAATCTATGTTATTATAACAAAAAAATATAAATTCACGGTCCATCTCTCTGCCTCTTAAGGCAGAATGACCTTTTTTTCCCCCAATTATTTATTTTTGTACTTTATCTCTACTTTTCTGTCACCAATACTCTAACCGTCTCTTACTTATTTCTATCGCGGGCGTGTTCAGCTTTCCATTGTTGTCCCTAAAACCCAAGGCTTCATGTAGACTCGTGCCCACACGTATACCTGGGTGAATATCGCCACATTCAATCAGTACATGTTCCATCGTTTCCTTAGTTCCCCCGCAGCATGTACATTGTTCTTCTTCGTTACTGAATCTCGCTTTATAACTACGCGTTCTAAGGCAGCCCGACCTTGCTTCAAACAGTAAAGCGCTTCCCCTTGAATTATCATAAATCCTTTCCCTCCTTATTTCATTTTTTCCTTTTCGGTAGTTACTCAGAGCCGGCTTCTTTTCCATCGCTGTCATCCAATAAGTCCTCTCCGCCTCTCTGACCTTCCGCTTAATGCTCCTTGTTGCCATATCGCCCGCACTGCCAGCCGTATATTTACTGGTGAGCCTCCTAGTTCTTTTTCTCCACTGCGTGTCAACGCTTTTTCTATACAAATACCTGAAAACTTTCTCTGCCCATCTACTCTTCTTCATTTTCCTCAGCCTCTCTTCGAATCTCATTTTGCTCTGCGCTTCCCTCACTTCAAAGCCTGTCCATCCCATATCACCTTTTACCGCCTCATTTGTCGTCTTCCCGTGAGCGCCCAACGCGAGGCGGCCCACCGTCCTTTGATTTACATCCATTCCTGATTGTACCTCTGACTTCATGCACACCACTGAGTTCCCAAATGTAAGCCCCGGAACCATCACACCCTTCCACAGCCCTCGAAGCACCTCGTACCTATTGTATCCCCATAAAGCTCTGTGCTTCATAATTGCAGCATTCCTCTTTCCCTTTGCTACCGATGCTTTCTCTTGTACCTCCATATATCTATCCCCCTCATTTACCCATACTCCGAGGTACTTGTACTCGCTTACCCTCGGTATTTTTTGGCCCTGTATTAAGACCGCATGGTCTCCGTGATCATTGAATATCATCAATCCACATTTTGTTGCACTAAATCCTAGTCCTAGAGCCTCACACTCCCTTCCGCATATATCTGCCAGTCGCTGTATATCATCTTGACTGTCCGCAAATAAGACAATATCATCAGCATAAAATAGACCTGGAAGCTTCTGCTCAACCATCGCTCCGACCTGTTTGTGTGACAAATTAAATCCAATGTTGCTACCTTCTAGCGCTTTTTCCATCCTCGCCATGTACAGCATGAATAACAGCGGGGACAAAGGGCATCCCTGTCTCAGCCCCTTGCTAATTTCAACGCTGTCCTTGCTACTTATTCCTTCCCATTCTATACAAACTGTATTTTCTCGGTATATTTCTCTCAAAAGCTGTACACAGTCGTCACCTATGCCCACTTCCTTCAATATATCCCACAAAATTTCCTGATTAACGTTGTCATACGCCCCGGTGATATCTAGATAAGCTACGTATAAGGGCCTGTTTTCTATTTTAGATATTTCTATACACTGGGTAAGAACAAACAGATTATCGTCTAACCGCCTGTCGATTCGAAATCCATTCTGAAGTTCTCCCAAAATATCATTTTGTTCTACCCACGCTTCTATTTTTAATTTTACTGCCTGCATCGCCAACCTGTATAGTACCGATGTAATTGTTAGGGGTCTATACGAGCGAATGTTATCTTTTTCTCCCTTGCCTTTATAGATTAAGTTCATTCTATTTTTTTGCCAACTGTCTGGTATTTCCCTCTCCTGTAAGCACTTTTCTACGGCTTTGAGCAGTGCTTCTTTAGTGTTATGTCCGAGTTCGTTAATGAGGCTGACGGGAACCCCATCTAAGCCCGGAGTAGTGCGCTTAGGAATGTTTCCTTCGGCCTTCTTCCAATTGAAATTCTCTAGTACTACATCTTCTTCGGTTGCACTCCTTTGCGTACTTTTACTCACCGGGGGAATCCCCTGGGGGACCTTTTTAAACGAATCGGCTGTTATCTTTCGAATGTAACCTAGCGCTTCATATCCTTCCAATTTATTTCCTCCTTCATCTACCATATGTTGTTGCATTGTGACAGACTTCCTACCCAGCGCTTTTAGGTGTTGTGACAGACTTCCTACCCAGCGCTTTTAGGTGAGACTTCCTACCCAGCGCTTTTATGTTGACCTGGCTTGACCTGTAGCGCCCTCTCTTGACGTATTTTGGTATTGGCTTGATTTGTAGCGCCCTCTTTTGACCTACTTTGGTACTCTGAGCGTGATGCTAATCGACTACAGCCCGGGTAAAGTGAGCTAGACTTTAGCCCGGGGCACCCTAAGGTGCTCCGCACTTAAAAACAAGCAGTGAAGCTCACAGCAGATCTTAACACCCCACATATCACTGCATTATATTGATGTAACCCTGTGAACATATCAGTGAAATTGGAATGTTCACTGTTTTGTGTCGTTGAATAAAGCTTTTTTTCTCTTTGCTTTAGGTTTGGTTTATGTGGCCGCTCTTTGAGTTGCCGTGAGCGTGCGTGCGCACGTGTGTGTGTGTGCGTGACAGAGAGAGAAAAAGAGATAAATTGTGCTAGAACATACGTCCTGTTTCAAATACTTGCCTACAGAATCGGGGCCTGCGTGTGTATACCTATATATATATATATATATATATATAGAAAAGTTCGAAAAGTGAAGATATTACTGCTGCTAACAGAGGCCCTTTATTTTATTGCTTCTTGAAATGGGCTTTTTGTGTCTTTATTTCCAGTATGTCAGCGAAAAGATTGGCGGAGCGGAGGGTACCAAATTCACAGACGAGTACATGGAAATGGAGAGGGTAAGCACATAGACACATTATTTTTGTATTTTGTTGCACAACCTTTTAATAAATACTTGCTCTGCTGCTTTAAATGTCCACGTCTTGTCGCAGTAACATCAACGGGCTTTCTTGCCCTTGTCTTTTCGTTTTTTTCTTTCTCCAGAAAATAGACTTGACCAGCGAGTTAGTGGAAGAGCTGATTGTAAAGACGAAAGAATACCTCCAGCCAAATCCAGGTGGTTATTCTATCATTACAGTGTTGCACTACATTTTTAAAAGTATGTTAAAATGGCATATTTGTGCATATTATTGCGCTCAAAGCATGCAAAGAATGTATCCAATTTTGAGACATGCCTCTTTGTTATATTACATTCATTCTATTTGTGATTGCTAAAAGTGGCAAAGTGGGAACGAAGAAGAGTTGAAGCGCAGTTACCACCGCAAGCTTATAGTAGCGTCTTTTAGCAGTGCCGTTTTACTGTGTACGGTAAGTACGGAAATATTGTACTGTGTTGGTCGGCACGCAGCTTTTTTAAAGCTTTTTAGCCACGAGAGCTGCTCATTGTTTACTGTAACATGGTTAAAAGGTCAAAGTGGCTAATAGAGGTCTTGTAGACTAAAAAAGCCACGTGCCAACAATGAAAGTATGGTATTTTTGTACCTACCATACAGTATTACTATACATTTCTAAAATGGTTCTAATATCTCTGGCTGCTTTTAATACACAAAGCCATCTGTGCATGGGTGCACTGTGAACATGTAAGCAGTATGTTTTTGCAGCTTGTGTTTAGCAACAACATCCTATCGAAAAGCTCCTTAAGCATTCAAGTAGTTCATTATTTTATATACACCCATAAAGAAATAAACCGGAAATTAAAGAGAGCCTACATGATTTTTGTATGGACTAGTTTTTTAACAGAGTCTAAAAGAATGCCTTATTCTTGGTCATATAAGAAAGCCTTAGGGGGGAAATATGCAAGTTCTACATATGTACTTCATGAACCAGCGGTAGCGAGTAATATGCAAGGGAGCAGCAGAAAGAAGGTCTTGCCCTTCAACTTCATAGAAATGACACAAAGTGTCAGAAATGTCAATCGCAGAGGCATTTCATTTAGAGACGTGCTGCTGTCTTGTTACTCTATTTCCCTCTTATCGTGTAATGTGAGTAAAATTGTCTTGTTGTTGTTAGTGTAGTTGGCGATTGAGTGTAGTTGCAAGGCTTCTTTTTTTTCTTTCTTTATTTCTTTGTCAGATCTTAGTATTGATGCTCTCTTTTCATGATGAAATTTCCTGCAGCATCCCGAGCGAAGCTGATGGTAAGCACGAAACTCCGAGGACCGGGAAAAACTCATGCATATCCTCAGCCGGAAGGCGTGCTCGGAGAATCCATGGTCAAGTACGGCACTGATTTGGGCGAGGAGAGCCCCTTCGGTCAGTACGGCATTGTTGCTCATGGTCTAAGCAACGAGTGCACTGCACGGTCTTGTTTTATACTTAAACAATAGTGCAAAAGACTGGACCAAGAAAGAGAAGACACATGTATGTGTCTTCTCTTTCTTGGTCCCTTCTTTTTCACTGTTGTTCAAGTACCATGCATTTCAACCAACTCGTCAAGTATGCCATCCTACAGTCTTGTTTTGTTACCTGGCTGAGTCTTTTTTGTATGTTTGCTTAGTCTTTTACAAAGTCACCAGCTGGCTATAAAAATGGTTCATTTATAGTGGAAAACCACAAATTGGTGTTGCGATGATGACCCACTCAAAATTGTACCTTTTTATGTTGCAATAGATATTGTTCTTATTATTATTTAACTTCAAAAGGGTGGTTTGCTGGGAGAGTTGATATTGCATCTTGAAGGAGGCAGTGCAAAGTAACAAAAACCAAGGAAACAACCACACATACACAGTGTTAACTATATCAGCTGATAGTTGATAATGGTAGTCTGCTGGGCCAGTTGCTGTAACATATTGTAAAAGTATGACCAGAAGACAGTAGGAACAGAAGGAATTGGCAGGACAGACGCTCAACTTACAACTGAAGTTTATTGGAAAGTCGTTCATGAGAGCTACGTGCCTCTCTAAATGACAACAGATTCGTGGAGCATTCATCGTCCCTGAAGGTTGTTGCCGGTGGCACGCACTTGTCTTCACACTGCCAATAATGCAGGTGCAATCCGTTGTTAAAGCTGTGCCCAGCAAGTCTAAAGACAAACTGGCCATGGAGATTACTGAAGCTGGACAGATTAGTGCACACTCAACCATGTGCATCAGTGTTCCTTCTGTAGTGCTGACAGATGGAGAAATAGGCCTTCTCAGTAGTTAAAATGGCAACCATTAATCAGTTCTGATAAGAATGGCTTCATCATTGGCTGTGTTGGTCCTGTGTGGCACTACCTTGTGATAAGTCTGGCTGCACATGTGTATTTGGCTGCACAAGCGATGGAAACATGCATCGTTTTTGTACACCCATTCAGAATGGTCGCATGGATAATTGCAGGGCTCCTTAGTAATCGTGCTGTCCCTCGAGAACTCTGCATCTAACTCTAAATCACATCATTTGAGAATGGAAAAAGTGCAGGTTATCTTCGTAAGCTCGGAGGATGGACTGCTAACATTAAATGGCAGCTTGTGTCCGCAAAGGCCTGTTTTTCTGCTGTTTCCTTGTAAACGTAATTGTTGCACCTTGTGGTGCCTTCTCATTGTGGTCTGATGTTCATTGTGGTCATGATGTTCTATTCAGGTCAGAGCCTGATCGAAGCTGGAGAGGCCCTGAAGCAGCTGGCCGACATCAAGTATGCCCTGGAAGATAATGTGAAACAGAACTTTCTTGAGCCCCTTACCCAACTCCAAAACAAGGACCTTAAGGATGTTTTGGTGAGCCTTGTCATGTGTACATGAATATACATGCAGGAACTTCATTTGGAAACACTTACTTTTGTGTATGTGTTACTTTAGATATTCTGTAGGCCTATTTTGAAGCAACTAGGTAATTGCTTAGGGCAGGCACACCTCTGTCATTATGCATCTTCTAACGATGCCAAATAGAATGCATCTACAGAGCAAGCTTTTCAGTGCATCGCATCATGTGTTGTGAATTGAAAGCATTGACAGTCACTAGTGGAGGCATCGTATAGTCAAAGGATTCCCTTCACATCAGAAGAGTATGTCGTCTTTAACTTGGTTTCATGTTCCCTGGCAGTGGATTGCATGTTCATTCACTTCCATTGGGAATTGTACACTAGCAGTCTTGTCATGTAAAAATGTGGCTGGAAGCTGTTGTTCCAAGATGCATCCTCACTTATTTTTCACACATTAATCGATGCTACGCACTCGTCTTTCGGTTAAAAGGCAGAGTGCTGCGGTTTGTTTTCATTTTTGCGGGAAAGGTTTCCATAAGCTCCCTAGCTGTATCTGTTCTATACCTAGCCCCATATGGGGGCATTGTACATTGCACATTACGAGGCGTAAAACATCCTTGCTGCAGGGCATTTTATTCTTGATTGGATTTCTTTGAATCTGTGTTGTATAACACAGTGCTGGGCAGTATAGAAGATACATGTATCTTAGATACTATCTTAGATACTCTTTGCATATCTTGTATCTGTATCGCGATACCTCTCGCAAGACGAGTATCTGTATCTGTATTTCCGATACATTTGATAATGTATAGTGTATCTTAAGATACGAGATACTGCTATCGCGACACAACCGTGTGCAACAATAATCGCTGGCCAAAGTCCGCTCCTCAAGCTGGCACCACTAAGCCATCTGAATAAAACTAAGGGCTGTGAGGTAATTTTAATCTTTCTGCCAGAGTCCACCAGTGAGCGCATATGAGCCGAGGCACGTGCTAGAGCTCGCGCAGCGTCAACAGAATCAAGCGCGCGGACGTCTACGCCCAGCCCACATACCTTTTGTTTTCTCGATTTCTAT